>NC_142578.1:5000-605000 GCF_041283825.1 Pyrus communis
CTATGAGATGTACAATTGGCTTTTCAAAATAAAACTCGTAGACCCATAAAGTGGGATGATGTTCTCATTACCCGTATTAGTTCAAAAAACTGTGTTTCGGGCACTTTTCTTTCAATTCAAAAGTCATATAGTTCCGTATTTTTTTTCATTTTTGGCAGAGATGTTCTTTATGGGATGACCAATGAGATGTTCAATTGGCTTTTCAAAATAAAACTCGTAGATCCATAAAGTGGGATGATGTTCCGCTTACCCGTATTGGTTCGAAAATATGTGCTTCTTTCAATTCAATAGTCATATAGTTCCGTATTTTTTTTCATTTTTGGCAGAGATGTTCTTTATGGGATGATCAATGGGATGTTCAATTGGCTTTTTGAAACAAAACTCGTAGACTCATAAAGTGAGATGATGTTCTCATTACCCGTATTAGTTCGAAAATCTATATTTCGGGCACTTTTCTTTCAATTCAACAGCCATATAGTTTTGTATTCTTTTCTTTTTTGGCAGGGATGACCTATGAGATGTACAATTGGATTTTTGAAATAAAACTCGATGACCCATAAAGTGGGATGATGTTCTTATTACCCGTATTAATTCGAAAATCTATATTTCGTGCGCTTTTCTTTCAATTCAACAATCATATAATTCCGTATTCTTTTCTTTTTTGGCAGAGATGATCATTAATGGATGATCTACGAGATGTACAGTTGGCTTTTTAAAATAAAACTCGTATACCCATAAAACGGTATGATGTTCTCATTACCTGTATTAGTCCGAAAATCTGTATTTCGAGCACTTTTCTTTCAATTCAACAGCCATATAGTTATGTATTCTTTTTTTTTTTTTTTTTTTTTTTTTTTTTTGACAGGGATGAAACAAAGGAAATGAGCTCTCGGGCACTTTTCTTTCAATTCAACAGCCATATAGTTCTGTATTTTTATTTTTTTTTTTTTTTTTTTTTTTTTGGCAGGGATGAAACGAAGGAAATGAGCAACTGCGGGTATACATGTACACCCAAGCAAAGTAAATGAGCAACATTGGTTTGCGACCACACTTACATTCTATAATGCACATTTATAGCGTCATTTGCATATATGACCCAGTATGAAATAAAATTAGCCAAAGAAACTCCACGGCACTTTATTAGCTTTACAATCACATATGCATACGATGGACATGAGGTTTTAGACAACGGAAGACAAACTCCAACACAAAAGTTGCCAAAAAAAAAAGAAGGAAAATTACAGAAAATCGAACATAAACACTCGAGGTGTTAATGGCAAAGGGAGTAGCTGACACATATATGTTGGTATTATTACAGTGCGTACGTGGGCTAAGCGCCAAGCTAACAGACATACTGACTAGTAATCCTCAGGAGCTAAGGGCTGGTGAGTGTGGTGTGGCGTCTCTGTTGGTATGACCATATACTCGTATATGAGAGCCGCCAACCCGCCTCCTAGAAATGGTCCAACCCAGTAGATCCAGTGGTTCCTCCATCTCCCCCCTACCAGTGCAGGTCCAAACGCCCTTGCCGGGTTCATGCATGCCCCATCAAACGGACCGCCCACCAGGATATTTGCCCCTACAATGAGTCCAATGGCCAGAGGTGCGATGGTTCCCAAGCTACCCCTCTTGGGATCAATGGCAGTAGCATACACGGTGTAAACTAACCCAAATGTCAATACAATCTCTAGTATTAGCCCATGCCCCTCGCCAATTCCAGAGGCCACGTTGAACCCCACTGTCCTCTGAATAGTAATATAAAATTAATTGATCATTAAGCTATAATTGTAATAATTAAGAATGAAAGGGGCTAGCTTGTAGCAAAGCGAGCTAACTTTTTAACGGAATAATTACCATGCCATTTGTGACAAGCCTTAACAAAAGAGAAGCCACAATAGCCCCAAGAAGCTGTGCAACCCAGTAGTATAGGGCGCGAACAACGGATAGCCTTCCACCAAGAAGAGCACCAAAGGTTACAGCAGGGTTGACATGGCCACCAGATACGTTAATGCTGGCTGAGATGGCGGAAAAGAGAGAGAAGGCGTGTGCAAGAGCTATGGCTATCAGCTCAGATGCTGACGTGCCGCTATCCTTGTAAATCTTCCCTGCCAATTAATTAGTTGCGAAACAGATTATCAAGTTTTAGTCAAGGAGGAGGGATGATGATGGCATGTCTCATTTCATGTAGATCTGTGCAGGAATATCAACGAAACATGCACATGCATAGATATATAGATATATTAACATATGAAAAGAGCTAATAAACAGAATGAATGATTACTTGATTAATTTTCTGTTCATGACGTCGCTATTATGCAACAAGCTAGATTTGTTTAGATATCATACCAAGAGCAAGAGCAGAGCCTTCCCCGGCAAAGACAAAGATGAAAGTGGCAACAAATTCAGCTAAAGTGGCTCTGATGGAGTCAGGGTGGGTGGCCTCGTCGGCCCTCCCAAAGGCATATCTACGAGGCATGCTGGCGACGATGAAAGAACGCAAGAACTCTCTTTCTTAGTTAGTAATATATGGAGATGGAGCGAGCGATTTCAACTGCCGGACGGAATATACTGCTGTTTGTTTACTCGGCTACGTACACCTGCACTGCACAGTTGCAGCTGCTTCTTTCACTAATAATTAACTAAATTAACACGAAGGCAGGCAGATCGAGCTAGAGGAATATATCCAGATAGATCTCTCTAAAACGAGAGAGAGAGAGAGAGAGAGAGAGAGAGAGAAGAGAGTATGTATTGTGTGCGTGGAGAAGTAAGGAGGAGGGTCATTGCATGTTTGAAATGTGGAGGTCTGTAGTCTTAAATTAGCCAAGAGCGGTTGGACTCATCTGGGACAGTTGGGCAGCCCCACGCAGGAACAGTGACACGTAGGGATCATGTGTAAGCTGCTAAATCGAACTAAAAACGTCTTATAATATGGAATGGCATCATCCCGATGGTCTCTATCTCTTCCCTGTACTGTTTTGAATTTATCCTTTTGCATGCCTTAATTGTAGAGTTAATTCGTTTTATTTTTATTAGTAACTAACTAATTACTGTCAGCTAGCCAGCTCCACTAGACTAGCACAGTTATGCTGATTTATTTGATAGATTTTTATTGTTTATTTTTGTCTAAAACGACTTACTATTAATTACATTAATAGTATTTTAAATTTATTTACTTGTCCAATCTGATAAGTATGACATTTTATACAAAATATCTCGTTGTAATTAATAATGGAACAATTCAGTATAAGAGGAACTAAACTTCATTCCGAGTATGTGAGACACATTCATTAACATAAGGAGTTAGTGTTTTCTTCAAGTGAAACAGATGATATAGGACTTCGATCTCTTGCTGTCCTGTCACAGTGACTGAATGACACAAGACGACTGGAGGAAGTTGTGTGTGTTTAATTTAGTACTTGTGTTAATTTATAATATGGGGGGACAGCAGATTATCCCGTGCACAGTTCTTTAAGGTTCTAAGCCCGGTTACGACGGGTGTTGCGTCTACCATTACGGTCAATGGGTTATTAATGGAGGATGGGGGTTTCAAATGGAATGAGGACTCGGTTAATAGTATTTTTAGTAAGGAGGAAGCGGCACTAATTTTGAGTATCCCTCTTAGTTATTTCCGGACTCCGAATACTTTAATTTGGACTAAAGAGAAGAATGGTACTTTCACAACAAAGTCTGCTTATCATGTGGCTCGTTCAAGCGGTGAGGACTATGGAACGGGACTTGCAAGTTCTACAATGGATGCAGAGGTTAAATGGCTGCGGAAGGCTCTTTGGAAAGCTTGTATGCCTACGAAAGTAAATGTTTGTGTTTGGCGGTGTTGTATGAATGCTTTACCGAGTTGATCAAACTTGCAAAGGAGGAAAGTTATCACCACTGCGACTTGTATTTTTTGCAAATGTGAGAGGGAAACGGTTGAACATATGTTACTTGAGTGCCCAAGGTCGGTCTCTATTTGGTTTTCGAGTCCTTTGAGCTTGAGAACAGGAGGCATGGGAAGTGGAGGATTCCAAAGCTGGATGATTCAAATGGCAGGAGAACTGTTAGACAAATAAGGAATATGGTTGGAGTCCTTGTGTAATTGTATATAATATTATTATTGGAAGAATAAGCCGTCCTACAGCCGTCAAGCCGTCCTACAGCCGTCCTACCTTGTCCTACCTACACACTAGCCGTCCTACAACCGTCAAGCCATCCTACAGCCGTCCTACCTTGTCCTACCTACACACTAGGACGGCTACCTTGTCCTCTACAGCCGTCCTACCTTGTCCTACCTACACACTAGGACGGCTACCTTGTCCTACCTACACATTTGTATCATGTATATATATCCTTGTAATCTTGTAGATAATGAATAATGAAAAAATTTGCATTCTCTTCCATTTGCATTCTCTTCCATAAGCATTCTCTTCCATTTGCATTCTCTTCCATTTTTCCACATTCATGTATCAATAACAAATATAATTTTTAGCCTACATACCTTTTTCTACAAGAACTTTCGAAGCAAAGTTTTGATCTTGCTTTGGTGTTGATTTGGAGCATCTGGAAGGAACGAAACTCATTTCTGTGGTCTGGTAAGCCGATGAACCAAGTGGGTATCCATTGTCGAACCCAAGCATGGCTCCATGAGTATAGAAAATGGCATGAAGTAAAGAACGGCAGCAAGATTTCCGTTCCACAGCCATGGAAAAAATGATAGGATTAAAAGCACACCACAAAGTAGCACACAAATGTCCTATTAATTTTCCTTATTAACAATAAGATTTATCAATTGTAGCATATGAAAATAAGGGTCTTTCCCGCAGACGATTGTTTTATCTAACTACTTGGAATGTCACAAAAACTGGGCTGTTGTCCCTACTGACCAGCCCCCGAAAAATAATTATTAGACCGACTTACACTTATCTAAAGTCTACGAAATTTTATATGCATATACAAGACACACAGAGCTATACTCACACATTTTTTTGGGATTTTTGGAGTTGATTTGATATTTAAATTAAATCGAACAAAAATAAGACAGAGACAGATTTTTAAATAGTTCACAAATTAAGAAAAACGAGTTAGGGGAATTGCTATCCACCACCAAATAATCATGCAAACATGTTATGTTTCATTCAAATTCCTTTCATTTTTGGATGAAGATGCTCAAGTTGGCTCAATGTTAGAACTCAACCTGTTACTCTTTCTTATGTGGTATGTTAAGAGAATGGCGTTTTCAACTTAACTTAGTCCCTAACATACAATCTAGAATGGTGTGTTCATAGATTTAACAAGTAGAAATCATTAAAAACGAAAAGAGTTTGAGTCATCACAAGGCATCGTAAGTACTAGCGTTGTCTTACTTATCCTAGAAATTGATTCACATGTTAATCGCAATTAACAAGTACTGCTCTAGAACATATGTAGGTCCTCATTCGACAATGGCAGGCACACACATATTCATAGCATTAGAATCCTAGATATGCATACTAAGTATGCATCTGTAGAAAACACATAAAGAATTCATCAATGAGACAAGTAATGAACCAATTTTCATCCATTCGTAAAAGTAATTCAAACGAAATGTCATAACAAACTTGCAATCATATTCGGGACTTCAAAACAGCCCCTAACTACTAAAAATTAGTTACACATAATTCTCAAATTAAACCAAAAGAAAGACATGAGTTTGAGAAGATAAAACCGAGAGAAGAGAATGCCAAGATTTCCTCCTTCCTTTCCTTCCTTCCCCAACGCAGCAGCCTTGCCTTTTTTCCTTGCTTTCCTTCATTTTTTTCTATCTTTTTTCACACTTTTTCTCCCCCTTTGCTGCTGCAACCTGTAGGTCTTTTCTTCTTTTCTGCTGCCACAGTTTTTTCTCCATAACTCACCCCACTAACAGCCATTTAGTGATGACAATAAGTGAGAGGAAATGCTAAAACAATTGTAACTCTTTGGGCAGCCTTTATGCCCATTACTCTCACTTAATTTTCCATTTCCTCTGATATTTGAATAGGTGTTAGCTGGCTTGTTCTTGGCTGCATCAGTTTTGGCTGTTAGTTTTATTGGATTTATTGCTTTCAATGCTTTCTTGTCAGTTACAAACTGCTCAGCCTCTTGGGAACCTTTCAGTGTTAAAACGGCCATAACTTCTTCTAGAAAAATGATATTAACAATCCGTGAAATGCTCCAGAAAATAGACATCCGTAGCTTTCCAATCATATAAGGCTCATTCTATAATTCATTCTGGGCTGTCCGCAACTTACTTCCAAAGTCAGCTGACCTGCACATGCAGTTTTGACGAATTTGTTACTTAAAATCCCACTTGTGCTATTTTTCTTTTCTTTACTTGACAAATCCTACAAAACACAAAAACAAAGTAAATAGCTCAAAAATATAAGGAACTAACTAAGAAAAGACAAGTGAATTTGATGTAAAATATATATAGATATGAGCTTATCAAATACCCCCACACTTAGCTTTTGCTAGTCCTCGAGCAAAACAAAGAAAACATGAAAAAGTAGCAATATGAAAAACATTAGCTTCCCCTATGTGACCCTCATAGAATTTCATTCAAGAAAACAAATCATCAAGAACCTTAGCTAGCACCAAACAAGCTAATCCAAGCTCATCTTCCTTATTCAAATGTTAACAGCGACCTTTTAATCATCCTTGAAGTGTAGTGTGTGTAATAGCCATGCTAATGCAATTTCAAGTTTTGTTTTAAAACACCACATGCAAACTAGTGACCTTCTCATGGGACATACACTCAATCACACATATGTTTAGTTTAACGTGTTTCACTCAAAGAATCAAATACGAAAGATCTACCATAAGCTTGCATAAATATCTCATCTCCACAATCATAATTGCAAAACTAAAATCAAGAGGACTTTTATTGGTTGTAATGAGGCTTAGGGAGAGGGTTATAGAAATGAAAGGATAGGTAAACACAAGTTCCAAGCTACATTGTAAGCAATTCTCTTGTTGAGATTTATAAGAACTCAAGCTCTCCAACCACTCTACTAATACCTTCAATCACACCCCTAAACTTTTTATTTGCTTTGTATACAATTTTTTTTTTTTCTTCTTCTTCTTCTTCTTCCTTTTTTTTTTTTTTTTTTTTTTTTTTTTGAGAACCAATTTTGCACATAACTAAATACAAACATGAAATACCCCACACTTATTCTTTTGCCAAACTCCTTCAAAGTACTTCACAAACATTTCTCATAAGACAATCTCACATTGCTCACTAGCTAGCTTGGAAAGGGTAAGGGAAAATGTTTAAGGTATAAGGGCAAACATATCTGGTGATGAGAAATAAAAGGCTTAACATATACGGCTCAAATTGGCAATCTAATGATATCATTTTACTTTAGGAAACATGCTTATTTGGGCCATGGTGATAAACCTAATGCCTCTATCCTTTTCAAGTTCATGCAATCAATGACAAACATTTCGAAAGATCGTTGCGCAAGTTCTAGAGATGTAAGTCACATAAGTTCATCACACATGAAAGAATAGGAGTGTATGAAAAATGCACACACTTTCTTAAGAGGTAGCTCATCTCTCCCTCCAAATTGTCGTGTGTTGCCAGCAATGTTCTTTAATAATGCCTTAGCATTTATTGGTGTCTTGTCCATGAATGCTTCTCCACTTGCTGCATCAAGCATTACACGATCAGTACCACACAATCCTTCATAAAAATACTGTATTAAAAGATGCTCTGAAATTTGATGATTAGGACAAGATGCAACCAAATGTGTAAATCGCTCATAGTAATCTCCAAAGGGCTCTCCATGTTGTTGTCGGATTGCACATATGTCTTTCTTTATGCTTGCAGCTTTTGTGGCCGAAAAATATTGCTCCAAGAATGCTTGCTTCACCTGGTTCCATGTGTTCATTGATCCTGGAGGTAAATTGTAAAGCCACTCCTTTGCCTTAGCTTCTAATGTAAATGGGAATGCCCTCAACTTGACTTGCTCTTCATCCACATTGGCTGGTCTCATTCCCGAGCATACCACATGAAACTCCATGAGATGCTTGTTGGCATCCTCTGTTGAGAAGCCATGGAACTTAGGCAAGTAGTGAATCATGCTGGACTTAAGCTTAAATCCTCCTTCTGCATTTGGATATGTGATGCACAATGGTTGTTGATCCGTATTTGGCGTTGTTAACTCCCTCAGAGTACGGTTATCAGCCATACCTTCTTGTGGTTCTTCCTCCTCTTCCAAACTCAAATGTGGTGGAGAAGATGGTGGTAAAGACACCGATGCACGCTTTTGCTTGATTGTTCCTCGAAGCTTTCGAAGTGTTCGTTCAACCTCAAGATCGTAGGAAGCTAGATCAATGCTCTTGGACCTTCGAGTATGCATATACTACGAAGAGTACCTGAAATAAAAACAAAAACAAAAAACAAAAACACTAATTAGACAAGAAAAGAAAACAATAAAAAATAAGTAATTAGAAATAACAATCCCCGGCGACACGGTGCCAAAAATTTGATAGGATTAAAAGCACGCCACAAAGTAGCACACAAATGTCCTATTAATTTTCCTTATTAACAATAAGATTTATCAATTGTAGCATATGAAAATAAGGGTATTTCCCGCAGAAGATAGTTTTATCTAACTACTTAGAATGTCACAAAAACTGGGCTGTTGTCCCTACTGACCAGCCACCGAAAAATAATTATTAGACCGACTTACACTTATCTAAAGTCTACGAAATTTTATATGCATATACTAGACACACAGAACTATACTCACACAAATTTTTGGGATTTTTGGAGTTGATTTGATATTTAAATTAAATCGAACAAAAACAAGACAGAGACAGATTTTTAAGTAGTTCACAAATTAAGAAAAACGAGTTAGGGGAATTGCTATCCACCACCAAATAATCATGCAAACATGTTATGTTTCATTCAAATTCCTTTCATTTTTGGATGAAGATGCTCAAGTTGGCTCAATGTTAGAACTCAACCTATTACTCTTTCTTATGTGGTATGTTAAGAGAATGGCGTTTTCAACTTAGTCCCTAACATGCAATCTAGAATGGTGTGTTCATAGATTTAACAAATAGAAATCATTAAAAACGAAAAGAGTTTGAGTCATCACAAGGCATCTTAAGTACTAGCGTTGTCTTACTTATCCTAGAAATTGATTCACATGTTAATCGCAATTAACAAGTACTACTCTAGAACATATGTAGGTCCTCATTCGACAAGGGCAGGCACACACATATTCATAGCATTAGAATCCTAGATATGCTTACTAAGCATGCATCCATAGAAAACACATAAAGAATTCATCAATGAGACAAGTAGTGAACCAATTTTCATCCATTCGTAAAAGTAATTCAAACGAAATGTCATAACAAACTTGCAATCATATTCGGGGCTTCAAAACAGCCCCTAACTACTAAAAATTAGTTACACATAATTCTCAAATTAAACCAAAAGAAAGACGTGAGTTTGAGAAGATAAAACCGAGAGAAGAGAATGCCAAGATTTCCTCCTTCCTTTCCTTCCTTCCCCAACGCAGCAGCCTTGCCTTTTTTCCTTGCTTTCCTTCTTTTTTTTCTATCTTTTTTTCACACTTTTTCTCCCCCTTTGCTGCTGCAACCTGTAGGTCTTTTCTTCTTTTCTGCTGCCACAGTTTTTTCTCCATAACTCACCCCACTAACAGCCATTTAGTGATGACAATAAGTGAGAGGAAATGCTAAAACAATTGTAACTCTTTGGGCAGCCTTTATGCCCATTACTCTCACGTAATTTTCCATTTCCTCTGATATTTGAATAGGTGTTAGCTGGCTTGTTCTTGGCTGCATCAGTTTTGGCTGTTAGTTTTATTGGATTTATTGCTTTCAATGCTTTCTTGTCAGTTACAAACTACTCAGCCTCTTGGGAACCTTTCAGTGTTAAAACGGCCATAATTTCTTCTAGGAAAATGATATTAACAACCCGCGAAATGCTCTAGAAAATAGACATCCGTAGCTTTCTAAGCATATAAGGCTAATTCTCTAATTCATTCTGAGCTGTCCACAACTTGCTTCCAAAGTCAGCTGACCTGCACAGGCAGTTTTGACGAATTTGTTACTTAAAATCCCATTTGCGCTATTTTTCTTTTCTTTACTTGACAAATCCTACAAAACACAAAAACAAAGTAAATAGCTCAAAAATATAAGGAACTAACTAAGAAAAGACAAGTGAATTTGATGTAAAATATATATAGATATGAGCTTATCAAAAAACCTGACGTAGGTTAGCTTAAATGTAACTTTGATGGTGAGTGGAATGAGCGGGATGGGATCGAAGGGATTGGTGTTATAATCCGAGACGATCGGGGGATTTTTTTTGGCAGCCATGGCTTCAAATTTGCGGGGGGTTCTTTCTGCACAGATGGCAAAGAATATGGTAGCGAGAGCTGCTGTCTTTTTTGCACATATGGTGACGTCCCATGCTCTTGAGATACAAGGAGATGCAACAGTAGTGATTACTGCATTACAAGCCGAGACAACAAATTTGAATGGTGAGTTCATGTTATTCATGATGCTAAACATATGTTGGCTTCGTTTTCACAATGGAAAGTTACGTTTGGTCGACGAGAGACGAACAAGGCAACACACAGATTGGCACGATTGGGCTTAACTTTGAGTGGTCAAATTTCTTGGTTTGACGAACCACCTAATGTAATTTTTGATATTCTTCTTGAGAATAGTATTAATACTTAATATGGTACGGAATACTCTTTTTCCCTTCGACCTGGTTGAAAACCCCGGCAAGGTTTTTATTGAGATTCATTATTAGCATCATATCCTGACACGCCCTGATCCTGGTGTCCGAAGGACAATGGGATGGCCATGTGCTGGCCGACATCCGAGGGTGACGCAAACCATTT
This sequence comes from Pyrus communis, assembly GCF_041283825.1. Classification (NCBI taxonomy): domain Eukaryota; kingdom Viridiplantae; phylum Streptophyta; class Magnoliopsida; order Rosales; family Rosaceae; genus Pyrus; species Pyrus communis. The sequence continues at coordinate 15,896 of NC_142578.1, forward strand.
CATGAATGCATATGCCAAGAACATGTAAAACATGCATATAATTTTCACGCGTAACAATGCAATGTAATATCAAAATACAAACCTTAACTAAATAATAGTAAGAAGGTACAAGTCACTAACCAAATAAGATTATTCAACTCCCAACATTTAAAAAGTAATAATGCATGAACATGTTTAGAGCATACTACTAATTTGAAATACAAGCGGAAGGGATATTAGAAAATGCAATTACAAGAGATGTCCTATCCAGAGAGAATGACACAATTTCACTGATATGAGAATGCATCGTAGCTCGGATCGTATGTCTCATTCCTAGGTCCTGAAGGGGGCGCAAAACAAAACATGAGTGGATCAAGTTTATATATAAGTAATACTAAAGCAATTACTCTTCAAAGTACTAACCCCCAAATTTTAGAAAATTCATATATAGCATAATAAGTAGTAGGTTTTCCGAAAACTCTTAACATGCCATAAAACCGTCATAAAACATATATATTATTTATAATGTGCTTAGTAATGGTATCAAAATCACCCGTAGGCACATCTATTGCATGCCCGAAGGCACATCTATTGCCTACCCGAAGGCACATACATCATATGCCCGAAGGCACTACATCGCCCGCCCGAAGGCATATATATCATCAGCCCGAAGCCACTACATCGCCCGCCCAAAGGCACATTGTGTGAATATCTGCTAAGTAAGCATAAAAAATCATTAACATAATCTTTCCAAAATATATACCATCGGAGCTCAATAGCTCAAGCATCATATCATAAATCTATAGGAGCATTATAGCTCAAATTATCATCATAAACCATGTTCATAAGTATATATATTCATAAATATTTCAAAGGACGTAAATTCGATAAAGTATGATATTTCATAAAGCGTAAATCAGATAACTCAATAAACATTTCATAAAACGTAGTCATAAAATCATACTTTTCATGTATGCATTTCTAGTAATAAAAACATGCATTTTGGAAGGGGTCCACTCATAGATACACCGTCATCGAAGAGCCATTCGGACTATAGAGGACAGGGTTGCCACTAACAAACGCACCTAAGCATATAAAAGGAACAATTAGTAAAACTCTACTAAAACGATTGAATTTGGGAAAACAGAGTGCGGATTTGGAAATCAGGACGTCGAAATTAGTCTAGAAAGGGTTTCGGCCAAAACCCAAAAAAAGTCAACAGCTGACTCAATCAAGAAGAGCCAAGCTAAGTCAAGTTGTTGAAACTCACCGAAAACTGGAATTTTTGGCCGAAAGTTTAGGCAAATTTCAAAGCTTCGTAAATTCGTTGTTTCTTAACCAAATTCGACCCATAATATATCAAAATGAAAATAGAAAGGTGTAGAACAAGATTTTACCTATTTGGAAGCCCAATGGTTACCGAAGATGGCTAGAAAATGTCCTGAAAGATGATTGGTCTGCGGGAAAATTGGGGAAACTTGCCAGAAACTGGGTAAACTTTAAATGTTCATAACTTCTTCAACACTCAACGAAATCGAGTGATTCAAAAACAAAAATCATACTTCTTTTTCCCCATGAGTTTCCGATGTCCAAACATCTCAAAAACTTCTCAAAACTACTTCCAAACACACACCAAGACAAGATTTACAAGTTTTGGACAAGTTTCGAGGGTTACCTTCGCCCAAGAATGTGAGAACTCGTTGGAAAACTCGGTGAAAAGTGATGAACACTGTGCAGCGAGTTAGGAATGATTTGAAGGGTCCCCTTTCGATTCTGAGTTAACATGGGTAATGGTGGGGTTATTGTTATCGTTGTTGTGTTGTTTATTTGTGTGAAAAGCCCTCGGGGAAGGTTGTTCCAGAAAGGGCCGAGAGGGAGAAAAGTGAGAGAGAAATACATAAAAGAAAGGGGAAGGAAGGTGTCATGAGACAAAGGGGGAAAAACAAGGGGACCAAATTTCATTGTGGGTCCTAGTGGCTCACAAATTAAGGCCACTAAAGATGAAACGTGAAAAATTATGGACAGGTCCTAGCAATCTACCCCCCTTAAGAAAAATTTTGTCCCCAAAATTTACTACCTCAAGTAAACAGGTATGGATATTGATTTCTCATCAGTTCTTCTGTTTCCCACGTCACTTCGTCAACTGCGTGGTTCTTCCACAACACATTTACCAACGTAATGACTTTGTTTCTCAGCACTTTATCTTGTCGGTCGATGATTTCCACTGGTTTATCTCCATAGCTCATGGCATGTCTCACTTCACGTACACGACCTACTTGCCCACTTGCTTAGCAAACTCAACGAATAAGCCATCGATATTATAGTCTATAGCCCCCAATATCAACAACTCATTGTTGTCTCGATAAACAAGTAGTAAATCCTGAGGGTGCAAAATTACCATGTTGTCCAAACTCTAAGGCGACATCATCTGAAGCATACAGTTTCCCATATCGAAATTTCGATCCTTCGAATATCAGTTCGTAATACTCTTTTGTCTAATAAGTGTTGTCTATAAAATCTCTCATACCATGTCTTAAGTAGTGCCATACCCAAATCAAAAATAATAATTGTCGTCGTAAACAACTCCAATCGAGGTCAGTGCAATTTCTAATCATGCTGAAACCATAGAATGGATGAACATAACATGTCTTCCAAGGTTTGGATAGTTCGTTCAGACAATAGTCTGAGAATGAAATGTGGTACTTGACAACAACATATTACCCATAGCCTTCAAGAAGGCTTCACAAGACTTGGAAGTGAAACGCGCATTCCAGTGAGGTACAATAATGACGGCACACCCTATAACCGAACAATGTGATTCACAAAGCCCAAGCAAGCTGATTCATTGAAAATTTCTCTCGGATTTAGCAAAAGGCTGCCGAGAAGGCTGAAAAAACACTCAAGAATTTAAAGATCAAATAAAGTCCATCAAATCTAGAGTACAAGATAACTGGATTGAATGCGTAACTTTTGATGCAAGAACATGTGTGAGTACCTAACTTGATTCTATGGTGGCAAGTCGAGATGGTTGAGCACGGACTCGACTCGATTAGTAGTCTAAAGTAATATGATAGACGAGAACTTAAGACTTTTTCCCATTCCAATATTCAAAACAACTTGTTACAACGATAACCTTAAGGATATTCAATCACTAGTGGTATGATTCGCTCGATAGGGTGTTAATGGGTGATTGAATGACTCATCGTCTCAGCTAAAACTTTCGAACCTGAGTGGTTTTCCGGAACAGTCTATCTGCTTTAGAAATGGTACGAAGTGTTGTAGGGTAAACACAAACCCAAAGTTGACTAGAATGTTTTCTAGTACCAGGAGGTGAATATGGGATTATGGTCGAAATCGAAGTGAATCGAGACGTTAGTCTAACGAAGTCTAGAATGAAGAATTATGCCAAGCAGTCAAAAGTATAGTCTTCGCGAACTGGTAGATAATATACTGAGTGAGTTGATCAACAAATACTGAAACGTCATCATAGTCTCCACATGTACAAAGTGGTTTATACAAGAAATCTACGGTGACGTTCACCCATTTCCATTCACATACCCAATAGGTCCTTGACAACCTAAAAATGACAACCATGGAAATTTCTTCCCACCTTCAAATAGGAATAAAAGGAAATTAAGATAAGCCCGATGGCTTTCATATCTCTGCTTCCATTTACCAGTAAATCAGACATTTCCTCACATATTCAGCGATATCCTATCCAGACAATACCAGTAATAAAGTAGACGAAAAAAATGGTACAATTTAGTACTGCCAGCATGCATAGCATACGTTGAAATGTGAGCCTCATCAAGAATTTTCCTTTTTCACAGCTTCATTACCCTTAGGCAAAAACAATTTGTTTCTTATCAACAGAGTTCCAACTCCTCGGACTTTCAAATCCCGTCTCATGTCATCCGACACTTGCTCCTTCAAACTCGCCCATTACTGATCAAACTCATTAGGCTTCCTACACGAAATCTACCGATACAGTTTTGACTTAGAAGTAGGCCAACAATATTCACCGTGGATCGAGCGCCAAAGTAAAGCCAATTCCTCAAATAGAAAACAATAATGGAACATGGATAGCTCGAAGGGAGGTAAGTTTTCTGACTAAGAGCATCAACTACGACATTTGCCTGACCAAGATGATACTCGAAGTGCAATCAAAATCACCGATAAGTTCCATCCACCTCTTTTGTCTCAAGCTCAACACCTTCTAGGTGAAAACACATTACAACTTCTTTGGTAAGAAATGATGCAACATTTCTTGTTGTAAAGAAAACGTCACCATATTTTACAGCAAGGGAAATTGTTACCAACTCTATGTCATGAATAGGATAATTCTCTCCCTGAGGTTCGAGATGTCCAGGAGCATAAGCAATGACTTTCCTATGCTACATCAGGAAACAACCTCAAACATAACAAGGATGCAAAACAAGAGACTTAAAACTCACCACCAACCTCAAGAAAAACAAGGACAGAGCATGAGTAAGACGATCTTCTAAGCTCCAAAAAGTTATGTTCCCAACTTTCGTCCCACATAAATTTCTACAAAGAAAGGGTGTCATTAGGTTTTCTAGTAAGATGGTAACCATTGGCTCAAGGTCGTAGATAGGATGGTTCACTTCATGCGGTTCCAACTGTCAACAGGCACACGCGTTACTTGGTCATGATGTATCAGTGTGCAACTAAACATTTAATAAAACATCACTATAGAATTCAAAATTTATCGATGTCATCGAAGAGTGTAGGAACAACGATCAGGTGAAACAATACTTTAGTTGTTAGAAACTTCGTTCACCTTCAGCATCTCAAACAAAATTGACTTGTTTCGTAGTCAAAAAGGAAATAGGGCTATGCTCACAGAATCGTTAAGAACTGCCGATAGAAATTGATAAGACCAAAGATATTTCGTATTTCACAACACCTTGCGAGGATTTTCAATTTTCAACAATCGCAACCTTTTTGGAAATTGATAAGAATAGCGTTTACTACAATAGAGTCTCCTAACAAAAGTATCTAATCTAAACAAAATCAATGTTTGAAGAATTTGGGTAAAGCTGACTATTGATATTTAGTGAACTTGACCTTGTTGTTGGAGTAGACAAGAAGGTTATCAATAAGAAAATCATGAATATGTCAGAATATGGGTGGAATAACCGGTCGGTTAGGTTCATGAACATCACTGGAGCATTCGTCCACTTCTTAGGAAATGCAATCATCGAGAAATCTTTTGAGGGTCTACACAAATTCCCTTAGCAAAAACAACAAGCTCGAGGACATTGATTCGATCCAACCAAACTAACACTTGCTAAACTTCGCATACAACTGGTGTTTACTCACTTTCTCCATACGAACTTCAAATGTTTTGAGCAATCTCCATATAGATACGACTCTACCCGCCATTCCTAGGGAACGCAAGTTGCAGAGTATCATCCTCGTTTCAGATCTTCAGTTGGTCTTAACCAAACTTCCTTTCACTGAGATTTTTCTATTTCACATCACTTCAATGTAAATCCGACTTTGCCCGTCATTCCTAGGGAATACAAGTTATAAAGTATCGGTCCGTTATTGAAAGTCGTCAATCATTCCATTTCGTCACCTTTGAGGCACAATCCTGACACGAATTTTGTACTTCAAATAAGATATGACAATTCAAACAAAATAAGGTTTACACAACTGCGCTGAAAGAAACCAAATACGGAAGCAGTGACATCCAAATGATATCAAAACCGAACTACTACAGTAAAAGAAGATCCTAAGTATGCTCTATATTAACTAAGCTCTTATACCAATCTGACACGCCCCAATCCCGGTGTTTGAAGGACAACGGGATGGCCACATGCTAGCCAACACCTGAGGGTGACGCAAGCCATTTCATGAATGCATATGCTGAGAACATGTAAAACATGCATATAATTTTTGTGCGTAACAACGCAATGTAATATCAAAATACAAACCTTAACTAAATAATAGTAATATGGTAAAAGTCACTAACCAAATGAGAATATTCAACTGCCAACATTTAAAAAGTGATAATGCATGAACATGTTCAGAGCATATTACTCATTTGAAATACAAGCGGAAGAGATATTAGAAAGTGTGATTACAAGAGATGTCCTATGCAGAGAGAACGACACAATTTCACTGATATGGGAATGCCTCGCAGCTCGGATCGTATGCCTCGTTCCTAGGTCTTAAAGGGGGTGCAAAACAAAACATGAGTGGATCAAGTTTATATATAAGTAATACTAAAGCCATTACTCTTTGAACATACTAACCTCTAAATTTTAGAAAACTCATATATAGCATAATAAGTAGTAGGTTTTTTGAAAACTCTAGCATGCCATAAAACCTTCGTAAAACACATATACATATTATATATAGTGTGCTTAGTAGTGGTATCATAATCGCCCGAAGGTACATCCATCGCCCACCTAAAGCCACATACATCACCCCTCCCCCCCCCCCCCCCGAAGGCACTACATCGCCCACCCAAAGGCACATTGTATGAATATCCACTAAGTAAGCACAGAAAATCATAAACATAATCTTTAATATATCATCGGAGCTCAATAGCTCAAACATCATATCATAAATCTATAGGAGCGTTCTAGCTCAAATCATCATCATAAACCATGTTCATAAATATATATATATATATATTCATAAATATTTCAAAGGACATAAATTCGATAAAGCATGATATTTCATAAAGCATAAATCCGATAATTCAATAAACGTTTCATAAAACGTAGTCATAAAATCATGTTTTTCATGTATGTATTTCTAGTAATAAAAACATGCATTTTAAAAGTGGTCCACTCATAGATACTCCGTCGCCGAATAACCATTCGAACTAAAGAGGACACAGTTACCATTAACAAACGCACCTAAATATATAAAAGGACCAATTAGTAAAACTCTACAAAAACAATTGAATTTGGGAAAATGGAGCACGGATTTGGAAGCAGGATGTCGAAATTAGTCTAGAAGGGGTTCTGGCCAAAACCCAAAAAAAGTCAACCAAAAGTTAACGTTGACAAGTCAACGGTCAACGCTGACCGAGAAGTCAACGGCTCACTCATCTGAGCCGAGCCAAGTCAAGCCACCGGAGCTCACCGGAAACTGGAATTTTTGGCCATAAGTTTGGACAAATTTCAAGGCCTCGTAACTTCATTTTTTTTTCTTAACCAAATTTGACCCATAATATATCAAAATGAAGATAGGAAAGTGTTGAACAAGATTATACCTATTTGAAAGCACAATGGCTGCTAGAGATGGCCAGAAAATGGCCTGAAATGTGATTGGTCCTCGGGAAAACTAAGGAAACTTGCCAGAAACTGGGTAAACTTTAAAATGTTTATAACTTCTTCAATACTCAACAAAATTGAATGATTCAAAAATAAAAATCATACTTCTCGATGATGCAAAGAGAATGGTGCATTTATAAATGGCTAACTCATCGTGTTTTGGCCGAAAAATGGCTCAAAAGTGGCATCCTCGCCGGAAAACTAGAGAAGCTTTCCCTATGAGTTCCAAACATCACCAAAACTTCTCAAAACTACTTCCAAACACACACCAAGACACAATCTACAAGTTTTGGACCAGTTTCGAAGCTTACCTTCACCAGAGAAGGTGAGAACTCGTCGGAAAACTCGGTGAATAATGGTGAACACTGTGCAGCGAGTTTGGAAGGGTTTGGAGGGTCCTCTTTCGATTCTAAGTTCACAGCGGTGATGGTGGGGTTGTTGTTGTCGTTATTGTGTTGTTTTTTTGTGTGAAAAGCCCTCGGGGAAGGTTGTTCCAGAGAAGGCTGAGAGGAAGAGAAGTAGAGAGTGTAGAGAGAAGTGAGAGTTAGAGAGGGAGAGACAAATAACAGAAAAGAAAGGGGAAGGGGAGGTGTCATGGGACAAAGGGGGAAAAGCAAGGGGACCAAATTTCATTGTGGGTCCCAATGGCTCACAAATTAAGGCCATTGAAGACGAAACGTGAAAAATTATGAACGGATTCTAACATATCCTCAGTTTTATACGATTTATTCCAAATAAATGAATATCGTACTTCTTCTCAAAAAAAAAAAAAAAAATTCAAAACATATAACGTCAGACAAGTATTAAGAAAATTCATTTGAAAAATAAATAGGCTGTGTAATTGCTAGAATTGAAACCATTAAAGGTACGAATAAATAATCGAAAAGCTCAAGCTTTCCCGCCTTAATGAGCTAGTGTAGTGTACAGGACTCGATTCATTTATGTTGTGGTTTGTTATAGTTGTTACACATTTGGATGGAACACACTTGATGCAGCAGAGCATAACTCTTTCAAAATCATTAAGATTGGAATAGTAATAGCTATGAAAATCAAATAATACATTCATTATTCTCTGCATGTCATTTCTTGGATCTTGAGTGAATTAATCTCTTGTATTCTCTTCAATACTTGAACCATCTTAGGCCTCTTCTCTGGTGTCATGTCTGTACAGTCTAGCGCAATCTGTGTCAGCTTCAACATGTCATCGTGGTCATCCTTTGCCGCCAGTATCTCTACATCCAGAATATCAGTAGACCAATCATTGTTCACCACCATTCTAACCCAATCGGAAAGATCATCGAAGGTTTCATCATTTCCCGGAGAAACTTCACCCGGGATCCTGCCAGTAACAACCTCCAGTAGGATTATACCAAAGCAATAGACATCGGCTTTCTGAGACAACTTCTTCCCTTGAGCAAACTCTGGTGACTTGCTGATGGCTAAATCCTCGGAGGACTTTCGCGAGGGCAGGAGTGGTAAGAATCCGAAATCTGTAAGCTTCAAATCGTAGATTTGGCTGTTTCTTCGTTGGATGACGAGTACATTAGACGAATTGAGGTTGGCATGAGGGACCTTTTGGGAAGGCAAGGATTGGTGAAGGAAAGTGAGGCCCTGTGCTATGTCTTTGATTATCGACAGTCTTGTTGCCCAATCCAAAGGTACTCTTCCTACTCCTCTGTCCTCTAGCAATTATATATATATATATATATATAGACACACACGTGCATGCATGAATCAAGTTAACATAACTCAGTTTCACATTTAAGTTATAATTATAAGCAACCAGATGATGCTTAATTAATTGTGATTTTCATGGGAAAGAATAAAAAGTTAATAACTGACCATGTAAGAGTTGAAACAAAGTGCGGCCGCCAGAGACGAACTTAGAGATGACCAGCTTCTCCTCCTTGGAATAGTAAAAAGAGAGAATCTGTACAAGGTTTTCATGCCTCAGATTTCCTAGCAATTGCATCTGCTGGGTAAATTCCTTTTTGCTCAACTCATTCATGTTTTTAAGTCTCTTCACGATGACAACAAGACCCGATTCCAGTGCTACTTTGTATGTAGAGCCAAGTTTCCCCTTGCCTAACACTTGTGCAGATGCCCTTAGTAAATCATCCAGGTCAAAAGCTGCTGGCATCTCCTTGTCAAAAAAATCTAACTCAACCCTCTTTTCAGGATCCCCCAACCTCTCCAAATCTGGCATTTTCTTTTCTACCCACCCTGACGAACCATCTCCTATTGCTCGGGACAAAAGTCAAAAAAATTTAAATTAATGCAGAGCTACTAGTACTATATATACATACATACATACATACATATATATTTATAGTTGTGAAAAGCAGTTCATCAGTTCAGTTTCATGTGATAAATTCCATTTCATTAAGGTTTTCATCAACTAATGTGCATTCGATACCAATAATCGTTATATATACACTCACACACACATATAGGGTAGTATCACAGAACATTATAAGGTGTTGGTTAAGTGGTACATATATACCTGCCTGTTCCTCCTTTGCCGCTTCTTTTGTTTGCATCTTCCCGCAATAACATAAGAAAACAAATATGATGATAAATGGAACGAGCGCAGCCGCAGTGGCAATCAAAGCAACACTCCACACTTGGAGATTGTTCTTGTTCTTGGGTGGAATAATATTTGAGGAAGGAGATGGCGCAATGACGGCCGGAGATGGGGATGGAGGTGGAACTAGTGGACATGGTGTCTCCAAAGGAATTCCACAAAGATTTGAGTTATGAGAGTAGGAGCTTATTGGGAATTTTTGCAGCACACCCGTTTGAGGAATTGGACCCACGAGATGATTATAAGAAACATTGAATCCTCTCAGCGTGAGCTGGCCAAAAGGTGGAATTTTGCCATCCAAAAAGTTGTCTTGCAACTCAAGCACTCTGAGGTTAGGCAATTCGGTATACTCCAAGGGAATTGAACCCCAGAAGTAATTGTAAGACAGAAGCACATCTTCCAAGTAAACCAGATTTGAGAGATTTGGAAGAGGGCCGGAGAGAGTATTGTTTGAAAGGGTAAGTTTGCTCAACAAAGTTATGTTATGTAGAAATGCGGGTGGAAGGGAACCTGCCAGCTGGATTCCTTGGAGGGCAATGTGAACAACGTGCCCATTTGAACAAGCAATACCAGCCCATCTGCTGCTGTTGTTGATGCACGGCGGACCGCTCCAGTTCCCATGTAAATTGGAGTTCGAGCTTACGGAATCTCTCAGCTTCAACAGCGCGTCTCTTTCTTCTGGGTAGTATTCATCAACTTTTGAAGAAGATGTAACAAAATTCACGGCTGATGTTAATGGATTCTCTCTGTATAAAATCAGCATCACAATAACAATTAGTGCGCTTTTAGTTTTACGCAGATTCATCACGACGACTAGGAGGACGATGAAGAAGATGGATCATGGGATTGATTAATGGCGATCGAGAAAATAAGACATAATCATGTCAAGCAGGTTGTGTCTAGCCTGCTTGGACGTCATATCCTCGTTATTTTATTAATTTTTATGATTGTTTGACGAAGAGGGCAAGGCATGGGTTGCAAAGATATCCATTTTATAAACAACGCGACAGCTAATGTTAGATTAGTTTGTGAACCATTAGCCCCCATTTTCCCAAGTTTAATTGTAGGCAAAGACCCATATATGAGACACAGTATGTAATGAAAGGTATATTATATTAACATCTCGAGGAGCAAGGGAATGTCAAAGGCCGTGGGAAGTAATGCACTGCAGTTGCACCAACAATATATATATCCCATTTTCCCAAGTTTAATTGTAGGCAAAGATCCATATATGAGATTACAATATGCAATGAAACGTATATTATAAGGTATTTGTTGATTTACCTCTAAATTTGTATGCATATGCCAATTTTTTTCTTGAACTTTCATTTTAGTCGATTACCCTTTTAAACTTTTTTAATTAGCCAATTTACCTCTTGAACTTGAATTTTAGCCAATTACCCCCTTGAACTTTTATAAATAACCAATTTCCCCCCTGGTGTTAGATTTTAAGAAAAATTCATTCAATTTTTCATCATTTTTGCCCTTATACAATTGTTATGTGTTGTTTCCATGATAAAGATGGATGGAAAATTGGATGAAATTATTAAAATCTAATAATAGGGGGAAATTGGCTATTTACAAAAATTTAAAGGGATAATCAGCTAAAATTATAGTTTAAGGGGGAAATTGGCTAATTATAAAAATTCAAGAGAGTAATCAGCTAAAATTAAAGTTTAGAGAATAAATTATCAACTCTATACAAGTTCAGAAGATAAATCGACAAATATATCGGTATATTATATTAACATCGTTAGTAGCAAGGGAATGTCAAAGGCCGTGGGAAGTGATGCAACGCAGTTGCACCAACAATATATTAACTTTACATGTTGTCAAGATTCTTATTCCAGCTCAGCTCGGTAATAGGTTACGCTGTCGGTGGGTCCCTGTCAATACTGTTATTGTGATGGATTTTACAGTGTATTCGGAACATAGTCCAATACACCACATATTATTATACAATTGAAGAGACACTTGAAAAATTTATACTGATATGTGATGTACTGTCCCGTATTCTGCACATACGAAAAATTTATGTTGTTGTCATACCATGAACAGCTTCAACTCAGTTAAATTTACATGTAACTTCATAGTTCATGTCTTTCTTTTTGTCACACTTCATAGTTCATACTACATTATGGTCGGAATAAGAATATGTATTAACTTAATTATTCAGTTATTGTTACCAAGGAGGGAGAAGGTGGGTAGCTTTTCACTTTTGCCGGTAAGCTCTTTGTTGTTATTTACTTGGTAAAAATGCTTAAGATACTATTTATTTAAATTATATTTTGTTAATTACATGATGTGCCATGGTTGAACCTTTTCATCAGTGATTTAATAATGGGAATTTTAACAAAAAGCTTCCAGTACTGTTAATTTTAACGAAAAATCATATTTTTACATTAAAAATTTAATCCTGGTACTATTCACTTTACCCTTTATTTTTTCTTTATCGTTAAAACTCAAAGTTTTCAAGCTATTTTCATTAGTTTATCTTTTAATAACACCATCTATCAACTGCCACATCTGATCAAATTGATCTACAAAAAATATTTTAATAGAGGGTTACTCTAACATCATCAATATTTATTTAAGCCCGTACCACTGCCAGGTCCAAATGGCCTTGCCGGGTTTTCTTACATAGTCACATTAAAGCTAGGAGTCCAAAGGCCCACCCTAGCCTTCCAGGCCCAGTAACACAAAGTGTGATCCTAACCAACCCCAGGTATTTAAGCTTTTAGGTTTTTTGGTTCTTCAATTTTCTTTCAACTTTCCCTCTTCTGTCCGACATCAGCAATATCAGTCAGTTTAATCTTTGCTGTTCAAAGGTATGTCTTCTTTCGGATAAAAGTTATTGCAGTATTTTGGCCTTTGTGATTCAAGCTTGAACATGTATTGCTACTAGGGGTTGCGACTGTAATAATTGGTATCGATTTTATTTATTTGTTTTTCAAGCGAAATTCCGAAGGCTTAACACTTCAGCGCTTCGGGGTGTTTTACAGGTTCATTATTTACTGATAGGAATGGTGATTTTGAGAACTGTCGGTGTCTAGGAGGGACAAGCTTATGCTTTAGTTTTCGGAAAGCATTAACTTGAAATCAGGAAAAGTTTAGTTTTGTTGTGTATAGGGTTTACGGCTTTTGCTATTGAAAGAAAGATTTTGTTTTTTTACAACGGCACACTCAACTCAATTGCTGTGATGTGGTGACTGGTTTTGTATTGTATGTTAATTACGGTTTTTTGTTATTGAAAAAATGAAAGATTATGTCTTGGTAAAGACTGGTTGGGATTGGAGGTGTCAGGTTTGATCTTTGGGATTATCTATAACACTAATATACCCTTTATTACCTTTACCCTTATAAGGCTACAATGAATGTCTCCTGGCTCCAACTTTAAAAATTTCTTGGTGTTTTTTATGGATTTTGTTTCCCTTAGATGGGTGTTACTGATTCTGAAATTTCTCTCTCTTGCAGTTAAACTTGTTCATTACAAGTCTTGCACAGAAAACTCAGAAATATGTCGAGTGGCCCTGGTCTTGAGTCACTCGTTGATCGTATGAAATCCTTCACTCTCCTTTATTATTTTTCAAATATCGATGCTTTTGATTCTTATGCATGAATATAGTTAATCCTTCTATCCTATAGCCCAAGTTTGTGCACCATTAATGCAGTATATATGCTGTGAGCAGTTCAAGTTTCTCTCTTTAACAACATTTCTATGTGCAGAAACAATTTCAGTTATCACAAATGATGGACGGAATATTGTGGTATATTACACACTAACACAAAAATGCACCTTCTGCGCCTTACCAAAATTCAAATGTACCTTTTACATCTTATTAATCGAATCGGTTTTTTGTGAACAATTTTTTGTTTTTATTTCAGGGAGTCTTGAAAGGCTTTGACCAGTCTACTAATATCATTCTCGATGAATCTCATGAACGTGTTTTCTCTACAAAGGTTTGCATCTTCACTGTTACAAGCTTCCCCTTTCTAGCGTCATCTTTGTTTACTCTTTTTTGTAATTGGACAGAAGGAAAGGGATGTGGAATCTACTTTCTGGCAGGCGGAAGTATTTCTGATTTTTCCCAATTTTGAGCATTTGTTGTTTTCCTCATGACATTGAGGATCTTAAGTGTTGAATAATACTTCTGTGTTTCATCTCTACTGCTACATACTAATTCGGGTTTACATATGGTTTCCAAATCAGCACATACAAAGCATACATTCGTTTTATTGTCCCACTGGCACTGGGTTAACTTGTATTTCTTAATTGGTGGCACAACTTTTTTCCTACTTATCTGTCTTTCCCAGTCAGTTTTCGGGTTTGCTATGGAATCATCAACTTGACCCAAAAAAAATTCTTGTATTTCTGACTGACAGGAGGGTGTTCAGCAACTCGTGTTGGGGTTATATATAATCAGAGGTGACAACATGTAAGTGTCAAAAACTTTTATTCTATTTATGATAGTTTCCAATGGGTTGACGGAAGTAATTTGGAATGAGTTTCTACAAATATATGTATGTACTTCCCTTGTAAGTTATCAGTATCTTCCAATTGTTGCAGAAGCATTGTTGGGGAATTAGATGCAGATCTTGATTCTACTGTTGAGTGGTCGAAGATGAGAGCTTATCCCCTCAAGCCTGTCATCCACTGATTCAGCATGAAAATCAGAGCGGTTGTAGACTCGATGAATTGTGACCTACCAAATAAATGTTGTGGCATATAGGTATACAAGGATGAGATTCTGTTTTGTTATGTCCATGCATAATAGGTTTCAAAAGTGTTTTCTAATCATATCATTTTCTGAAACTCCGATGTAATCAAGCAGAATTATTAGCAAAAATCTTACAATTTGCTACCTTTTTATGACTTGGTAGCCAAGTACATTATAAAAATAAGAGTTTTTATCACAAATGGTCCCTGAAATTGATCCTCACCGTCAAGATGGTCTCTGAAATTGAAAATTAATCAATGTAATCCCTTAAAATAGGTGTTGCAAATCAATGTGGTCCTTCTGTCATAATCCTGTTAAAAATTTCGTTAAGTGCTGATATAGAACATAAATGAGCCTCACAAGATTTAAGGGTATTTATCATAAATGGTTCCTAAAATTGACTCACATCATCAAGATGGTCCTTGAAATTGATTCACATCATAAAGATGGTCCCTAAAATTGAAAATCGATGGATGTAGTCCTTGAAAATAGGAGTCACAAATTAATATGATCATTCTGCCATAATTTTGTAAAATTTTTTGTTTTGTAAATTCAATATAATCTTTCTGCCACAATTCTATACAATGAAATTTTTTTTTTCTTATACTAGGATATACTCCGAAGAGAGATCCCTTCCATAAATTCTCAAAGGCACAAGGCTTAATCAAATCCTAAGAGGGGTTTGGAACTAGTTTCCAATCAACAATATACGCACCTCAGTTATAACGTCATTATCTCAAGGCAGACCTTGCTGTTCTTTGAGTCACTAGACCACCAGGGAAGCGCTGAACAAGCTCTCCAAGATTAAGGTTGTGAGAATGTTGATCGTCTAAATGTTAACGTTGATATTTCAGAAGTCGTTGCCAATCAGTCATGTCGTCACCAAAGGTGATTTCAATCCAGGTGAATTGTGTCGAAGTGTGTAAAGGTGGATGTATTGAGATTTTTTTTAGAAAATAAACAGCGATGGAGGTAGAGGAATGTGGATTAGGATCGAAGGTGATTATAGGACTAGATTTTTGGGTTCACAACTTCTAATTAACTACTAAATTATTAAACTTATTTTGTAATTTTTTTTAAATTTAATTAGACTTGTGTGATCCATTTGTGTCACATCAGCACATAACATAATTTTTGATAGAATTGTGATGGAATTACTACATTGATTTGGGACATTTACTTGCAGGACTACATTGATTGATTTTCAATTTCTTTCAGGGACCATTTTGATGTCGCATGTCAATTTTAGGGATCATTTTGATGTCACGGGTCAATTTCATGACCATTTGTGAGAAATAAGACTTATGAGACCCATTTATGTGCCATATCAGCACTTAACAGGATTTTTAACAGAATTGTAATAGAATAACCACATTGATTTGCGACACCTATTTTCAGATACTACATTAATTGATTTTCATTTTCAGGGACCATCTTGATGGTGATGGTCAATTTCAGGGATCATTTGTGATAAAAACCCTAAAAATAAATTTGGTTTGTGCAAACTCAGCCTATGTTGATGAAAAATTGTAGTCAATATAACAAGAATGCCGAATTCGATAGACCACCAAGAAAAGTATTCCAGTTTGATTGTGTATGGTTATATTAACTAATGAATCAATATTATATATTTTACCCTATTCTTAGTATAATTTGGTCATTATTTTTGTAGAATTTTGATATTTTGTTATTATATTTTCAACATAGGATATTCGACTTCCTCTGGTACAAAACGTGATCAAACGGAATAATTTTGGAGTGATTCAAATTGGAGGACGTTCTTGTGTCTCTTGGCTTGTTTGTTTCAAAATTTGGGATTTTTCTACCAAACGGTTATTTTCTGGCGATTTATTAAAGAATCAGTACGCGTTGCTGAAAAGTGACATTTTTGGGCTTTGATGCATTTTTTGGAGTCCAAGATGACCTCGGATGGGTTCGTGACCTTCTGGAGAAGTGTTCAGAATAGTCCAAGCTTTAAATCCAGTTATTTTGGGCCAGTTTTGGAGCTGTTATGGGTCCAAAACGTTGCTGTGCAGATTTTTGGGCGAATTTACCAAGTCAATTTAGGATTATGTTTCTTATTTTATTTCAATTTATTTGGTTCCCTAGTCTTATTCTAAGACCTTTTTCTATGAGGATTATAATTGGGAGTAGTATAAATAAGGCTTTTTAGCCATTAGGGGAACAAATGCAACATTGAGAGAATTTAGCAAGCTTTGGAGAATTTTAGACTTTTTACCTACAAGGTGTTTTCATTCTTTTTCTAGTTAATGATATTTTCTTTGATTTTTATTATGAGTATGCATAACTAATTCCTTTTGCTAGGGTTAGGACATGAGCCTTAACATGAATATGTGATTTTATTAATTTGATTATGAATTGATGCATGCTAGCTTTGAATTATTAATCATTGTGATTAAAACTATCTATATATTTTAATGATTGATCACCATTAGGATAGTTAGACAAGTAATTTGATACAATTTATGTTGGAACATCACCCCTGAAATTGAGGATGGCTTCTTGTGATTAATAATTGTAAGTTCACTTAAGGCGAACATCACACTTTTAAGGGTTACATGGTTTTTTAAAAGGTTTTCACAAAGTTTAATGAGTCTTGCATGTTTATATTTAATCTGAACATCACAGACGGGTTGCATGTAGGATATATGTTTTCGCTTGAACATCATGAGAAAAATATGCATTAGGAAAACCTAACCTTCAAGGCATGTATATGGAAATTCATAAGTAATTAGTATAATTGCATATGATTGTAACAGTGAGGCTAAGCCCTAGTTTTTCTTTAAATTGATTTTAATTTAAAAACGTTTTTCTTCTTTGCTGCTATTATTTCCAAACTTTTAGATTTCTTTTATTGTTAATTTAATCATTTAAAATTTAAAAATCTCAAATCTTTGATAAAAATTTGTTTTAATATTTAATTAAGAGTTGATTTATTTACGAATTAGTCAAACAATCTTTGGCGACAACAACCTTTTAACATCCCACATCACCCAAGGGAATGGATCATGTAAGCCTTATATGTTTATTCTCATCTCTACCTAGCACGAGGCCTTTTGAGGGCTCATTGGCTTCGGGTTCCGTAGGAACTCCGAAGTTAAGCGAGTACGGGGATAGAGCATTCCCAGGATAGGTGACCCACTGGGAAGTTATAGTCTAAGTTCCCAGAAACAAAACCATAAGGGCGTGGTCGGGGCCTAAAGCGAACAATATCGTGCTACAGTGGAGTCGAGCTCAGGATGTGGTGGGGGTCCGAGGCGGGATGTGACAATTTGGTATCAGAACCAATCCATGGCCAGAAGTGTGCCGACGAGGACATCAGGGCCTAAGGGGGTGGATTGTAACATCCCACATCACCCAGGGGAATGGATCCTATAAACCTTATATGTATATTCTCATCTCTACCTAGCACGAGGCCTTTTAAGAACTCATTGGCTTCGGGTTCCGTAGGAACTCCGAAGTTAAGCGAGTACGAGGCCAGAGCATTCCCAAGATGGATGACCCACTGGGAAGTTCTTGTGTGAGTTCCCAGAAACAAAACCGTGAGGGCGTGGTCAAGGCTCAAAGCGGACAATATCGTACTACGATGAAGTCAAGCCCAGGATGTGGTGGGAGTCCGGGGCGGGATGTGACAACCTTGCATGAGTGATTATACTACAATTACCCTGTATTCTTGTAAGTACGCAGGTACTAAAAATCCTATCATTAACATTGATAGGAAATTAATTTATGCACATCTTTTTTTCTTCTACACATTTTTGTTTATTTAAGTAAACAAGATTGCGCGAGAAGAAAAAAGGTGTGCGGATATTAGTTCCTTTTAAACATTTGTAAACACCAAAAAGTAGGACAAAAACCTCAAAGCTGAAGGAACATAAAGTTTAACCTTACATCAATTGAACTTGAAATTTTGATAAAAGTTAGAATTTATAAATTGACATACACCAATTTTCTTGTTTGGATTCATAAACATATAAATTTAAAATTTAGAATTTCCACGTGGAAAAAAACTTAGAATTTGGGACCCTCAATTCCCAAGTTTAAATTCCACGTAAATATGTATCATTTCTAAATTTTTATGAGTGAGAGTTTAAAAATATCAAAGTACGTATTCAAATTCCATTATTCTTTTAGGTTGGCCAAACAAGAAAATTCACAAATTCTAGACAATAAAATTTTATCATTTCAATTTCAATCGTTTTAAAATTCCTTAATAATCTTAAATTTTCTAATCCAAACAAAGTGTTATACTTTGAATTGGTAACTAGAACGTCAAGATACTGCACATCAACTCGTACTTTTCTAAGTTTGGATCATTCAATTGTCTATCATAATGTATCCAAACCGGTATTGAGGATAGAGAAGGAAAAAACTAATACATTGAATTGAATAAACCAAACAAACTAGATTAAGAAGGGATATGTAGAAGGAAAAAAAAAAAGTGTGTTTAATTAGTATTTCCAAAAAAAAAAAAAAAATGTTCCATTTATTGGCAACTAACTTTTGATAAGTTTGTTAATCCGAAAAAAAAAAAAAAAATTTAATAGATTTCTCAAATTTCCTTATTTAGATTTATAAACATAGAAATCTAAAATTTATGCGTGAAAATAATCTTGGAATTTGGCACCTTCAATTCCCAAGTTTAAATTCGATGTAAATAATCGTCATTTCCAAATTTTCATGAGTAAGAGCTTATAAACATAAAAAAAATAAAAAATACAAAACAACTAAATAATGAGTGGCCACTACCACCACACACCGCCACCGCATACCATTTTCACAGTTGCCACCACCAAAACCACCATCAAGGATTTAAGTTTTGGTTTTGATAGACATTATAGCCAATCCAAATTTAGAGAAATGTCGATAAATATCTTGATCTTGATATCGATGAAGATATCGTTTAAAATATTAAATCATGGAAGCGTGCTAAAATTACGTTTCAAATTTCTACAATTTTCTCAACTACCAAGTTGAGAAAATTGTCTTTATTGCCTCTCAATTTCAAATTACACCTATCTTCACACAGTAAATTTTCTCCCTCTTAATTATCTTTTCTGATCTGATAGTTTGTTTCTTCACAATTCATAAGAAGATGTTCATGGAATATTCACACTTTAAATTGTTCCTTTTTTTTTTCTTCATTTACTGGGTTTCTACACTCATTTTTCAATTATTTGAAGTGTCTTTGATGGTTTTTAACTGGTGTGGTTCGTCACTCTACATGTTCAATTTACGCAGGCACTCCTCAACTCCTAGCGTTAAGAGTGAAGCCAGCCTCTTTATTGCACCAAAATCGTTAAACAATAAAGAGGTGACTCAAATATATTTGGGTTTTCATGATTCAATACACACACACACACACACACACCACACATATATGTTCATGAAACTAACAAGTATATTCTCGTATGCATATTACATATGCACATATCACTTGGAGGAAGGACAGCTTTGGGAACAAGAACACGTGGATATTTTACTCGGCAGGAGATATATTCGAAAATGGGGTTTCTTTCGCCCAATCAGGTACAGGTGGAGCGAAGCCACACTATTACAGGGAACAAACTTTCCGAGTTGTTGATGCCAAATCCGTCCGGTCATTGCCAAATCCGTCCAGATCATGCTAATTAGGTGTCAGCTGGCTGGCTCATTGTGGGGATCATCGAACCAATGACACTCGAATTGATGTATGGCGTAATGAAATAGCCCTTGTAGTATTAATTTCTTGCTTGTTTTGACTGATGGAGTAATAAATTTTTGGATCACTTTGAAGTCTTTGTTACAGCAATTTAGTTACATATATTGAAAAAGAAATAGGAGTGTGTACACAATGAAAATTACAAATAAAAAAAAAATATGAATAACTCTGATCCCTGCACTTCATCCCCACTTGATCATGTCGACCGTCTAGTTAAGCAGATCTGGAAGCCATTCACTAAACGAGCTGAGGGAAAGAATGACATCCGGTCTTCTTTTAGTTGGGTCCATCTGCAGATTGCAAATCCATACGGTTTAAATAAGTTGGGATTATAAGAACTATAAAGATTTTCAGAAGAATATATTATTTAGTGCATGGAGGTTTTTACTGTTTTTGGTGATTGTATGATATTTCTTTAATATCAACTCAAGTTCTTGTATATTATATGAGGATTACCTATATGTTGTAACAAAGTAATGGAGAAAAAGGGTAATTTGAAGGCGAGCCAACTCAGCCCCCGGACAGAATCTGGCTCCTCCTCCAAAGGGTGCAAAAAACGGGCTAGTTCTCCAATTTCTTTTCTCCTGCACAAAAAATTGTGACTTACACGTACTACTATATATTTAACTAAAAAAGAAAAAGAAATGTAATGTAATATTAATTCATATGAGAGAGAACATTACATATAGAAAGAATATTCTATCTGGATACTAATTAACCTGATTTTCAAGATCCATCCATCTCCATGGGTTGAAAGTGAGGGATTCTCTGTACACATTTTCATCCAAATGAACCGCTGAAAGGAAGGGTACAACAAAGCATCCTTTGGGGATAACATAGTCTACCAACAAAAACATTCACGACAACACGGTTAAAATACACCAATCGAACTACGTACGTTACGTACGTAGCTTTATGAATTCTTAAAGAAAAATATATACCTTGGTACACAACGTCTTCTTTTGCCTCCCTCATTAACCAAATTGCAATTCCTCCGAGTCGAAGTGTTTCATCAATGACCTGTACATATATTAGTGATTACTGAGGAATGCTAGCTGGTACACAAACATCATACTATCATGATTAGTATAGTGGAAGACACTACAAGAAAGGGGGCAACTTCCGTTGTGCAAATGTGGTTGGTACTTGAATAGCTATTGCATAAGACCAAACCCAAGCTTGGGCTAAAAGCCAAATTTTAACATTTATTCACCCCCCCCCCCCACCCACCCCCAAAAAAAAAAAAAATCAACCCAACCCAACCTAAATGTTTGGGCTAAAAGCCAAAAGCCAAACTCCGCCCAAAAATTAGCCCAGGATTCGATATGGGCCCCACCGAATCGACTGAAAGCGGGTAGTAGTGCGCCAAAACCCCCCCCCCCCACCCCACCCACCCACTTGCCAAACGCGCACGACACGTGAGCATTCATACCGATTAGGCCCCATCCACGTGGGCATGTTGGCCACGTTCCCCAGGCGAGCCAACGGCTCTTTTGATCCGACGGATGGAATCAACAGGCCATTGGTAGCCTAGATTCAAACTTCTTTTTTTTTTCTTTTATATTTATATATTTGTTGAATCCAACGGCTGAGATCGAATATAATCAAATCTAACGGTAAAAAAAAAAAAAAAAAAAATCTAACGGCCCAAATTTAAATCAAACAGGCTAAAACAATTAAAAAAAATTATTTAACTCAAAATTCACCCAAAAACTTTATAATTACATATGTATTTGTTCAAATATTCACACAAAACTCACTTTTCTCATACAATTCTTCCAATTTTTCTTTCTACATTTCTTCCCATTTCTAAATTTTTCAAGATGGCAAGAGAGCATATTAGAGGTCGTAATTGGACCTGTGAGGAAGATGTTGCTTTATACTTGGCATGGGTTTCTATTAGCGAAGATGGTGCAGTTGGCACGAATCAAAATAAAAAGGTTTTATAGGATAAAATCATTGAAAAGTTCCATGAAAAGTGAAAAGGCGACAGGGGGGAAGGTGGTGGTGTTTACGATCGATGGAAGGTTATCAACAAAGCATTGGCAAAGCATTGGCAATTTACAAGACAAGAGTAACACCAAAAAATCAACCTTTTAAGTTGCATCATGCTTGGGACGTCCTCAAGGATTGTCCGAGGTGGGCAACCGATGCGGACCAACAATGGGAAAGATTATTTCAACGTGAAACCGCATCGACAAATGATGGAGATGAAGGTGCCAATGAAGGTGTCGATGAAATGACCCTAACTGTTTCTATTACAAGGCCCCCAGGAAGAGATAAGAAAAAGGAAGCAAAGAGAAAAAGGAAGTCCCAAGAGCCGATGAGTGCACACATTGCTACCGGATTTGCAAGATTGACCGAAAGTCATAGCTCTAGGCAAGAAGAAGCGGTCCGAATGCGTTTGCAAATGAAGGAAGAAGGGGATAAGGAGCAAGAGAGGTTCGAAATTAATTTCATGATGGAGGACCTTAACAAATACATTCCAGAGAGGAAGAAGTTCTTACATGGTAAGCAAAAGGAAATTTTGTAAAAGTATGCCACAAGGACGTTGATATCGTTGTTTGATCTAAAAGTATCGAAAAATGCATGCCAAATATAAGTGTCGTAAGACACCACAGCCTCAAGCACAATGGTTGGCTTGTTATGACGGCCTTTGAATTGGCCAGCCCAAGCAGTAAGATAATTCTTCCACTCTCAATGCATACAATCAAGACTTCCTATCATGCCAGGGAAGCCTTTTTTGTCTGCCTTGTGTAGAAGCCTCTTCAAATCTTCAAGATTTGGCTTGCGGAGGTATATGGCTCTATATATGACTTCAATTGCCTTACAGAAGCGCTTCAGGTTCTCAATAGCAGTAGTCTCGACAAGTTGACAATACTCGTCAGTTAAGTCTGCAGAGCACCCATTAGCTAGCATCTGAAATGCAGATGTGAGCTTCTGATGAGGTGATAGACTTCGTCGGCCTACGACATCTATCTTCCTTGTAAAGTAGTGGTCATGATTGACAACTGCGTTCAAGATGCTTTCAAAAAGCTCTATCCTCATCCAAAACCACCTTCGAAAATCATGAGCAGGATATCTCGAACGCTTGATGAAATAATCTTTCATCATTCGATCATAACACTCTTCTATCACGCTGCACAAATGAACGCCCCGTGACAGAACCACGATAGCTAGATTCGGCATGGTGCTTATATTGCATAAGCGAGTTTGCAAATTCGGCTTCTGCGTTGATCATTTCTGCATCTGCATTGTCAAGGCTTGCTTGGTATTGTGCCATCTGCATTGCCAAGCTACACTTTCTTCTATCACCCATTGATGAGATATTGAGGATTTTTAGAAAACAAAAACAGTTTGAAAGTTGAAAGATTGGTGAATATGTTGTGTGATGGTTTGATATTCAACATGTGTTTATATAGAGGATGATTGAAGGTTTCAGTTTCATGTGTGTAGGTTTGTGTTTCATGTGTTTCATGTGTTTTGTATGTACGTATTTTGGTATGTGTTTTGTGTGTGTCATGTGTTTTGTGTGTGCTTCATCTCTATCATATGTTTTGTATGTCCTTCACATGTGTTTTGTGTGTCATTCACATGTGTTCTGTGTATCTTGTGTGTTTCATGTATTTTGTGTTTATACATCTCTATCATGATTTTCATATTCTTCCATAGTGTTTCATGTATTGATTAATGATTTTTCAATATTTATCGGAATTTAAATATTTTTAGATTAAAATCTTCATAAAATTAATTTACGATAGTCTACATAATTTTTTTTTTACAAGTTAATTTTAAAAAAATTAGCCTAAGTTCATTCTTTAATAATCTGGGACTCACACTTTTAGACGTTTTATCACGCTTTTTGTATTAACTACTTAATTACACGCTTCATTAAGTGACTATTACCTCTGTTTCTGTAGTGAAAAAACAATTACATTTGATAAGTTAATAGAAAAGCTCATTTGTGTCTCAGATTCTTGGCCCCAAGTTCATTTTCAGATTGGTACGTACGTTTAAATTGGAGTTTCTTTCCTTTAAAATTTAGGGAAGATAAAAACTTGATATGAGATCACGGCATGCGTCATAATTAGGGTATTTGGTGATAAAATTGAAAGAGAATTGATACATACACATTGAGTAAAAGACATTGCTTTGTATTCCTGCCATGTAAGAGTTTCTTCTCCAACAGGTTTGCTTCGGAAACTGTCTTGTTCATCCTGTCATGAATCAATTTTAAATGAATAACTTGCTTCTACATCCAAGGGATCTTAATTATAAAGAGAGAAAGGATAGAGTTGACCATGTACATGTTAAATTGATAATATTTGATATGCCATGAGTATATTTATGATCTGTGATCAATGCCTGATCTTGCTTACACGTTTCTATCTATGTGAGAGTCTATTTTTCCAAACATGCCCACTCATGAATGATCCCACACGAAAAATCAATTTTCACATATAAAATTAATCAGTTTATTATGTCAGAGCTAAAACTACTTTTTAAGAGCCCGGGCATCATCATTCCTTAGACCCAACACAACTTTTTTGAAGGCCTAATTATTCAATAACACTATGCTAGAGTTAGCGCAAATTTTGGAAACCCAACTTTAGAAAGCAAGTTTAAGACCAGTAAGCCAGGACGTGCCACAAGAACATGATTTGATACCAGGATAAACTTTTTAGCCTTTGTATGGTCCACATCAACATAACCATTCTTTGTCCCTAACTTACCCACATATTGCTTGATGTGCAGTTTCATTATAAAAGGTTTCAATGATACTAGAAGTAAACCTCCCACATATAAGTTGTGTATTATTTTGCTATATTTCTAATGTGAGACTCTATTCTCTAACATGTAAATACGTACACACGTAATGAGTTAATTTACTCTCCATAAACTATATTGCCAATTAATTTTAAGACGAAACTTCAATTACTTTGTAATATTAAGAAAAAAAAGTTTACAATATGTTACCAATTTTACCATTAATTAGCAGCAAAGCGTAACACAATAAGACGAGGAACCTAGCTAGCAATATGGAAAAGTTAGGTTCGTACCACTAATTGTTTCATTGCTCTGGGACACTGAGTAAGGAAATAGACTGCAAATAGCATTGTTTTAGCAGTTGTTTCATTCCCAGCAAAGAGAAGGTTGATAATGAAGTCTGCTACAGCTTCATCCCGTAAGCTTTCTTCCTCCAACAGTCTTCCAAGGACGCCATTGCCAACTTCACCTTGTTCTCTGTGATTTTGCGTTATCCTATTTATCTTGGTTATGATTTTTTCCCTTGCCTGCCAAAACATTAATCACACATTGGCTCACAGTTGATTACTACAATCAAACTTGGGATCTCTTTCAACGGTGGCAAGAGAAAGTACAGTTAGACAAAGAGTCAGCTGTTTATATAATATTGTTACAAGAAGATACTTGCATCCACCCGTTGCAAATAACGTATTTCAAGATCATTCCTATAAAAATCATTTGTATCACATAGATCATTTAGTCATTCAAATATACTAAATAAATGGACGGTTCATCATAAATTCGGACACGTACACCCATTTCAATGACTAAACAATATCCGATTCGAAATGATATTTTTGTAGGGATGATCTTTAAATGAAGATTAAAAAATTAAACGGTTCCTATTATGAATTTGTACGGTGAAGATACATTATTCACAAAAAGTAGATATGTGCATTCCCCATGGGGTGAACCTATTTGTCCGTTCACCCACCACCACCCCCGGCCCCCCCCCCCCAACAAAAAAAAAAAAAAAACCCACTTGTAATAACGTACTTCCAATGTACAACTATCATAATCAATTGGAATCGTTCATTTTTTTTTATCATCATCTAAGTATCATTTATGTAAGAAAAATCCTTCTATATGGTGACCATTTTGTCGTCTATATGTGTTGAACAAATTGACAATTTTGATTAAAAAGAAAAAAAAAGTTCCTCATGATGAACTGTCTATCGTACAATGCATATGTATGGTTAAACGATCCCTATATTGAATGATTTTTTACAGTAATGATCTTTAGAAGATGATTACGAGAATAATTTTTGTACGGTAAAAGTATGTTAAGCATGGACGTGAAGATTTCACCCATGGGTTGGATACAAGAAAATTAAGGTTAATTAGTAATCTTTTAGTGTGACAATTGATGATCGTGATGAAATAATAATTAAGCAAATTATATGTGTTTTGATAAGATACAATTTCAGCCTTTGGACGATGAAATATCTTAAAGTTTAAATATATGTTAATATTTGTGAAATAGTGATGCTATAGAAACCATTTGCTTGAATCCTATTTTATAGACAAAATTATGTGACATATAATGTATTGAATTCATAGTTTAAATCATTAAAGAGTATCTAATTATCAATTGCCACATCATATAATTTACAAAATGTGGTCTAAAAACGTTGTCCCTCTAGCATTTTTCTTTGTGAAATGTGTACCTTCATGGCAGTGTGGTATGCAAAACCAGGCAAGTTGATTGGAAAAGAGAGACAACCATCAACGAAGTCGGAGAACAGTTGAGCCATCTCATTAATCTCTGAATCGCTCGACACTCCCAAAAGTTGATTAACCATTAGATTTATAGCCACCTGCCAAAAGAACGAAACAATAATAAAATTGGTGAATGAATTAATTAAAGTTATTGAAGAGAAAGTTAACAAAAATAAAAGAAAGGAAAAGAGAGGAGACAAAATGTAACGAACTTACCTTTCTGCAAACATCCTGGAGAAGTATCGATTGATTGGTTTGAAAAGTGCTCAAAGTTTGAGTCATAATCATTTGAATGTCGTCCAAGAAATTAAACTTTGATTTAAGTTTGTGGTCTAGGCGCATCATGTTGGAGGCGATTCCGTGGAGCTTTCGTTGTGGCTCTCCGTGCACCGTGATGACACCATTTTTGCCAACCAAATCTTTAAAAGATTTTGGATAACTAGACTGGAACAGTTTCCCTTCATTCTGCATTACAAAGCGGTTGAAGGTTGGATCTGCTGATATCACAGACCATCTTCCAAACAGACTGCATGAGAATATCTTCCCGAACTTCTGGACTTGTTGTTCAACAAACTGAGGGGGGTGGGAACTCGCGACCGCATTGTACCAATTGAAGCTGTCGCCAACGATTGGCCAACCTCTTCTTCCTGGTGGCAATTGGCCAACCTTGAGCTTTCTTTTTCTGATCCTTACCACCAACAACTTTGCAACAAAAGAAATGAACAATACTGTGGAGATCAAATGCAGGCAGGTCGCAGCTGGGAAAAGGTTTCCCATTTCCTATCTTTCGGAACCTGCCAGAAAAATGTATCGGTTGACGTTAACTTAATTGACTCTATATATATATATATATGTATGTATATATATATATATATGTATGTATATATATATATATATATATGTATGTATGTATACACACACGACAACCACTAATACAACACGATCAATTATAATTAAAAAAATAACACAGCATGTACCTTTATAAATATACATATAATTCCATAATTAGTTACCTAAGCAGGAATCATTGACCAAACTAATCAACAAAGTAAAGCCACGTCGAGTTACACAGGTAATAAGTTATTCTTCGTAGTGCACACTGATATACGTGTACAAGTTTGAATTAATGTAATATCGTATAGAGCAGGCCATCAATTATCTGAATTCTCAAGGAAGAATCACTAACCCTTATTTTGTTTATTTCTAGCTGCACGTCTATTGATAATAGACTCCATTTGTGTATGCCTTTATTTTAATGAAATATCTAATCCTTTCTTCTTTTTTATCTGAATCTAATTGATTGATATGATAAGTGTGAAACTCGTAACTGAAATGCATATAAGTCATATTTACACTACATTAACAAAAAAGAAGTAAATTAATTAATAGAAGATTAGGTGATCAAACAAACAACCAAACGAATAAATTATATAACATAAAATCCTCAAGGTGCAAAAATTAAAAATTAAAAGGTGAACTTATAAAAAAAACAAAAAACCTTGAAAAATGTAAATTGTAGTTAGTCCTCGAGTTAAATACGTAGACATCTTCATACTTCGGAATGGGCTATGTGTGTATTTCAAGTTACAAACTAACTTTAGCTTGTTCTACTGCAAAAGCAGGCATGAAACCAGGCGACTCGTCTCCAAGGTGAAGAGATTCTCACGACGTCTATATATGAGAAATCTTAAAGCAAGTTTGATTTTGCATTGTATATGTTTATATTGTATCCGAAAACACAATAAATAATGGGAATTGTTATTAACACTCCAAAAATCTCATTTGGCACTCCAAACTTTCTATAATTAGAAAGAAAAATACATTTTTAAGGTGTGTAGAATGAGATTTTTGGAGTATTAATAATAATTCCCTAAATAATAAGGAAAACTAATGAAAATGGCTTGAAAATTTTGAGTTTTAAAGATAAGGATAAAATAAAGGGTATAGTGAATAGTACATGATTAACTTTTTAATGTAAAAATATGATTTTTCATTAAAATGAATAGTACCAAAAACTTTTTGTTAAAATTCCTTAAATAATACATATATAATATTGTTGCCACCTTTAAGTATTCAACACATTTGAGGGGATCCAAGCACACATGATATGCCCCAATTTCTAAAGCTCGAGAATGAGTTTGTTTGGCAGCTATAGCCTATAGACTATTAGACAACAGGTTATTTATGCAAAATATCAGCTTTGAGCAACGAACCGAAATGAATGCATGAATATTGTGGCTTTTGTGTAGGACACATTTGTCAATTCATATGATCAGATCGAAACCACTGTGGTGTGCTTATACAATGGAGAGACATTAGGCCAATTAAAATGTCTTAATTAACACAAAACCAAAGAAAATAGAAAGACAGTGGAACCCTAGTTTTCAGGCATACTTTCCTCGAATTAAGGTCCTAAATTAGTGCCGTGATATATTAAAAGGAATGGTCCTTACATCGCAATTATTGGAGAAATTTTTTGTTGTGATCGGAATAGAAGTGCTACACCATGTATTTTTATATAAGTAGTGAGAAATTTTATTTTTTAAGTTATTAATTTTTTAACACACATATTCCACAATTTGTATAGTGACATGTGATGTATCACTCCGTGTTTCGGTCATACTAAAAAATCTCTCAAATTATAGGCCAAGAATCTGTTGTTCCCTTTTTTGTGTCTCCCGTTGTGTCTCCCATTATGTCTTCTTGCTAATATCTTGACACATGTCTTAGAACTTAACTAAGAGATAACTCTATTAACCTTTGGAAAATTTTATTTGAACTCATCTTCTACACCCAACTTACTCTCTTCACCCATATTGTTTTTTATTAAAGAATTAATATCTCTTTAAACCCAAATTTATTACCTAAACTACCATTTCAAACCCAATTCAAAATGTAAAATTATCTTTACACTCATTCCCTTTATAATTGCATATGCCATATAGGACTAGCATTTCCATGGGTGCTTTGTTTCTTTCTGCTACCACAACCCTTCCATGGACTTGGGATCCAAGAGATCATTCCATAGACTTGAATTTGCTAATAGAAAGTTAAGCAAGCTCCAGTTCAGTCCTTCTTAAATCGAGCATTTTCATGTACTTTTTAAGATACTTTGAAGTGACATAAGGCTGAGTGTTTTGCTACTATGTTAATAAACAAATAAACAAATTGGAGCTATTTCGAATAAAAAAGGTGCAAGACATGCCACCCGCTAGCTCGTGGTTAAGGTTGAGCAATCTTTATTTGCACCAAGAATCAAGTTTTATGTCTTTATAGTACTTATCAAAAGGCCTTACATTGGTGTTTTGGGGCGCATGCAGATGGCAGAGAAAGATAAATACAATATAATATAAAAAGTATGAAATTTAATCCAAATAAGAAGAAAACAAACAAAATATCCATAAATTGAGTCATACTTTAGTTGGAGGATTAAAAACTTCAAAATCACCATCCATCAATAGAAAAACTTGTTTTTCTCTATCAGAGCTATTAGGGTTTTAGTCGGAATGAACGTAAGATAAACAAAGGGTAATGCTAGGGTTTAATTATAGTATGTGGGTCTATTGATAAATTTGATTTTTATTATTAATTTCATTTTGTACTTAATAGTAATTATGCAATAGGGTAAAATAAACAATTAACATTTAAAATTTAAGTTGTGTGTCAAAAATGGTTAGATGGGTTTAAATAAAATTTCCCTTAACTTTTATTCAAAGCCCATCCTATCTTGACTTTTTTCTACCCGTATACAATTATTAAAAAATAACACTAATCTTCATCATGAATCATGATAAATTGTCAAACATTCTTTATACTGATTTTTTGGGAAAATTGTTATTGTCATTTCAAAATTCTCATTTTACATTCCAAATTTTTAATATTTAGAAAGAAAAATACACATGTGAAGAGTGCTAAATAAAATTTTGAAGTGTCAATAACCGTTCTTTTTTTTTTTTTTTTTTGACAAAAACAAAACATGAAGAGGAATATGATATGAGACACGAAGAGAGAAAGTGGGCATGGAGGGTTCAAGATTCATATACCGGGACTGATGCTTGCCCCCAAATTGTAGAATTACTGGAAGAAGATTGACGATGATAGGGTTTGAAGATGATAGTCGGGACCGAGAAGAAGATGGACGCCAGATTTAACTTGGTTTAGGGTTTAGGGCATAGGACATGTATCGAAATATTAGCAAAGAGACAAAAAAGGAAACAGCAGATTTTTGGCTACAATTATATGCCACCAAAATCTAGCCAAGCATAGTTTTTTCTTAGTTTTCTTTCCACTTGTAAATAGAAAGTCTTAAGTTTTGTTTTTCAATTTGTTAAAAAAAAAAAAAAAAAATTGTTTTTCAAAATATTTGATATATCTACACTAATTAAGTTCGACTCTATGAATAATGAGTTTGATATCGAATTATCATTACCCAATTGGCTCAGGCCCCTCACATCTTGGTGTAAAATATAGTTTTAAAATAAACCGTTAGCTAAGGCATTGGTCACATAATTGCCCTCGCAAAATATGTGTTGATAACATGATTAATATTTTTGTCACACGAAAAATTTTCTAGTACATCTAATCAAGTTAAAGATTCTTAAATAGAAACTTCTTTTACACGTTAGTCATCTATCAAAAACACATAAGATAGACCAACGTGGGTGACTGACACACCCCGACCCGGAATGTCGACTAGGACTCCGAATCAAGTTGTGATGGCTGACACCTGGAAGGTGACGAAGCCATAAAGTGTGATAATGTGTAAACTAAGAATAAATTTAAATCTAGAAGTGCCTAAATACACGAGTGCGTGGTGAGCGGGTATGGACCCATACAAACATGATACAGAGCATAAGTAGAGTACAATAAGGTAAGATAACGATTATACCATCATAAGAAGCCACCTGTATTGGGAAGTGCCACGAATCCTCGTTGATACGGAAACTTCACTACTAGAACTTGGAGGGGTGCACAATAGAAAATGTAAGTGGGTGAAAACAAAGCTTTTCAAAAACCATTCACTTATCAAAAGTAATAAACCTCACCATAAAACCTGTATAATTTCCCAGAAAATAGAATACATATCTATATCGAAACAATGCTCGGAATAGTAATATCCATATGTATGCCATGCTCAATAACTCAACATAATGAAATAGGTAAACCAAGTGAAGTAAATCCATGAAAAGTAATATGTCAGCCGGATCCACCTATTGTGGCCTAAAAACAAGGTTTTAATAAAGATCTTCTAAACGTTATAACCCCTCGCTGTAACACCTGTAAAATTTCCTAGAAAATCATACTACGTATAAGGATGAAATCAATTGTATACTATCAGTAAATCCAGAAGTATACCATGATACAGCATCTCATCAGCAATATAAATAATCAGGTGCTTAATAATCCATGCTAGCACGTAAGTCGGAGTCACCTATAGTGACCGGTACGACTCACCCATATCTCATTAAATCAATGCTAGCACATAAGTCGGAGTCACCTATAGTGACTTGTACGACTCGCCCATATCTCATTAATCAATGCTAGCACGTAAGTCGGAGTCACCTATAGTGACCTGTACAACTCACCCATATCTCATCAATCAATGCTAGTACGTAAGTCGGAGTCACCTATAGTAACCTGTACGATTCACCCATATCTCATCAATCAATAAATCATAAAGTTAAAACTCACATTTTCACCAATTCCTTCACATTGCTTAATTTCCCAAACAAGGCTTTTGTCTTAAATATTGTATGGCTGCATCTAACGTCTTGTTAGACTACCTACGTACCCTAAACAAGGAGCAAGCCATTCGTAGTTCACATATCCAGAATTCAAACCAAATCCGAATATATTCATTTAATCCAACATATTCTACAATCGTATTAATATTCAAACCACAGCAATTAGGTCTCAAAAGCATAAATAGAATAACAAGTCTGCATAAAAACACAATGTCGGCTTCCTGACCGTGCGCCGCCGCACCAGCCGCCCCAACTCGTCGGAAAACTCAACTATTTCTAAAAATTCTCAAAAATTACAGAAATAAAGATCTCAAAGAGTAGAGCAAACCTTATACATGTGGCTAAGTCCAATTTGGCCTGGAATGGCCCCAATTTGCCTCTAACCCACCGGAAACCCTAGAAATGGGTGTCCCTTGATTTGTCCACAATTCGAACTCCAACGCCCCCATTCTTGTTTGGGCTTGTTCCTGCGATTAAAGAAAGTCCTTTAGTGGTGGTGGTGGTGAAAGGATCTAGCTTTAGAAACGGTTGATTGCTATGGAAAAACCCTTGGGCCCATCGGTTGTGCTTTTCATAAACCCGAGGCCAAATCTCGTTGCGTTTGAGTGGAAAATGAGGAGTGATTCATGCCGAGTTGTTTCTAGATGGCCTATGGCTATGAATTGCCTGAGAAACACTGAAAATGGCGTTAGAAATCGGTTGTAAGAACCGGGTCATTGGGATGGGTTGCGCGGGTCGAAAACGGGTCAAGGGGAAGGAAGTCATTGGGTACCACTCACCTTTCTCCTTTCCCTCCCTAATCTCTCCCTGATTCGTCCCCCTCCTATTTTTTTCCCCTATTTTCTCTTTTTCTTCCCCCGTTTTCCTTCTTTTCTGTTTTTTCTCCTTTTTCCCAGCCACACTCACCAATGGCATATAAATCCTTTAGTAATAATAAAAATATAGTGTAAGATAATTAAAATAGTGATTCATTCCAAATACTTTCGGGTTTGTAACTCAATAAAACTTTAACCGTAACTCCAGATTCACTTCTACTTGTGCCTACGCGTCCGTAAGATCGAGCTTTATCTGAATATGTCAAGAAACATGACAAAATATACAAGAATCACATACATCCTCGAAAAATCACGCTTTGCCCATAGGGCAATTCCGTAATTTCACGTATTAAAATTATAAAAATCATAATTTTTAGGGACGGGCTGTCACAGTGACAATATGATTACTATGGTGATCCACTACTTAATTCTCCTACTTATATTATTCCTTGGTATTTCTGGAGCAATTGCCCTCGCAAAATATGTGTTGATGACATAATTAATATTTTTGTCACACGAAAAATTTTCTCGTACATCTAATCACGTTAAAGATTCTTAAATAGAAACTTCTTTGACACGTTAGTAATCCGTCAAAAACACATAAGATGGACCAACGTGGGTGACAAAAATTTCCAACTTGTTAATTTTCGATATTTAATACTACTTTAAGTTGATTGGTTTGTTACTTTTTTTTAGCACTAAATTAATGAGTTTGACAAATTTTCTCATAGGGAATAAACTCCACATTGTAATGAGTTATAATTTTTTTAGGTTTGGTCTTAATAAACAAAAAATGTAGGAAGTCTTTGGTTTGATGCTTCGAACTGGCAAGTCTACTTAACAGTGGCACGGGCAGGATGGAATTTCCCATAGTCTCTCGAGCCCGAAAGGGGTCGATAATTGTGGTTTGCCACTAGTTGTCCCTCTTTTTTTATAAAAAAGACTAACAGCTTTATGGCACAAGTTTCCAGGAACATGCTACTTATACGTCAATCAAGCCACGTGGCGACTCACAGTTAGTGGCGAAGCGAGAGGCCTACGATGGGATGTAAAGGCGATCAGAACGGTGCTTGAAGACATATGGTTAGATAAACAAGGCCGAGCGAGACACTTGGCACGCATCACTCTGTAAAGGCATGCAATCTCGACTAAACACATGTCACTTCACAGACGAATGTCCGGTCGATAGGTAAAAAGGTGTCAACACAAAAATCTATGTAGATGGCGCATTAACTACCAAGGAAGTGAAAAGAGGTGAGCCCAAGGCTTCTAGGTTTATTGAAGGCCTATGTAATGGGTGTGAACCTCTTATATTAGGGTCGAACGAATAAAATGATAGAGTTCATGTATTTAGCTGAGCGCTATTTTTAGTCTTGAAATCAATATAATCTGAGCAACGCAATGGATGTAGCCCAGTTTTGTGGGGTGCTACTTAAATCTTTAAGTCTATTTCACTTTAGTATGTATGATTTCATGCCCACAAGGGGTTTAGTATTTTAATTTGTTAACCTGCAAATTTTGAGTTTTAACAGTTGCATACAATTGGGTTGCATTTTTTACCCAATTGTCATAGGAACTTATAATGATCGTGCTCAATCGAGCAGGAAGACCAACAGAATAACAAGAGATAAGGTTCCTTCGGGTAAACTGAGGTGGCCTTCCACAAAAGAAAGCCAGGCTCGCCAGCCTGGAGGAGAAGATGAATAACATACTTGCCGGTGTTGGATAGATAAATGAGGTAAGAAACCTCATCCAAGCCCAAAGTACCCTGTTCCAGGAAAAGCATGACAACCTCTAGGAACAGATCAACCGGAGTAATGAGAAGATCGACAACACGTCCTGAGGTAGGAACTAATCTTCCTCCTCTTCCTCCCCCTGGCAATGTCAGAAACAGAGGTGATGATGCTTGCGAGGTCATCAAAAAAAGGCTCTAAGCAGAGGAGAGTGCTCGACGAAAAAGGGCAAGTCACCAAACATGCGACAAAGAGCTTGACCAAAACTTCACCCGACCACCCTGACTTAAAAAGCATCCTGAATGAAGTCATGGTGAAGAGATGAAAAGTCTATGTTTAATTAAGTTCTATGTATTTTGTTAACTTAATCTTAATATTTTGTTAGTTAACGTATGAGATCGACTAGGAGACAAAGATCGAGCATCTAAGCCTAAGAACCTCGACTATTCCAAGGAAGAAGTTCCTCTACCATTCTCCAAGGAACTGCTCAATGAGCTAAAGAGTAAGGCTTACATGGGCACTCAAAATGCAAAGTTATGACAAACTTACTGATCCGTACGACCACCTAGAAAGGTTTACTTATGTAGGCTATTCCCAACCACCCTCAAATGAACGGCTCGGGATTGGTTCAAATAGATTGCCCAATGATCCATTACGTCATTCTCAGGGCTGAGACAAGTTTTTCTTAACACATATATGATTATCTCCAAGAGACAGTACACGTCAATTGGCATCGCCTTAGTAATTGGCAATGCCAAATGCAAAAGATGCAACGAGGCAATGGCCCATAATGCCATCATGGAAAAATTTACCAGAGGAGACTTCTACTTCCATTTGACCAATCCTCTAGAAACCTTTATAGGCCTACCCCATGAAGTGACTATCTACTCTCGAGCCGAGCAGCTGAATAAAACAAGGAAGCAAATCATCGCCCCGGCAAAAGAACGAACCTTTCGAGTGCACCGACTAAAGTGAAATAGAAAGTCATGTACGATAGTCCACCAAAGAAGATTAAGTATGATAATTATTAGCCTAGCATGGAAAGCTGCTTCGAGCAGTATGACATGTACATATTTTATAGCCCCATGAATGTCTTAAAGGGAGATGTTCCCTCTTGTAAAACGACAACTCCCCACCACTCAAAGAGTACAACCCAGTTTCCGACGGTGAAGGTATAATACCAAGTATTGCCGGCATCACCGAGATCATGGTCACCTTCTGAAGACGGAATAAATCTCAATGACAATATAAAAACGCTTATTTGGTAATGGCGACTCCCAAAGTATGTAGCCGACAGGTCTGCGGCCCATCCAAGTGCTTATCAGGCATTAGGTGCACCTATAAATTGCAAATCGGACAGTATGAAGGCGATTTACACTCCATTTGAGAGGGATCTACTGTAACAACCCACATCGTCCAGGGGAGTGGATCTTGTAAGCCTTATATGTATATTCCCATCTCTACCTAGCGCGAGGCCTTTTGGGAACTCACTGGTTTCGGGTTCTGTAGGAACTCCGAAGTTAAGCGAGTTTGCGCGAAAGCAATCCTAGGATAGATGACTCACTAGGAAGTTCTCATGTGAGTTCCCAGAAACAAAACTGTGAAGGTGTGGTAAGGGCCCAAAGCGGACAATATCGTGCTACGGTGGAGTCGAGCCCGGGATGTGGTAGGGGCCCAGGCCGGAATGTGACAATTTGGTATCAAAGCCAATCCCTGGCCGGATGTGTACTGACGGGGATGTCGAGCCCCTAAGGGAGGTGGATTGTAACATCCCACATTGCCCAGGGGAGTGGATCCTGTAAGCCTCATATGTATATTCTCATCTCTACCTAGCACGAGGCCTTTTGGGAGCTCATTGGCTTTGGGTTCCGTAGGAACTCCGAAGTTAAGCGAGTTCGCACGAGAGCAATCCCAAGATGGGTGACCCACTAAGAAATTCTCGTGTGAGTTCCCAGAAACAAAACTGTGAGGGTGTGGTAGGGGCCCAAAGCGGACAATATCATGCTACGATGGAGTCGAGCCCGAGATGTGGTGGAGGCCCGGGCCGGAATGTGACATCTACTATGTCGGGGGATTCTCAAAGACCTTTTGGGATAAAAACTTTAAAATAATTATAAAACAATGAGAATTACAAAAGTACTTTTACCTTTTTAAACTAATTTATATTAATAATAATTAGAAAATAAAAGATTGTCATTTTCATGGACCCTTTCCCACCCACAGTCTGACGAACTATAGCCAACATCCCTAAGGCAATGTTTGAACGAGGGTTTTCCAAGTTCCAAAGGATTAATGTAAAGTTATTAAGGAATTGATCATAAAATGCAACAAAGAAGGGATTAGAAAAACTTCTTATGGGCATTGCATAGGCATATAAGAGGGATTTGCTAATCCTTGAGAGATGTCATTTACAAATCCTTCACACATGTCTTTGTACACATAGAAGACTTTTCTAATCCCCTCTATATAATATTTTACTTCGTAACTTGACATCACTCCCTTGGGACTTAAAAACTCTCATCGAACATGGCCAAAGTTTCATAATTAAAATATTTATAAGTTTCATAATCATATTATTTGAAATTTAAAATGGCAAGGACATATATTTAATTAGTTATAATTCTACGTGGTCCATTATTTTTAATTATTCTAGTCCAGTGTTTTTATTGGTTGTTCAATATGACATTTAAGAATTAATGTTGGAAATACTGATTTGCTCTTGTGAGCTTTAATGAAAAATACTCCTACATACTTTGTTTAACCGAAGGCATTCTAAAAACTTTATATAATGAAAAGAACAAAAGAAAAATAGACTAAGCATAAAAAAAAACTCATGGGCTAGAAGCAAAGACCAACCCAAAACATCCAAATTTTATCTTCCAACCTCTGCCCCTAATTCGTTAAACAAACGTCGATTAATTGCCATTATGATGTTGGAAACAAATTCTCACACCGTCATAAGTGATGGTTATGTACAAACTCGAGCAACCTGCAAAACAGTAAACAACCATGAGCAAGCATGAGACCACACCCTGTTGGGGGGGGGGGGGGGGGGGGGGGTGGTGGGGGGTGGGGTGCGGTGTGCAAGCCAAAGACTTTCCAACGGTCAAGTTAGCGAATAATTTTATACTCTAGTAGGGCAAGAGATTAATTACAAAATTGCCACTACAATGTTG
This sequence comes from Pyrus communis, assembly GCF_041283825.1. Taxonomy (NCBI): domain Eukaryota; kingdom Viridiplantae; phylum Streptophyta; class Magnoliopsida; order Rosales; family Rosaceae; genus Pyrus; species Pyrus communis. Next base: position 54,205 of record NC_142578.1, read on the forward strand.
GAACCAAATTCGCACATCGTCGTAAGCGGTGGTTGTGGACAAACTCGAGCAACCTGCAGAACAGTAAACAATCGTAAGCAAGCCTAAGATCGCACCAAGGGGGAGGGAGGAGTTGTGCCTGCCAGAGGCTCCCCTACGGTCAAGTTAGGGAATAAATTTATACTCTAGTAGTGGGTAAGATAATTGAAGTGTTTAAATTGCATTACCATAAATGAACCCTCGATGAGTGTATTTATATCATAGGGAGAAAGATCTTTTTAGGATAGGATCCTTGTTCTAATCCAGAAAAATTCTAGATGATATCTAGAAGTAGATATTGTACCCTCTTAGGTGTTATGATTACTTGCAGTGCATGCCAATTCCTAGATTATATGAACTCCAAGACTTATAAGGATCTGATTGGGTCTGTATCAGGATCAGATCACGTGTCTTGCTGAATAAGTATGGTCATCTGACGAAATCGCTTGGATTCCTCCTATTGCCCCAAAACAGAGTGATGGTAGCACCGTTACTCCGTATGATCCAGCTTCCCCGAAGCTGTGAGTCCAAGACCGAACTTATGAGGTAATTGTATTTGGATCAGCTTTACTCCAGTCCTGGAAAATCATGGTCCCACATATGACTATTTCTAGAACTTAACATTGTCACTGCCACTATTTCTAAAACTAAATAATGTCACTACTTCTAGAACTAAACATTATCACTGCCACTATTTCTAGAATTGAACACTGTCACTATTTCTAAAACTGAACACTACCACTTTCAATATTTTTATAACAGCAAACTGTCTATTCCTAAAATTGAATACTGTCACTATTTAGAAATGAACGCTACTACTGCCGCTATTTCTAGAACTGAACACTGTCATTATTTCAAGAACCAAATTTGAAAGTATCAATTTTGATAAGTACTTATATGGAAAAGATGCCCATGAGGAGGGGATTAAACTCTTAAGTTGAAGACTAATTCCGTCATGTTTAGTAGGAAATTGGTAAAATCGCAGGAAAAACGTCATCTTTGGAGAGCTTGATCTCCCTGGTACTTGAGTTTCCACGTGTGAGCCTTGTATTAGAAGAAAGAGGGTGTCGATACGAACTCGTAGCCTCTGACCTTGCATGATTTCGTTACCGTATCAAAGACTTATGAAGATTGGAAAGAAGGAAATGAGATGGAGGAACACAAGCAGCAGTTGCTATGTTTTTAGAGTGAAACGTACCAAATAAATGGGCAAAGGCTTGCCATCAGGGGCAAATCAGGAAACTCATTGCTTGAATCAATATTATTGAGACGTTTTGATGTTGTGTTGTCCTAACAATTAAATAAAGTTATTAAGATGCTTTTATTTAAGAGTGTAAGTTTTAGAGCATTTTTATTAGTTTTTCCTTAATAGTATTCATCGATCAATGATTTCAAGATCTTGTTTAGAAAACCTGGTAGAACAAAGCTTAAGCGAAAGAGAAATTGAGCACAATGCTTATGGAACATTGATAAAATAATATTTTATATTAAAGGGTGGGAGAAAAAATTGTTGCCGAAGACGGAAAACCACTAGATTATAATTTAACTTGCGAATTTACGTTACAGTAACCTGGCAGGGTAAATTGTGCACAGCCCCAAAGTATTTGTATGAAGCGAAAATGGCCTTAAAATAAAGTGAGAGGCAAAAATCTACCAGTCCGGAATAAGAACCACTGAACCAGCCATCAACACCGGAGAAGACAGTAGAAGGCGTTCAAGTTGGTCAACATGTCTGTGTTTCTTGTGAATTCTCCTTCGTGTGCACTCGTGAGTGAATAATCCGACGGCCCAAATTTTCTTTTTCCTATTCTTCTTCATCTGCTTATCAATTTTGATGAGTAATTGACAATTGGGTAACAGTGGAAATCAAAGAAGCTTGGCCCTGGGTTTATTAAACCATCGACATCACCGAAGGAGCTGGTTCCCATCAGCAGCAGCAGCAGCAGCAGCAGAAAAGTGCGTTTGGGGAACTGCAGTGGGATTAAGGCGTTTTTCTTCAATCCCAGCGAAGAACCCATTCTCAGAGAAGCGCTTAAGGTACTTGTTACAGCTACTACTACCTCTGTCTACACCCACCGCCCATTTTTCAATAATTCATAGATTACCCATGCATAATTTGGTTTAATGATGTTTGAATCTGTGTTGTTGATTTTACGGATACTTTGGATGTTGGTCTACGCGTTTGTCATGGTGTTTTTTTATTTTATTTGCTGATTTATTGTATGATTTTGTGAGGATGTTTTTGGGTTTCTGAGAGATTAGATTGTTGCCAACCGATTCTTGCATTTTTATAATACAGTGTCTACTCTCTCTTATGCAATGGACATCGGATGAAAAATCTCTATTATAAGCCTTTTGGGCCTCAAAATTTCGTTCTTATTACTTGCTTTGCTCTTTCTTGTTTTTTTCCCTTAAATTGTTGTCCAATAAAATATTTTAAAAAAAAAACGTTGATACCACCTTTGATATGTTGTTGTTCACTGGACGTCCATTATGTCTTGTTCTTGTTGTCTTGCATCATAGCCCATAATACTGGGACTCGTCTGCCACATCATAGAACATCTAACTAACGCTTTCTCAAATATCATGTGCCGTTAGTAACTCAATGAATAGCCCTAACAGATGTGGTTCCATAGTTTTTAGCAGCCATCCTCGGACGATTGCATCATCAGTGTGCCGCTTTAAAAACCCGGGTTCTGTCTCATCCACAGCCGGAGTCTTCCCATTGAGATAACCCATCTTATTAAATCCTTCCGTGTGAACTTCCATCATCTTCGACCAAATATTAAAGTTCAAATCGTTGAGTTTGAATTTAAGGTTGGAGAAAAAATACCAGGCCATAAAACCCGGCTCTGATGCCAAGATAAAGATCATAAATTCTGCTTATTGTATTATCTCTCCAATATGGAGGCAATATATATACATCCACACCTTGTAGTACAAGGAATAATAAAAGAGAGTTTTAACCTCAACTAGTAAGGATCCCTTTAATCTAGGAAACCAAATTACATTCCAATACTAACTGATTTATGACTCACGTCAACAGTTGTACAGCTAAATTGCTCTTCTATATTCCTAGCTTCATCCTTGTGAAATTGTGCATCACTTCGTGTCTCTTTTTGAAAGACGATTTCCTCTTTCATTGCAAGAGGTCAAGTAACCACACGTGAAATCACTGCATTATATTTTGCCTGGTCCATATTTGGATTGCATCATGAGTATCTTCTAAAAGCAAGTATACATGCTACTTCAGTGTTTACTTTGGTAAAACTAAAAGTAACTCTTTGATCAATTTCTTATGAGTCACTAATTGACCGTATCGCTCATTTGTTCAGCCTTCTAGGCTTCTACTGTGTTTTCTATAAATACGTGCGAGTACATAGAGGATTTCCCATGAGCATGCACATTGTTTTGTATGTAAATGGTAATATTAGTACCATGATTTTCTCTGCTTATCTCATCATGTAGGAGCCAGTTGCCTTCATGGGAGGGATGTTTGCTGGTCTTTTACGGCTTGATTTGAATGAAGATCCACTCAAGGATTGGGTTTCAAGGACTGTGGAAGCCTCTGGAATCACCGAGGAAGATATTGTTGCTGATGGGTTAAAACCAGAAGGAGAAGCCCCGCAACAGATTGAGATTGAATAACATTTCATACTTCTGTATGTGCACTAGGCTCCCCTAGTTCGTTAAGCATGTAATCGTGACTCATTGAAATAAGTTCTGCTGGCAACTTACCTCATATACTTCTTTGACACAATGAAGCAGACGTGCCTGCGGATTCATTGTAAGTATTATTCTTGTGTGCTTATAGTGTGTCACTTTGAATAGGATGACTGCATTTGTAAGAGAGAACATAAAAAACTGTTTACTGAAGTTGTAAATAGTTTACTTCAAACAAGCAATTTACATGAGTGCGCATGTGAGTGGAAATGAACCAATTGCATACGTGATGTCAAAGCATAAGTAAAATACAGTAAGGTAGAATGAGAATTATACCATCAAAGGTAACCACCTATATTGAGATTGTCAAGATTCCTCGTCAAGACAAAAGCGCAGCTGCTAAACCTAGAGGAGCGAAAAACAAGGGTGAGTGGGCCTAAAATATAAAGCTTTGTAAAAACCTTTTCGAAAACATAATTACCCCTCGCCGTAAAATAAGTATAGTTTCCAAAATATACATACCACGTATAGTAAGAAATTATTTATCGTAACCTGCAATATCTCAAGAATTCAATACAGCACAATATTTCGTAAGTAAACACATGACGTCCGTAATCACATAATCTCGCATAAGTAAACATATCATATCGAGTGATCATCGACACATGTTGACACACGAGTTCATGCAGAGATATTCTGACATGAACAAGATTGTGAGTAACAATAATATACGCTTTAGTACTATAATCACGTGACGACTAGCACTATGCACAACACATACGAGTCCTAATTGCCTATAGCAATCTAGGACAGGACTGGCACCTACAATGGATCCAAAGTGAGCATACGGTGCGATGTGCACATACATGTGAAAAACTGGCCCTGGGCCGGGTGAGTATTGACATCGGTGCAACGATGAGCAAATAACATAAATATAGTCATGCCACAATGATTCGATAATTCTAGTCAACATAATATTATTCATGTCCATAAATATAATTAAGGTATCAATAATAATACGTATACATGTGCATCCCGTAGGATGTAGCATAACGTCATAATTTCTATCAATGTGCTAAAACTTATAAACGTCACGCTAATCTAGGCGTATTGTAGAAAACTCTTTATGAAATGTATAAATGGAAACTAACAATTATATATATACTAAATAAAAGAAAAGACCCACTCACAAGTACTTGTGATGTCACTTCTGTCCGAGTTAGGAAGGCCGAAGTCTCCGATAGTAATCGCACTTAAGCATAATATTGGGATCCATTAGTAAAACTCAATTAAAACATTTGAATTTGGAGAAACGGATGGCGGATTCGGAATCAACGTGTCGAAATACATTAAGAATGGTCTGAGTAATTTTCGTAAAAGTCAACAGTCAACCCTAAAAAGTCAACCGAGACGCTCTGATGGTCAACTACGTTAAAACATTAGAATTTCACTAAATGGATGCCAAAAAGGGACCCGGGAAGTTGAAATTAGCCAAGGAGGGGTTTTGGCCGAAACCAGAAAAAGTCAACCCAAAAGTCAACATTGATCGATCAACGGTCAACACTGACCAGAAGTCAACGGCTGACTCAACTGAGCCAAGCCAAAGCTGAGCTGAGCCGAGCCGATTCAAGTCGCCGGACTTCACTAGAAACTGGAATTTTGGCCGGAAGTTTGGGCAAATTTCAAAGCTTCGTAATTTCGTCGTTTCTCAACTAAATTCGACCCATAATATATCAACATGAAGATAGGAAAGTGTAGAACAAGATTATACCATTTAGAAGTCCAATGGTGGCTAGAGATGACCAGAAAATGGTTTGAAAGGTGACTGGTCCGCTGAAAAAACTAGGGAAATCGTCGAAAAAATGAAAAACTTTAAACGTCCATAACTTTGTCAATACTCAATGAAATTGAGTGATTCAAAAACAAAAATCATACCTCTCGACAAGCCGAAGAGATTGGTTTCCTTCTTGATAGCTAACTCACCGTGGTTTGGCCAAAAAATGCTTTGAAAGCCTCGAAGGTCGCCAAAAACTTTCTCCATGGCTAGTTCGCCGTGGTTTGGTTGGAAAATGACCTAAAAGGTCACATCCCGACTTGGGTTTTAATCTCAAAGATCCAGAAGGAAGCTCAAGATAAGGTTGGGTGTTTTGGGCTCGTGAGGACAAGACGAAACTCATGGTTCTTTTGGTTTGGGCGGCTGTGAGGTTCGTCGGAGTACGGTGGGGTAGTGATGGTGCTACTCAGCTCCATCATTTTTACAAAGAGAAGAGAGGGATAGTTTGAGAGAAAAAGAGAAGAAGGAGAGGGAAATGAGAGATGAAATCCGGAGAGTGAGGAGAAGAGGGAGAATGGAAACGTGGAGTGAAATGGGTGGAGAGCTTGTGTGGGTGTGGGTCCCACGGACCAGAAAAATTATAAAATATTTAAAATATCCACTCAAAAAATATTAAAATAATAAAATACCCAAAATTCAAATTTTATAAAACGCCTTCAAGTTTCATAGTTTCGTAAAATCTTAATCGTAACTCCAAATTCGATTTCACTTGCGCCTACGCGTTCGTATCGTCAAGTATTTCGAGGTTACGGTAAAATAACAGTTCATACGCGTCCCGAAATGACGGTCAGCAAAAGTCAACAATCTCGTCTCTAGAGCATTTTCGTCAATTCACTCTCTTAAAATTTATAAAATCGTAAAGTTAGGGACGGGGTGTTACAGTTGAATCCAAGATAACTGTAAAAGTGGAACCATAGTATGGTCGCATCTTTCTAACTTATGTCATTTTTCTGTAGCATTCTTCATTCCTTTCAGATTTAGGAATTAACATCTGTGAAGCACGTCTTCTTGACGACTGATGGCTACTTTTTAGATGTATTTGTGGTGGATGGATGGCCTGTTGAGGTAGTTTTCTTTTACGATATAATGTGTTTATCATCATTCACTGTGTCCTTTCTACTATCAAAGTTTTGCATCTTGAAATTTTGCGAGTTATTACATTATTAAATGAGTAATGTCTTGTATGAAACCTTGGATGGCTTTTCTTAAAATATATGCTGCTACAATATGCCTGTTTTTTTTGGCTATGGATATTTCTATACTACAAACTGTTTATATGCTTTCTTTCTGTATGCATGGATGAATATGTTTTAGTCAGTGTTTATGTATGATCTGTAATCTGGATTGCCATTGTGATTACAAGTTAGTTTTATACTCATTTTAACAATTATGCATCGAAGTTAATCTCTTGCTTGGAGTTTACATTTTTTACACATGATGCCAAAAAGGAATAGGAATAGCAAAATAAATCAGATGATACAATATCATACTTCTGGCCCTCCCCGCAGCGGAGCACAGGCGTTTTTGCTCGTGGTTATCTATATTTCATGACAGGAAAGGATATTATCTTCCAGTCTCACAATGTCATTGATAACCTACAGAAACATATTGAAGTTTTTTTTTATCGTAATTGACGTTTTCTTACTATTCATCTCTACAGTCTAAATTATGTGTGATGACCAAAAGAGATTGCTTCAAAATTCGTAACAATCTCTTTATCATTTGTTTGGGTCTGGCTTTTGTTATGATTCATGGAACTTTTAATATATTATCGAAATTGTTCATATTATAAGTCATTATGTAAAAGATCATATGAAAAAAATCAATAGATATGATACCATTTGGTCATAAAATAATATAAAAACCATAGAGTATACGAACTATATATCTATTTGCTACCGTTGTTTTACTAAACAACCTTAGTTGATTTGATTTTTTTGTGTAGGTGATCATTTTAGTTTAATTGATTTTTTTGTATTGATGATCTTTATGACACACCCCGACCGAAATCAGGGCATGTTAGCCGTCACGTGAGGGTGACGTAACCATGTGCACAGTACAGAAGCTAAGAATAATAATAAAAGTACGAACAAATAAAAATTAAACTACACACAGGGTAGTTAACATACATGTGCAAGCGTAAGTGTGAAAAACAATATTCAGAGCACAGAAAACCTAGTGCAGTCCAGAGGAACAAATACTAACTAAACACACCCAGAGGGGGTCCTACACTGGTGATAATCTGTCAGATATGCCATGAATTCCTCGTGAGCCACCAAAAGAGCAATCCAAACTAGAACCTGGAGGGGCGCAAAACAGAAAGTGTGAGTGGGCAAAAACAAAGCTTTCAAAATCATTTTATTATCAAAAGTTCTAACCCTTCGCCGTAAAACCTGTACAGTTTCCGAGAAAATAGAATATACACATATATAGAAAACATGCTCAGAAATATGTCATGTCACCTATATGCGAAACAACTATAAAAACGTCAATTTAAAGCACATAACCAAAACTAGGTAATAACTTCTCATACAATGCTCAAATGGGGTGTGTGAATACACCAACGTGATCTACTTAACCTCACGAACATCCCATATTTTTAAAATAATTTTCTGACCTCCCACGCGCCGCCACATGCCAGGCACACTGACGACGTCAGTTAACGCCGTCAGGAATATTCCGTTAAAACTAACAGATTCCGTTAAAGTTAACCTAACGCCGTTAAGAATATTCCATCCAAACTGACGGAATATTCCATCTTCTTCTCTGGCACACCTCTGATGCCGTCGCCGTCGCCGGAAAACCAGAAAAACTTCAAACCTTCGTTTCTCACTCGTTTTTCAACCAAATTCTATAAAATTGGTACCAAAATGAAGCTTACAACAAGTAGAACAAAATCTTACCACTTTCAAGCCCTGAAATTCACGAAATCACACCGGAGTAACTTCACAAAATCCGGCCAAACCTGCAACTCACGATCCCGACGTCCAAATCCTTCCAACGAATCACCCCAAGCTTCCTACAAGCTTCAAATTCCCTGAAAAACAACGTTTCACGTGTGCATGAACAGTAACCATAATCGGGATTCCATGGTTCAACGTGAAATCGAAGGATTTCCTACCTGAAATGGATATGGTTGAACTTGTATGATCCTCACGAACACAAAGATATAGTTTTCCACCTCGATCTACAACGTTTTCACGGGTTTTGGTACTTATCCGTACGAAGAAAAAGGAGAGAGAGAGAGAGAGAGAGAGAGAGAGAGAGAGAGAAAGAAAAAGAGACACGGGACAGGGAAAGTATACGGGAATGAGATAGGGATGAGAGTGTGTGTATGGTCCAAATGCAGCCAACAAGCCCACAAAACAAACACCCCAAAATGAAATGTAACCACTAGGGGCAAAATCGTCATTTCACACCTATGGTACGAATAATTCGGGACGGGTTGTCACATTTACTTCTGAACAGTTATAAATAATAAAGTGAAGTTCTTTGAGTCAACCATGAAGTGTATTGTGGAGTATTTTATGAGCCAAACATTGTTTATTCTCAAGAGAGCTATTATTAGCATTTTAAAATAGTCATTCTACACTTTACACAGGTACAAATATAAAAAGAAAAAAAAATAGTTGGATGACGCGTAATGACTTTTTTGAAGTGTCAATAACATCATTCAATTCTTAATGTTGAAATCCTTGTTTTTTCATATTTGAAATTGCTTAAATTTTGAATATGGGGTAAGTTTAAATGTAAATAAGATTTGGATTTAAATTGTTAATCTGGTATTAGAACTTACTAACATCTTACCACACACCTACACGTGTGTCAATTGGCGCTTTGTTTTATTGTTTTAGTTTTTTTTTTTTTTTTTTTTTAAGTTTTACTTATTTTAGATAAATTATTTTTTATTAAAATATATTTTGAAAAATAATGAAAGTAGTCACCCACACTTCTACTACGTGGATTTTTTTATGATTTTTTTATTTTTTTAAATCATAATGAAAGAAAGGTAATTTAAATATTATGAAAGTTTAACTTTTTTACTTTCTCACTTTATAATTATATATATAGATAATGAATTTTACAATTGTTTTCCCTTCTCCACCAAACCATAACAAGACCGTTTGAGATGGATGTACAAGCCCAACTTTTGCTCCCGGTTCGATCCGTTTAATTGCTGACACAACCACAATGGGGATGCACAAGCCCATTCTTGACAGAATGGCAACTAATATTTAAATTTAGGGTAAATTACATAAAACTATTTTAACTATTGGGTCAGTCACATTTTCATAGCTCATCTTTAAAACATTTCAATGTCATACCTCATCTTACGAATTTGTTACAATTTCATACCTTCGTCATTTTGTCTGTCAATTCTTCCGTTAAATAGTGACGTGGCTTGAGATGCGGCTTGCTCTCTATTAAAAAAATAATTAATTAAATATTAAAAACTAAAAAACTAAATCATTTAATAAAAAAAATTTTGCATGGGGGTCCCACCCCTTATCCCCCTCACCCTTTCTTCCCCATCTACCTATGTCCCCCCAACCTTCCTTCAATGTCAAAACCAGAACCCCCTGCCACCTTCTCTTCCTCCATCTCCACCTCCCTCCCATGGCGCTCTTCCCCCTCCCCTTCCTCCTACACACACATCACCCTCACTAAATTAATCCTTGTAACCAATTTCAAACAAAATACCCCAATTCCACCCAAAGCCTAACCCTAAATTTCTTCCCCTTCTCGTCTGTCGTGATTTCCAACAACAGGACAGAGGAATGAGGATGGGATGTGGGTGGGATAATGGCTGACATGGCGGATCTTGTTCCAGACGGGAGAGAGGAAAAAGGGTGAGGGGATAAGGAGTGGGTCATACCCTCTCCTCACACACAGACGCACATACCAGCGTCATCACCTCCCATCTCTTCCACGCAAATTCATCATCATAGGTCACATCCAGCCAAAAACAGTGAAGAAATCCTCCCCCCAGTTGATCGAGCGCTACTACTCTCGCATGACCCTGCACTTCCACACTAACAAGAAAATCCTCGAGGAAGTTACCATCATCCCCTCCAAACGCCTCCACAACAAGATCGCCCAATTCTCCACCCACCTGATGAAGCGGATCCAGAAAGGCCCAGTCCGCGACATCTCCCTGAAGCTGCAGAAGAATGAGTGCGAGAAAAGACGGGTGAGGTGGTTGAGTGATAGCTGAAGGTGGTTAGCAAAGTCGGAGAAGCAGCAGGGGAAGTCTAAGGGAGAATGGTGGTAATGATCGGCACAGAGAAGACGGAAGCGAGGTGGGATCTGGTTTTGGGTTTAGGGAAGACAGGAGGGGGAAGAAAAGGTGAAGGGGATAAGGGGTGGGTCCCCCATGCAAAAAAAAATTATTAAATTATTTTATTTTTTTAGTTTTTAATATTTAATTCATTTTTTTTATTTTTTTTATTAATTTTTTAATAGAGAGTAGGCCCCGTCTCAAGCCACATCACTATTTAACGAAAGACTTCACAGACAAACTGACGGAAGGTATGAAATTGTAACAAATTCGTAGATGAGGTATGACATTAAAATTTTTTAAAGATGGGGTATGAAACTGTGACTGACCCAATAGTTGAGGTAATTTTATGTAATTTACCCTTAAATTTAAGAGTGGGATTCTCTCTCCTCGTAGGTGCATCTCCAATAAAGACTTTATCCTCTATGAAGCTACAACTACTACAGTTGAAGCTTTAATGATAAATTTCATCCTCAATGAGATGGGAAATAGGGCTAAATCCACCACTTGGGTTAGTAACTTCCTTCCTTGGGTAGCAAAAAATTAGGCTATATCTAGCCTAAAAAAACAATGGATCTCACGAAAAAAGTAGTTACTCATGTGAGCCAAATTTTACCACTCCCTCCTCCCTTGCAAATACAATTATACTTTCTTTTTATTCTTTTTTTTTAATTCTTTTTCTTTACATATTTTTGTTCTAAATGTCCTCCTCCATTTTATTTGTATGTTTAATGCTTAAAACATAAAACGATATAAGATATTCTACTAAAAGGGCTTACTTTTATTAATTTCCAAATAAAAACACTACATATTGAAATGACATTGGAAATTTGGAGACCTAAACCAAAAACATACCTAAAGTGCAAGGGCATTACAATTTAGTTACGAGATAAAATCTTATCTTGTCTGACTTTAGAGAAACAAATCAACAAATAAGATTGAGTTAAGATAACATAATACGACTGTTCATACGTGATGAAATCTAACTTTGTCAGAAGTTGAATTTTTTTAGGTTGAAATGTTCATAAATTTTCTTTGAGATAACATGTCCAAAAATCGAATTAAGAAAAGTTAACAAAAAAAAAAAATTATCGCGTAATCAAATTACTACATAAATAAATATATATAGCCCCATATAGTGCCCGAAAGTAAATAGCCTCTTATTGGGAGAAATTCTTTTATAAGGCCCCAAAGATTCCTTGGGACCCTAAAATAGGCTATATCCACTACTTTGCAGAATAGAAGTTGACCACAAAGCCATCTCTGTGGGAGGCTGCTACCCATAAGGCCATCTCGGGCATATGGGAAGGAAAGGCGGCAGACAACCGTTTTCAGCCCCATATAGAGCCCTTCACTCGAGATGCTCTAATCCCCTTCCCTTCCCTCCCCTCTTCTCACGCTTTCCTTTTTGTCTTTATCTCTCTATAAATAAAACAATACAAAATTGTTGACGTGGCTTAACCGTAATCGTTTAAATAGAAGGGGAGGAAAGGGGAGAGAGATTAGGAGGGGAGAAAATCATACTCCAACCACGTATGTTATTGTCTATTGGAGAGATTTTTCAGTATGTTTGAAACACGAGCACATACGTCATATGTTATTATACAAGTAGAGGAACACTTGAAAAATAAAATTCCCTCATTTAAATACTAACATGTGGCATACCACCACTTGTCTTGAGCACAATGAAAAATCTCCGGACTATTTGCAAGGGCTTGTAATTCAATAGGTGTTCACCTCCACATTTGAGGTCTTTTTGATACCATCTTCCACAATATTAGTTGTATAAAATAAATTCTCTTTCACTGCTACCTTTCACACTGGTTCTTATGAGCTTGATTTCTATACATAGGAAGCAAGTATATAGAAATTACCCTTGATTTTTACATTACAGTTGTTACAGAAAGTGTTGAGTTTGATCAAAGTAAATTATATCAATTAATTGTGAGATCCATCTAATTTTTAGTTCATAAACCAAAGTAGCAATTCGGCTAAAATTTAATAACCAATTAATACTCCAACTTTCTGAAAAACAAAAGAAAAACAACAAGGGTCTGGGTGTGTGGTTAGGTGAGGAGACCCTTCTTTACCAACCACCCCACGCTTTGAGCCATCAAAGGCAAGTGCTTAACCTCAACTACCGACTCCTCCAACCTCGTCTACGCTTGCTTGTTGTTGATTGCAGATTGAGAGAAAAACTTTGAGTTGAGCAGATGTCATTGCCTTCTTCCACTTCCATAAGACAAGCACAACCCCATGTCCATGATGTCGAAGATGTCGATGTCATCACCTGCAAAGGTATGCATTATATGTTTCTTAATTTCTACAACTAAAATCAAATACCAAAATACTTACTCATGTGTTATGTCTTGTGAAAATCCAAATCCAAATCCAAACGAAAATGTAAAAGCAGCGGCGGTGGCGTGGGGAGCTGGACAGCCTTTGGTGATAGAGCAAGTGAATGTGAATCCACCTCAGCCAATGGAGATAAGGATCAAAGTTGTCTGCACCTCTCTCTGTCGTAGTGACCTCTCTGCCTGGGAGTCTCAGGTATTTCTTCTTCTTTTTCTAATTCTTCAATTTTTTTGTTGACCTGCTCGCATTTATTTCTGTAATTTTAAATGCAGGCTATCTTTCCTCGGATATTTGGCCATGAAGCAACGGGGTATATTTTTTTTGTATTTTCTATTCCATCTACTTATATATATATTATATGAACATGGAATATGGTGATATTAGGTACTAACCTAACCAATAGCAATATTATTGCAGGATTGTCGAGAGTGTTGGGGAGGGAGTGAATGAATTTACTCAAGGGGACCATGTGCTAACAGTGTTCATTGGGGAATGCGGGAAATGCAGGCAATGCGCATCGGGTAAAACTAACATCTGTCATCTCCTGGGGCTTGAAAGGAGAGGCGTAATGCACTGCGATCAGAGGACACGCTTCTCTATAAATGCCACTGGGGAGCCCGTTTACCATTATTGTGCAGTTTCAAGTTTTAGCGAATATACTGTGGTGCACTCAGGATGTGCTGTCAAAATCAGCTCATTTGTGCCTCTGGAGAAAGTATGCCTTCTCAGTTGTGGAGTAGCTGCAGGTAGAGTTTAAAGTCTTGCTGATACTGCCATGAGATCGCATGATACATACATACACATGATGTATGTATACGTATATAGCTCAGAGGGTTTAAGGTTTGGTAGAGGAATGCAATTTCAGTTTATGATACCCCACAGACACCGCTACATGGACGTCTATGTAGGCTGTATGCGTAATGGTAATGACAATTCTTGGTCAAGGAAAAGCATATCTAACATATGTTATGTATGGATACAAATTTTTAGGCTTGGGTGCAGCTTGGAACATTGCTGATATATCTAATGGATCAAGTGTGGTGATATTCGGTCTTGGGACAGTAGGCCTTTCTGTAAGTACAGGTTTACCTTTATCGTTACAGTAGGCCTTGCAAAAATGACAGCAGCAGCAATGCAGCATATAATTCGAACAATAATGGTTTCATGTGTGATAGGTTTCACAGGGTGCAAAGCTTAGGGGAGCATCTCAAATAATTGGTGTTGACACTAATCCTGAAAAGGGTGAAAATGGTACATTTTGAGAGATATGTGTTTCTTCTATCTGGACTCTGGAGTTATATGTTAGATAATGATGCTCCTACTGGTACACACAGCTAAAGCTTTTGGAATTACAGAATTTATCAACCCAAATGACAGCAAAGAACCTATTCAACAGGTAATTCTGACTAAACCATATGGTCCAGATGGATCACCCTCCCCCAATTTAAACTTATTATCAAAGAAAATAATAATAATAATAATAATTAAATAGTCAGCGTGACCGATGGTTGGAGCTTGGTGGTAGATTGAATGAGGTGATTGGAATTCTACAGTGAGTAAGGAACGATAATGGATCAACTTGAATATCATTTGTCTTGAAACTAAAATGTGAGCTAACTTTCTTTCAGGTTATTAAGCATCTGACAGGCGGTGGAGCAGATTACTCATTTGAATGTATAGGTGACACTGGGATGGTAACTACTGCATTGCAGGCATGTTGCGATGTAAGTTTCTGATATCTCAGGGTTTGATTTTCTTTTTAAGCATATCTCATATTTAATTTTGTGTGTAAATTGATGAAGTTCTATTCATTCAACTTGGCCTCATTTTTATATGCCGTTTGCTTGAAGGGATGGGGTTTGACAGTTACACTTGGTGTGCCAAAAGTGAAGCCCGAAATAACAGCTCATTATGGAGCATTTCTTACTGGAAGAACATTGAAGGGATCGCTATTTGGAGGATGGAAACCTAAAACTGATCTCCCTTCCTTAGTAGAAATGTACACGAAAAAGGTAATTGAACTAACCAAAATTCCACTGAAGCTTCAAGAAAGATATATCATCTAATATGAAGTGTCCTTTTACCTTTCATTATGGTAGAATTCATTCTGTCCTCATGTAGTTAGGTAATCTACAGACCATCTTCGGTCCTAGCATTCTGGTACTTACCAGAAAATGCGACAGGGGGGATGTCTAAGCAATAGAGATCTTGTTAACACTTCAGCATGTCTTAGTTTGATAAATGTCTAATGTCTCGATGATTCAACGTGATCACGGAAACATTTCCTTTTATATGAGCAAATAGAAATTGAATAACTGTTGAAGTTTCCGAAGCATTTTTAGTATGTCAAAATAATAATATTGAAGCCTTCCAGTTTGGCCTTCTTTTTATGACAAAGATTTTGCTTGAAGAATTTTTGAATTAACAAAAAGTACACAGAGCCTAATAATTATAAAACGTATGTTTTGTTAATTGGAAAAAGCAGGAAATCCAAGTTGATGAGTACATAACACATAACCTGCCGTTTGAAGATGTGAATAAAGCTTTCAATCTCATGCGAGAAGGCAAGTGTTTGCGTTGTGTCATCCACATGGAAAACTAGTTTTCCCTTGTTTTGTCACCTTGATCCTTTGATAGAACAAGATTTGATTGTTCTATCCTTGTTCTGATCAAGTTTTATCTACTCGTGGAGGATAATTATCTGTGATTAATAATCCTTTCCCTTGGAAGTTGGAAGGCTAGCTCGAGTAACTGGCACTCCTTCCTTCCCCCAGCTGTTTAAACTTTATTGTAAACTGTTCCCTGTTGCAATATTAGTGAATTTTAGTTTTAAAGAATCCAATCAATATCCATGTATCCAGTTGATGTCGAAGATTATTTACAAACATAAAGAGAGAATTTCTATCCACCAACCGTATTACTCGGTAATTACTTGGTTCATGCTCGAGAACTGAATTGGAGATTCTTTCATTTGTTGCGTGGCAATCAAATTGAAGCTTCTCTTGGGGGAAAAGAAATGAATTTGATCTTGTATTTCAAGTTTCTAAAAGAAAAGGCACAAAGTTGAATGATACATACATATGTGAAGCCTGCCTGTGTTGATGGATTGATGTAGGAAAATAGGGGTCGATCAAAGTGGAGAGAATCATAGAAACAAAAGTCGTACAAAATAAGAAATAATAGTGCAAAATTGAGAAAACATTGGTTTTTAGCAAAGGAAAAAGCAACAAGTCATTGTTGCATATTTGCTAGTAGCTTAATTTTGTCTTTTCCTGTTTTATAAGAATTTATTAGTTTTCCTTTGTGTTTCGTTTATTTACTAGATTTACATGTCCTAGTAGTGGAATTAGAGTTTGATGTCTATATAAAGGCTTGGCTTATTAGAGTTGTAATTCAGATTATGTCATATTATTATCAACCAAATTTAGAGTTTTCTATTTTGTGGGTGAATTCTAATTTGTCTGTTGAGTTTCGACGCTTGTCAATCCTTGCATCTTTGTCAATCATTGTATCTCTATTTTTTCAAAAAAAATCAATCCTTAAATTATAAAAATTTGTCAATTACATCCCTAATATTATATTCAAAGCTACTATATTCAATTATCCGTCACGTTACTTGCATGTGATACGCATTTGGGGGTAGATTGGTAGTTTTTCATAAATAAATTGTGTACGGAGTTAACTTTGGAGGATAAATTGGTAGTTTTTCATAAAGAAATATTGTAAGTTAACTTTTGAGGCTAAATTAGACGTTAATTTGCAACCTATATGAAATGTTAAGGGCTTATAAACGAGAAAATGATGGTATTATACTTGTGTTAAGTGACTTAAGTTGACGAAAAATTGAATAAAATAGCTTTGAATATAATAGTAGGAATGAAATTAGCAATTTTTATGAATTTAGGGACTTATTTTATCCCTAAAAATAATTCAGGAATGTGACAGCCCGTCCCGAGAAATTCTAAAAACGTAACGTGAAAAGACGAATTTGCCCCTCGTTCGATTTCTTTACATTTTGCGTTATGTTTTCGGGTTTTGTTGGCATGTTTTGAGCCACACACATACTCCAACACACCCACACCCTTTTTTCCCCTGCCCTGCATCCTACCCGTGCCCATTACCCTTGAAACGTACAGACATACACCCAAACCCATCAAACCTTCACAGATCGTGGAATCCAAGCACATATTCGAGCTCGTGAGGCTTGTAGGAGTCCAACCATACCATTTTCAGGTAAGAACACCATCGTTTTCACGTCGAATCCACGATGTCCGATTTCGAGTACTGTTCATGCACACGTGATTTCTCACGTTTTAGGGAATTTCAAGCTTGTAGGTAGCTTGGTGAGGTCCCTAGGAGGCTCGGGGTGGTTCGTTTGAAGGATTTGGACGTCGGGATCACTAGTGTCGAAGTTGGCCGGAGTTGGGTTGAATTTTCAGGTGAGATTTCGTGGTTTTTAACCCTTGAAAGTAGTATAATTGTGTTCCTCTAGTTCCAAGCTTCATTTTGGTACCAATTTTGTGAAATTTGGATGAAAAACGAAGAAGATATCAACGTTTGAAAAATTCCCGATTTTCCGGCGCCGGAGAAGACGACGGAATATTCCTGACGCCGTTGACGGAATCTGTTAAAACTGACGGAATATTCCCTACGGCGTCAGTTGACGCCGTTAGCGTGCCAGGCACGTGCCTGCGCGTGGCCGACGCGTGTGGCCGTGCCTTGGCCGGCGCGTGGGGGCGTGTGCGACGGAGGAAAATTATTTTTAAAATATGGGGATGTTCCTGAGGTTGAGTAAAGCACGTTGGTATATTCAATTGCCCCATTTGAGCATTGTATGAGAAGTTATTACGAAAGGTTTGGTTATGTACTTTAAAATTAACGTTTTTGTAGTTGTTTCGCATATAGGTGATACCTATCCCGAGGACGAGCGTGGTCACTCGAGGCAGGGGGGCTACGACCCTTCCACATACCAGTGAGTGGGCTTTTGGTTTTCCGTATATACCTATATACTTATATTTTCCCAGAAATTGATTTAAATGTTTAATAGTTATATGCCATATTTTATATTGCCGTTGGTTATGCATAATTACTTGCATTGGCATATATAGGTGTGTATTGGTGTTGTGGACGCACAGGTAAGTGCCAGGTAAGTGTTATTCATGTTTATATTCAGTAGTGATTCGAGAAGTTTAGAGAGCTCATAACCTGCACCCCCGGTGTTAGTGCTCTCGCCCAGAGTAGGGCACAGTCCTTCACGTGATGTTCACCTCCCGCACCACACGCTCAGCTTGGATCCAAGTTAGGTGCACAGTCCTATCGTACAGACCACTTTAGGTGGTTCCGACTCGTAGGTGACCCGCGATTACTCGCCCAGCCTTCATGTGATCGTAGCACTAGAGCGTTTATATGTTACACCCAGTCTTGTCGTACAGACCACTATAGGTGGTTCCGACTCGTGTGCAGGTCTAGCTATTGATATTGAGATTTGAGCTCTAGATGCAGCCGTACAGGTCACGTTAGGTGACTCCGGCTGCCAGATTACATGCTATTGATATGATTTATACCTGGGCACTTGCATTTCATTGTGAGATTTTGGCATGGCATATTCTTGAGCATGATTGGTATATATATACGTATATATGGTTTCTGGGAAGTATACAGGTTTTACGGCGAGGGGTTAGAACTTATTTATTAAATGGTTTTAGAAAAGCTTTGTTTTTGCCCACTCACGCTTTTGTTTTGCGCCCCTCCAGGTTCTAGTTGTCTAGCAGGTTCAATGGTTTCCCAGAGGACTTTTCCGGCATTTCTGACAGACGATCACCAGCGTAGGGCCACCTTCGGGTGTACTGTTGTCGCGTCATTTGCATTTGGACTGCTTAGGCTTTATGCTCTGACCTAGGCGTCGCACTTACTTTGCACTTGTTATTACTATATGTAAAATCAGTTTTTATTTATTCGTATTGCTACTGCTATTATCATTTTATTTAGCTTCCGCACCGTGCACATGGCTACGTCACTTCCACGTGACGGCCAACATGCCCTGATCTCGGTCGGGGTGTGTCAAGGAACCTAATTTTCACTGAGGTGATAGTCCATAGACTAAATCGACACTTCACCCTTGTTAAAACATTGAACGAACATATTAACCTACTATACACCTTGAACGTCAAAATAACTTGGTTTTAGGAATGCTATTTTGAATTTGTAACTGACAAGGGATGAAGGCAACCAAGGTATTATTCGCATTTGAATGCTTATTAACTTGATTAGCTGAACCACAGCACATACTTTATACACACTTGGTGCTGTAAGTATAAATTGCGATATGTCTGTCGTTTTGAGTAGGTGAGGGGGTGATCTGTGATCAAACCTTTTTTCTCCCAAAAAAGTCGTAGGAATATTATTAAGAAAGGCCGGAGGACCATACGCAAACGTTAGGAAACCTACATGCTTATTTATATACACGGAATGGAAACGTAGACATGAAGGAAAGTTAATTAACAATAGAGATGGCTGATCACCAGAGAGTTGGTGTTCATCCTGCTGGAGATGTGGAGGCACCACCTATGCCTCCGTTGGTGCTACTGCACATGGACACAGTTCATCATCATCATCAACTACAGAGAGAGAAAGCGACAGAGAAAACAAAGCTGCTTCTGCCTTCTGGTTCAGGCGAAAATCACTCTGCTCCCTTATCTCATCTTCCACCCTAAACTTCCTAATTACTCGGATGATAGCTTGAAGATTAGCGACTTAAGGCACAATTTGGACTTGACCTTATATGCTCAATTCAACGTCAAATAACAGCCAATTACCCAAACAAGTGATCGGAATTTACTACGAGAATGGTGGCCGGTTGAGTGTGTGGTATACAAACACGAAGCTTTATCAAGGGACGCTACCAAAGTTTTACCAAGCTCATCAGAACAATACTCTACTCAATGTAGCCTTGACTGGCCAAACGCAATATGGAAGCACTTTGATGAATACACTGCAACAGCAACAACAAACCGGAAGCATCCCCTTGGATCTAAAGCTTAACGAACCCGTGGCAATAAAACCCAGGAAATTGAAGCTCAGGAAGGTGACCATCTTGGGGAAATGCTTGTTGGTGGTAGATAGCTTAACTGCTAACAATTTGATTAGCATTAAAGCTAATAATTGTATATTCAGAATGAAACTTTGAATTAATCTTGCAATACATCTGCAATATAGGGGATATGGGAGCTGTTTATTTATTTATTTGTTTTTTATCTGTTGCATTTCTCTCTTCTTTCTTTCTTTCTTTCTTTCTTTCTTTCTTTCCATATGTATTTCCATCAATGCAGTTGTCGTTTTCTCTCGTAGTAAACGCAGCAATTGAGTTGTGACGGAAATAAAAACCACAGCAATTGAGCGCGCACGAGACAAAATCACAAGTGATGCTAAAGGTATAAAATATTTTATATGTAATGGTGTACAGATCTACATAGAGTGTTATGCCTATCGATAAAATGTCATGTCATGTGTCCTACAATAGTTAAAAATATATAACTAGAAGGGTCTACGAGCAGAGTGCATCACATAATCAGAATCAGTTTCAACTTGAACTGACCTGCAGGATCAGTTTCAACTTGAACTAACCAGAACACCTGATGGATTTTGTCACCTGTACGTTCCAGTCATTCTGGGTGCATCTTATGTGATACAGACCCAACCACTTCAATTTATAAAGTGGATTAACAATACCTCTCATTGCCATCCATGGAAGCATGTTTGACTTCTAAATATCAGGACAATATACAAGACCTAATCACCAGTCAAAGCCCGAGGTCTGTGCTCAATCGTAAACAAGGACATCCCAGTTTGTGAAATTGCTCTAACAAATGCCATATTTGCCGTTACAGTTGGAGCACACCAGGAATCACCAGTACCAAAAACAACCTTATTCTTCAAAGCCAGTTTTCTAGTGGTTGGAAGGCTCATCATGCGTTCAGAGGGACTATCAGGAACAACCCTGCACCAGTCCTAAAGGTTATTAGCGCATGATAATACCAACAAAAGGGAAATGATTAACCAGATACAGACCCTATAGATAATAAAGGACCAAATCATCAAACCTATCGTACCAACGTCCATACAAGTCAGTTTGAACCTCAATGCAGACCAGGGTTGGTTGGTTATAACAAATGTGCAGTGCTCGTTTCCTTCTTTCTATAAATTTTCATTTCCTAAATAAATAAATAACCTCAAAATATGTTTAATGTCCTAGACTGAGGGCACTAGAATCTAGATAGGCTTTACCAACCTCGGAAGCCAATATGTAAGTCTATTTCATGCATCATCCTCCAAATGCAATCTACGAAGTTCCTCGTATGTGCAATGACCTAAATCATACACCCAAGGTTAACTCACCAATTAAGTTGAAGCATTCCGCAGGCCGAAGCCAATTATATAAGGAAAAACAACTTAATGTTGACCTATATTGACTTAAAAATATGAAGTGCCATGTCATCATAAACGTTGTTAGAATCTGTTAAATGGTTAGGATCTGTTGGGATAAGATTGGCTAGCTAATCCTAGTCAGCTAAGATTGTAGAAGGGTGGTTACTCTTGTATAAAAGAAGAGAATGTGAGACTGTGAGGGATTATCAAGTAATCAAAAGAATATTCAGATTTTCTCTTAGTTTTCACTGTGTCGTTCTTCTTCCTTCTTCTTCCTTTCTTTTCTTCTTTGTTTTCTCTTTGTTATTGTAATACAACCGAGACTGTTAATACTTAAAACAGTTTTTGGTTTTTAGTTTTCATTTTGTGTACTTTTCCTTATACATTTCTGCTACATCTCTTCCGGCATCCTTCCTCCACTCTTCTTTATCGCTCTTTCTCCCATGTTTTTCTTCTATCTCCAACACAAAAATGAAAAGTAAAACCTTAAAAAACAAAAAAGAAGTTGTTATTAAATGGACCCTTAGTTTTTTCTATAATGTCAGTGTTTTTCTTCTATCTCCAGCACAAAAATGAAAACTAAAAACTAAAAAAACAAAAAAGAACTTGTTATCAAATGGACCCTTAGTTTTTTCTATAATGTCAGTGTTTATATTCTTTTGAAATTGGGGCAGACACAAAAAAATGTTTAAAGAAGTAACAAAAAACTGGTAGGAAAACTCACGTAAGATACTTTAGCAAATGGCTAGCTCTCAAGTTCTCATTGGGCCCACCACAGATCAATGCTAACTCTTTGAACTCCAAAAGGACACTTTCACAGATTATGCCTCTCTTTCCAGACATTGCGCGACCAAGTTCAACAAGAATTGGATTCTGAATCTCAGACATCACCTGGCAGGATATCAAGAAACCTTAACCTGGATTGGATGTTAATGTAACATAATTCTTGTGAAAGGTGGATAATTTTATTTAGTTCCCAGAACGAAAAAATGGTTGATGAGGCATATAAACAAACTTTATGAGTCAGCATGATAGCAAATACCATAAGAAATATTTAAGGAAAAGATAAATAAATATAATAAGAAGTTCAATGTACAGAGTAACAGTGGTTAAAATCTTATAGGTTGTCATTTTAACGGACTGCCAATGATCTACCGAACCAATCCGTTTGTGTTTGTGTTTATTAAGTATCTGCCACACTGTAAGACAATAAACTTGAACAGCCAGCATTGAAAGGATTTCTCAAGATATTTTAAATCTTAAAAGTAAAACTAACCATTCACAGAAGAATACCACAGAGCCAACAGACACGCTAACCCTAAAACTAACTACTTTTTGAGTTCATAATTCAATCCTTCAATATGGCTATGTCCCGCTGTAACACCAAAAGATTTCCAAGACAATGGGACGGGAAACACAAAACTAGAATGAAGAACTAACCTGTTGAATCACAAACTCGTAGTTACCCTTAAACCGCTGCCTCAATTCACTTTCTGGAGTAGCCAAAAGCTTGTCTGTACCACCATTACTAATACCCGATATAAGAGCAATCAAAGCAGTTGTATCAAAGTTAATAAGTTCACCATCACCCAGAATACGCCCCAGTTTCACAGATTCCACATTTTTTGCATCCAATGAGTGAATTCCCATTCTTGAAATCAGAGAAGAGAAAACAGGGAAAATTTGAGTGTGCTTCAAAGGGACAGACGGATCCTGGTACGTCTCCACAGCCGCTTCTCCCAGGCATGAGTCCTTGACATCAGATTCTGAACTGAAAACAGTGTCCCTTGGATCATTAACCTTTATTTCAAATACACAAGCCTGTTGAAAAGTTCTTGCGGCAAGTACATTAGTCCAGTCACCAGGTTCGTCGGATAAATCAAAATCAAAGTCTAAAATAGGAAAATCCAATCGAAACTCAGTTGCCCCAAACTCCTCTTTTAGTCTATCACAAATAACGCTGCTAAGACCGTTTCGGTATGAGAAGAATAGAATAATCGAGGAAGGTTTGAGTGCCACAGCAGAGCGGGCAGCAGCAGTGAGTTGCTGAATACGCAATTTTAAGCCCCTACTCTTATGATGGGAAGGGGATCGGAAGCCAGTCCAAGTAATGTATTTAGGGTTCCTGTCGAAGACAACAATCCAGACAGGGTTCCTATGGAGTGTGCAAACTATATCAACATGGACGTGTTTGTGGTTGACACAAGGGTCGGTTTGCTGTGCAATTGGGGCTAAGGTTGAGAAAGGGATTGGCTTGCAAACGCGAGAAACCCCAGTAATGAAAGGCTGCCGGAGAATGTGAACAACTGCCTCAATGTGTCCGACATTGACACTGCCAAAATTACAGTTGAAATTAACAAAAAAGATACCCGTCAAATACAAGACAGACACCCCACAATCACAATCACTCCATTCCATTCCAGTTCACAAGTAATGAAAGGCAAAGGAGATGACAATTATTCGTTTGTTTACTTTTCAGTCGATATATTTCCACGATAAAATCATTAAGCAGCTAAGTGGGTTCAGATTATTTGGAGACTAAATAGAATTAGATGCCATGCCATAAAAAACTCAATAAAAAAAAACTCAACTCATGCATAAACAAGTAAAGAAATGAAAAGCAAACCAGATGATAATTATTTGTTTGTTTGTTTTTCGAATTTCATTGATTCAGACGATACATTTCGAATTTCATTATAATAGAATGAGATGATGTGAGAATGAATGGGCAAGCAATTCAGTGCAAACCTCTTGATGTTGGTGAGGGGAGTTGAAGAAGTGGAGGAGGAGGCGGCGGAGGAGGAGCGGGAGAGAAAAGTGAGTTCGGAGTGAACCAGTTTGAGAAGAGTGCGTTTGATGTTGGTAGGAGCTGGCAATCCCTCTATCCGCCCTATCACAAATCTGCATCTCTTCCTTGCCAATTCCAATTCCACTGCTGCTTGTGGTGCTGCATATGTATATGCATCTGCGTCTGCTTCTGCTTCTGCCCCTGGTCCATCAATCACTTCCTTTCTTCCGACTTCCATTTTTGCTCGACAGAGTACTCCAACAAGGAAAGAAGATACTCTATATATACATATGAGGCACGCACGGCAGGCCCAACGCCTTTTATATACTGTGGCTCGGCTCACTAAAAGCCCATTTATCTCACTTGGACCAACTCATGCAACACGAAAAGAAGCCCATTGATGTCAATGCTGTCCTGTGGTCGGCTGTGTCCTTCTATTCCAGTTTCCACCTCTTTTGTTTCTCCTCCTCCCTCTCAAATTGTCAATTCTACCATTCCATTCCACAGTGACAGTGTTAACAGTGCATTGCAGCGCCGCAGACGACGGGTCCGGGGCCTTCTCTTCGTCTTCTCCGGTATTCCATCTTCTTCTTCTCGCTACTTTTCCTCAACTATTTGTTTATTTATTTTTATTATTTCTGCTGCTGCTGATGTTTCTCTTCTGTTTTATTCTTCATTTTTTCTGCCCAACCAACCCAGCCTAGGGCTTTTGATTTAGCCAGTTGTTGTTATTGCAAATTACTTCTTTCACATCTTTTGGGCTTAACCTGCAATTAATACCCCTTTTGATTAAATATTAAAGGTTACAGATTAAAGATTAAATATCGTGCTGGATAGGATAATCTGGTGTAAATTATAACAATCCTCTGAATTTTTTTTTTAATTTCTTTCGTGCTAAGCCAAAATATATATTCATTATAATGTCATTTCATCTGCTATGGGTGAAGCAATGGCCGTTGAAGAGGACTCCGTTGAACAAGTACTTGCAGCGCGTCAAGAGAGGCTAAGAGCTCTTAAAGCTGCTCAGGAACTGTTAAACACTCCAGATGAGGATTCCGCTCAAGTTCACGATAACACTAATGAAAACAATGCAATTAGTGACGAAGCGTGAGTAGATCCTATTCATGTTTTGTATGTTAGTATCCCTTACCTATCCTCCATTTTCTCAATAGTCTTATTCAAGTATTGTATTAATTTTAAATTCACAAGTTTGTGGGTTGATAATGTGAACGTTATTTGGTAATTTTACCCATTATGTTTGCAATCCCTACTCGCTCTGGATTTATATTTCATACGCATGTGTCAGTTGAGATGATACTAAACGGTTTTGTTTGCATTTAATATTTCATGTATCTCGACGAGCATGAGGTATGCATGTGATTATGGGTTTTTTTGGGGATAACATAACTATGGATTATGTGGTTTCATCGTGAGGACAAGATCTTTAGGGTGAGGACAAGAGTAAACCTGAATAATCCCCAAAAGGAGTAGCTGAATGAAGGTTGGGAAGTAGATACTGTCGTACCATACACATATGAGACTTCTGCTTCCATTTTTTTTCATAGTCTATGTCTTCACTTATAGTAGCATTTGAATTCATTTCATGGTTGTATTTGTTTAGCTTAGTGAGATAGTTGATTTATAGTAGAAGGCTTGGTCAGGATGTTTTCCATTATATCATTACTTATTATGATACATAGGTTGTCTGTTCTTCATGGCCTTTAAATTTATAGGACCCGGAAAAAATGGCTGCCTTAACCTTAAACTGTAAGTTTGTGCAGTAATACCAACATGAAATTCCGAAATTATGTTCCTCATGATAAGCAGCTTCAGGGGGGAAAGCTTGTTCCACCGGTGCTGCCAAAGTTTGAAGACCCTGTTGCAGCAGTACCTCCTCTATCAGAGAAGAAAGAGGTGCTTGATTACTTTTGAATAGGCCCACTCTCTTATTCATTAATCACTAGCATCTGTGCTTTTCAAAGGGATTGTTCCTTATCTTACTTGTGCTAATTCTGGATCAACGTTCAGGACACATTTGTGAATATTGCTCCTAAAAAATCCAAACTGGGAACTTCGCAGGGATGTGCAGAAGAGGCTTGATAAGCTTGAAAAGCAAACCCAAAAGGCAATGCTTAAACTTATGGGTATGTAATTACCATTTTCACCATCACCCTCCATAGAAAATTTAAAAGAATGAACATCATGAAATATTTTCTTAAATTGATTCGTTAGAAGGCGTGCCATAAGTTTCAATCACCATTACCGTATTGTTGTTTTCAGAAATAAAGCAGTTGATCTCTTCATATTTCTTTTCGTCTTTCCTGATATTGAGCTGTATGTCCGTAGCTTGTATTGTTACTTTCCTCGCCATTATTAAAGTCATGCTTCCCCTACTGGGAAATATATCAATCTCACATGGTGTCCCATTGGATATTCAGTTGCATTGTCTAGAGAAGTAAATAGTTTCAGAACCATAACTGGGGCCCCAGTTCGGCCTCTGCATTAAAAAGATCAAGTCTTTTCCTTGACGTGCTTGGCTTACAATGTAAAGAGGCTAACATTGCATTTGGTTAGGAAATTGGTTTGAAGGTTTCAAGGAACTGCATCACTTTACACTTTAATTAATCTATCTCCTGTGACAATGAGAATCAACTGCTTAATAACTGGTTTTCTCTTTCTTTTTGTATTTTTTTGTTTTAGCAGGGGAACAAGAGAAGCAAAAGCAATTGGATGGAGACGGCGGAAATGGTGGAGAAGACTAGAATTGACTTTTCCTGACCCTGGCACCTGAAAAACAAAAAGGGGAAAAGGAAAAAAATCACATAAGCTCTTCGAGTTAAACATCAGACCTTTCCCGCTCACTTATAAACATGTTGAATAGAGATTTGTACCTGTTTGCAAGTAGTGACTTGGAAATCAGCTTCTTTTAGCTTTATTATTGATGATAAACTCTGTGTTCTGCATTTGTTGAAACTGAATGTATTCTTGTATTTTCGCCAAACAATGAAAATGGTGTCAATAGACTCGATACAAACATCCACAGCCAACTTGAGCTATCAACACCCTAGACAGAATGGCCTGCTGCAGTTCCAAGTTGGAAATTCCGACCTGTTGGAGCTACAATGTGTGATTTTGTGCTTGATTATCCTTGTTCTTGTTGATGATTATCCTTGTTCTTGTTGATGAAAATATTACAGGAGATAGTCTTGGTTACGGCCAACACCTCTACCTCCATCTAGAGAAGAAATTATAGAGCAGCACGTGCGCAGTAGGTGGATTGAGATGCGGTGGCCATACCCAAGACCCACTCCGATTCCAAATCCAAAGTGACTTCCAAGATCCAACTTCCAACCAACAAAACGAGCCAATGTAAACAGAATAATTCTAGAATGCTTTTTTATGAAATGAAAGCGATGGGCAAACGTATTTGTACTGGATTAACTTTGATGGGCAAATACCCCATTTTTGGCACTTTGCAAACAAATCATTCATCTCTTTCCCTGAAACAGTCAATTAACAACTTACACACAAGAAAGCGGAGACTTTTACAGAGCTCTATCAAAAGTAAATTACCCACGGGAGAAGGAACAAAAGAAATTTAGAAGGAAAAATGGATGCACAACGATTGAAGAATAATCCACCCAGTTTTGAATGGCCATCCACACTTCTGGATCGGTCACTTTTACTCTGTAATGCAGAAAACTATTCTCATATATTGCTCAAGGTTCTAAAGGGCACTAAACGCTAGTCGAGCGGCGAGCTAGGACCTAGCGCCTAGACGGCTAGGCGGGATCTAGGCGGATTTAACTAAATCCATAATATTTCATGTAAATAAGTGTATGTTTATACGTAAAATATATATAATTTCATCATAAACTACAAAATAGAATGACATATATTTTGAAGTATTGGAACATAATGAAAACACGGGGAACAAGCATACAATGTGTGCTCATTTAAGTATTCAACAAGTCTCTTACAATTTATTGAAAAAATAAAATAAAATGCAAAATGAAAGTTATCTATTTTCTGCCTAAGTGAGACGATGCATAGGCGGGTCTGGGCGGGTGCCTAGGCGGTCTGGACGGGCACCTCAGTAGGTCTATGGGCCCTTTCTTAATTTTCAAATGCATAAGCATTAATCGGGACGGTGATCAACCGCCTAGGTGCGGGCCTAAGAGGCTCTAGGCTGGGATTTTTAGAACAATGATATTGCTTATATTCTGTCATTCCTGAGCTGGTTGGAGCCCTTATTCATGTGCTCCATGTTCCAAGAGGGGTCTACTGGAGGAAGTTGGAATTCATCCGGTTTCAAGGCCAATGCAAAATCGGGCAATGTTGGTGCTGTCTCCATGATTCTGCAGTTGAAATATCCAAAACCAGACGTTAATTATTCCCGAGGGTTTGTTCTATGTATCATCAGCCAAGAACACTGAGATTGCAATTACGGGTGCCAAGAGTGAAAAGGAGATTGCATTTAGGCATAAACAAAATACTATTGGTAATAGTTCTATCAGGCAGGAACAGGACATACTTCTCGTGTGAGTACAGATCACGGTTTATCCGCACTTTGCTTGAAGCATCTTTTGGAATTTTCTCAGATAGATACTTCATGGTTCCCCAGAGCGGTGGATTTCTGCATAATGTGTGTAAAAAAAGCACTTAACCATTAAAAGAAGAACGATTGACAAGAAGAAGAAAACTGATCAGCTAATGGACATTTCAATCTTGAAACATCCAATGCTACATACGAGACGGTAGATATTCACAACACGCACACAAATTTCAAGAAGGGCCTGTAGAATAATCTCTGCTAATATCTAGAGATTGGACTAGACTCTAGAGTAGATAATTTAGGAGACAGTTTTCTTAGGAAGAGTTCTCGTAGAAACCGAACTCCATCTTAATGGATACTAAAGACAATTTTATGTTCGTTCCTTGTACATGTTTGTGTTTGACGTTCATGGAGATAGGGAGAGAGGATAAAGATATTGCGGCTACAGCACATAATTTATTGCCCCTAGAAAAAACAGCAGATAATCCGCTAGATGCCAACCAATGAAATTAGCAAAATGAATACGCAAATCCACCCTCTACCCACCTTGACAAAGGGGGAGCAGCATTAAATGCTTCGCATGCCTTCTTACTTTCTTTGAAATACTCATCTGCTGCTTGCAAAGCAGCTACAGCCATCCCATGAAATTTTTCTGTGTTACCCTCATCAAGGATCAAACCATGATAGTAATATGCAGCAGCCTGGTTGAAATGGGAAGGTTAAAATTGGAAGAACTTTGGTTAGCTGTTCACAACACAAACTTCAATCATAATTCGTAATTGAAATCAAATATTCAACATTAGCAGCGTAAGACCCCTCCCTATCAGCTAGATCAACTCGAAAGAATGAACTAAACTATATGATTCTTCATGAATAGTTCAATATACTTTCATTTGGCAGTTACTCATTCAGAAAAGACAATAGCGTATCAGAACCTAGAACATAGGAATCAAAATCTGCATGCACGTAATCTAATGCAAGGGAAGACAAACCAAATGAGCGAGTAATCACCAACGTAGAAAATACAAATGACCAACTTGATATCTTTTTTAGATAAATGCAAGTGTGCTTTCTAGAGGAATCGCTACAAGGCCACTATTTTCCCTCCATAAATAAAACATACATTAACAATCACGCTTTTGGCTTCCTTGTTACTCTCATAGACACTATCCTTATAGTGGGAGGTAAACTCATAAGTTTAGAAGGATAGTGGTAAGAGCATAAAAAAGACGAGCAGAAAGTGCAAAATACCTTTGCCTCAACATATTTCCACTTCACAAAGAGCCGATGCTTTTCACCCCAACCATTTAATAATGGAAGGTTCATAATGTTATCTTGAGCCTGCAAATAAATGGCATAAAGAAAGCAATATGCTTCAGGATCACCATGTGATTCAACAAACATATAATGTGTTCGGATGACAAGAGTAATCATGAGAAACATAGTGAACCACAGAATTAACAACTTATATATGACATGTAACTGATATGAAATGTATAGGAACTTCTCACAACTACTCCAAATAGAGAACAGCCAACATTACTCAATGTCGGGAAATGCAAAAGGAAAACCTAAGAATGTAGCAAAAAATTGGTTTATGAATAAAAGGAATACTGAATAGGGATATGATTTTAGACAAACAGCACAAATTGGAGGTTAGATCCTCTTGTTTGGAGTATTCAGAGAGTTCATGTTTTTTTACCCATTCTAAATGTTGGGTATGTGGGTAAGTTCAGTATCATGGGCATGCATCATATATGCACATGAAGGCATGATAGCCTTCGTAAAAGAGAATCCAGCACATTACGAAAGACTACTGATAGAAAGAGATGATAACCTAGAACCAAACAAACTCATTAGTAAATATAGAGTAGTGGTATAAATGGGGTAAGCTCACCTAAGGCATCAAACAAACGAGGGTGTATATTTGTTATCATTTTTGGTTTTTTCACCTTGCCATCGATGGAATCCATCATGTACTCACAACGCGGTTTTAGAATCACTATAATGGTCCGTTAATCTAGAATATCTAAATTCAGACCCTGCACTGATGCTATTCGAGCTGACTACTGCTTCCTCTTTCCAACTCAATTCACAAGGTTCAAATTCAAAATGCATACAGGCCAAAGGAGATGAATTAAAACAGGAACACAATGGAAGCATGGAAAATTTATAACAAATATCCCAGACATTAAATGATATTACTCATTGACAAGATCAAACCAGAAATCATGATAAATTTCTTACCTGTTGCCAATACTTCACCATTTCACATGCAAGCCTTCGCTTCACTGCAAGTGTAGCTTTTGTGCTATCTATTGCCATTCCAAGTTGAATATCAACACCCTACAGGAGACAGGTGGAAAGAATGAAAGAATGAAGTAAAAATTATAAATAAAACAAGGAAATCAAGCGATAAAAAGGGTCAGCAAAACATAATAGTCAGAAGACACAAGGTTCCAACTAAATTGCATTTTCGGGATAAGCTGGACAATAACGAGATGTCAAAAAAGAAAGAAAGAAGATGCATGAAAAACCAAACTTATTGCAGTTGTACCCTTTGTGCCCATTAAGCAGGATAGGTTCACAACTTCAGGCTGACTGCAATACTTATGTTTTATAGTAAAAGATGGCATTTCAGAAGCATAAATGCTGAAATATAAAATGCAACATTTTACCAGATCAGTCCCTTTAAGTAAAGTTACTACCTGTCCTAATGCTTGTAGGCAAAGCGCTCGAAGAACTCCTTCTGCTAAGTCAATTGGCAGGTTTCTCCTGCAATCAAGGAATAGTCAAAAGATTATAAATAACAGCGTTAGGAACATGATAACAAGCAGAAAGTTAAAAATCAGTGCAAAATTTAAACTGATACAAACTTGAGCTCAGTCGGCAACTGTGGAAGAACATGTCGGACGGCACAATCAAGGTATCCTGCTGCCTTCAGGAAAATATCAATGGAAGCTCGTCTACTCTCTGTAACAACAAGAAAAACAATGGAACCTTCATAGTATGACCAATGAAAAAGAAAGAGCCATGCAAGGCACAACCTAAAGGTAGACTGATGACAACTACTGCATACACTGATTTTGTTAATTTTCTTTAGAAGTCTTACAAAAACAAGATTTCTGATAATATAATATAAACAGGTGAAAAAAAGAACTTAGTACAAAGTATCAAACACAAAATCCATTTTTCACTCGTCTTAGTGAATTCCTTAACATATCAGCATACTGCTATTAATAGTTTAATGACATAATCTAATGAATTTTCAGTTTTCTTTATCTCCGATTTTCCAATTCCTACTATTTTTCACTGAGTTCCTATGTCAACCATACTAGGTTTCACCCAAAAATTACTGCATCTGATTCTTAAATCCAGGCAACAGTTTTGTACTATAACACAAAATTCTCTTAGAAACTGAGAAGACTTTATAACCATTAAAGCTATACTCATTCTAGAAAGCATTGACAACACAACTTTTCTCGTTAACTTAACAAGCCATGGTAGGATAATAATAGAGATGATAAAAAAAAAAAACATAATTAATCGGCTTTAGTTCAGTTTTCATGTGGTAATGCCTACCTTCTGTTACTTTTGGCTGATAACCATCAGCAGATGTTCTTGGAAGAAGTAACAAGTTAGCTTGTGATAATGATAGCATTGCCATTAAGTGCAAAATCGACAGCACCTCGTACCATGCATTAGACATAGCTGTTTCCTGAAGAATCATTCATTCACATTAAGCTAGGTTCCCTTTGACAATACCATTGAATCTGAACGCTATTTGAGGAATGACTGAATGAGGAAAGCAAAAACTATGATTTGCACAACAGAGAAATATGAGCTTTAAGAGCGCTCCCACATGCCCACCTCTGCATCATCCTCATGATTTACCCACAAAAATTGAACCTTGTGGTGTAGCTGGCTTCCTTCACATTATAAATAAGAAACGCCTTTAGGATTTACTAAAACTTGTGGATACAATTAAATAAGAAGGCATGAGATCATGATTTACCATCTTTCATTAATCCCAAAAGGACAGGCAAATAATCCTCGAGAGCCTGCTGAAGATCGGCCAATGTTGAACCACCTGATGATAAGAATTCATTTAGATAAAGAAATATCTGAGTTCAGATATCATTTGGAAAAATTAACAAGCTTGTGTTTATGAGAACCATGTTGAGTAGCAGCTCTTCTCCTCGTTCTGGTAATTGTTGGACCTTCTTGGGCAGCCATTACAACTATGCGAGTCCTTAAAGCAGATAGGCGTTCCACTAAACTTTTGGACAAGTGATCACCAAGTGAATGAGAGAAATCAACAGGTTTAGGGATTCGCAAACCGGGAACATAGACAGAAACTTCCCCAATGTTTGCCGGCCTCCTCCTATTTCCTAGTGTATCTTTCGGTGTTGAGACCAGGCATCCCATATCCTAAGACTCGCTATATCTGCTAACCAAACAAAGTTCATTGAATCAGCATCGGCGGCTGTATATATAGATTATGGACATACGCATACGATTCTCTATGTATATGAATTTGCAAATTAACAGAGGCAGACTCTCTCTCACACATGAAACAGTGGTGAATTCAGAAGAGCATGCATATGAAACAGAAACGAAGATTGTTCAAATACTATAGTCCAAAGAATGGAGATGGGTATCACGAGGAGGAGGAACATAATAAACAGCAAGGAAGGCATAATTAAATGCCAACCACCAAAGTGCACTTGTTCACGAGCAACACCCAAATGGCTTGACTAGAACTCTCTCTCTGTCTTTGGGATTGAGATTGAGATTGAGAAATTAAATTTTATCAATTGTTATTTAAAAACAATTATATCTATTTACAAAGGTAGACCAAGTGTGAAGGAAGGGAGCATCAACTAGTAGTATGTAAAGAAATAAATAAGAGTTGGGAAAAATTGATGAAATAAAAAACAAACCTCGTCTGTTAAAGGAAGGGTGAGTGATTGGTCAAGCGTTGTTGTATTTTCTGCAGCAAAAGGAAAAAAGAAAGAGAAGAATCAGAGAGGCTAGAAGAAAAAAAATTAAAAAAATTAGTTAGTTTTTTGTGAAAGGAGGAGAGAATGAATCACATGAAAGGCATGAGGGAGGCATGGCGTTGGACAAGAGTTGAAAGAGAAAGAAGGGGGTGATTTCTCGTGCAACCAATTGCAATTGCAATTGCATTTGCATACGTATGCCCGTCCGTTGAAATGATATATGAAATGTGAATGTGAAAGTAAAGCAATTCTACAATTGAACTACAAATACTCTAAAGGAAAGCATTTGGTGCTTGGTAATTGGTATTTGGTATTTGGTATTTGGTATTTGGTATTTGGAGTAACCTAACCCTTTCCGCTCACGAAATAGTGAACTTGAGCCGAGGATTATGAGTAAAGAAAGGGTGTCCAAACAGACAAGTTGAAACAAGCAACAACTGGAGCAAAGCATTGAATTGAATTCTATTAAATTAAAAACCCAGAATTCCAGGCTTCAAGCTTCAAAGCTTCAAGCTTCAAGGGACTCCAAAGTCTCTAAGGCTCCAATCCAAGCAACTGGAAGCAATTGAATAATTGATAGGGTGAGAAGGCGAGAATACTTACCAGTTAACATAAAAGCCAGCGACTTTGGATTGAGTTTGCAAGTTGGTGGACTCTTTCGATCATCAACCCCCAATCAGTCAGTCAGTCAGTCTCCTCCATTAACGATAATATGAGAAGGAACAAACAAGCTCTTTTACTCTACGACGGACACCCCACAATTACCGCCTTTAGCCTTTAAGAAGCTTTAAGCTTTAAGCTTATTTGGTCTCTGCAGTCTGGAGAGAGATAGATCACAGACAGACAGACCTAACAGCCCTTGAAAATTTTTACAAAGAGGAGAAAGGCAGCCTGCCTTTTGTTGATGTAGGAGCAGAGTCGTCCAGGAGTCCAGAGAAGAAAGAGCCAAACAAACAGGTGAGGAGGACAGAGGAGGGTATTGGAAATTTGGAAAATGTAAAATTCCTCATATTTAAAATAAAATAAATAACAATTACAGCTTCCAAAAGCTTTCAGCCTTTTTGAGTTTTAACTTCACTAACTCGACACAAAATTAACAAATGGGGAAAATGGTGGAAATTGGAAAATTGGAATGTAACTTTCAACTTTGTGTGTCCTCTTCCTTAACATATTATTATTATTATTTTATATATCCATCACCATTTAGTGGCTCTCTAGTATCCATTATTATTTAGTGGCTCTCTAGTAGGATTCTCTCCTCTCTTTTTTTTCTCTCGTTCTGTCACCTCCTATTTGAATAAATATGATTAAGTCACGTCAATATCTTGTATTAATTTTTTATAAAAAAATAAAATATAAAATATAAAAAGCGTTTTTATAGAAAAAAAATATAAAATATAAGAAGAGGGGAAAGAAAATTCTAATCCCTCTCTCTCCTCTTTTTCTTTTCTTTTTTTCCATTTCTTTCTTTCCTTGGATACTGGTTTCTATTTTTTTTTTTTTTTTTCTCTCTGTCAGTGTTAGTGCTCATCAGACGACGGACATCACTAGTGACTACTGACTAGTGACCAGTGAGTGATGAGATAAAACGAGTTGGTCGGTCCTTCTTTTCCTACGTCAACATTAACTGACAGTTATTCTTGTCATTTCCGCACACCCTTTTCACTTGCACAAATTGCATTGCATGTTTACTTTTTCACCCTTCTTTCTATTTCCGGCAACAACTGTTAACTTATCAATTAATCAAAATTATGAATCGAGAATGTTGGTGTTGATATTGTAGTGCACACTTGTCGTTTGCAACTCATCTTTTCTTCTTTTCTCTTTTCTCTTTTCAGAACTATAGAAAATATTACAAAACAAAGCCAGTTCCATCTGACTTGAATCGACTTCGTCCCCATTACGACTACAGATTTCACAAAATAAATGACTAGTGTCAACCAGATACTGGTGCAACCACTCCTGGAGGCTTATCCAAAAGTTTTATGGTGGTGCGAGCTGTCGAGTAACGGATACTTTGGGTTTTTTTTAAAGTATTATATCATAAAGAAAGTGCTTATATTATAAAATTAATTGATAATACGAAGAGTAGTTTATTTACTTATAAACACATACAATGTTCATTAATTTTTAGATGTAGAATTCATATTCTAAACATATTTTTTTTATATATATTTTTAACCCAATATCTAATTGTTGTAAAGTTCAAGTTTCACATTTTTCTTATGGAATTAACTTGGATCAGCCGGTTCAAATGAACTTTACGCCCATGATTAGAACAACTTATTATAAATGTAAATTTCATCAGTACAAAAAATCAATATAAATTACTAATGTAAATGAACTTTATCATATCCTAATAATTCTTATGGTCTTCGATCATGTTTAGTCATTGAACTATATACAAACAGATAATCGAACTTGGTAAAAGTATCGTAAACCGTCTATCTATTTTCAATAGTTAATTGATTAAACATTTTTTAATTGATTTTTTATGAGATCATCTTTACAACAAAGTGAATTATAACGTGAACGGTCTCGAGTATAAGCATGAAGTTATGTAAATTGGATACAAAATATTTTGAAGAGGAGTTCATCCTTAACCATGAGGAGCCAAGTGTAGATTTTTATAAAAACGGATGGATAGATTCGGCAAAAGTATTATGAATTGTCTATTTATTTGCTACAATTGGTTAACTAAAGAATTGTAATTTTAATTGATTTTTTGTAGAAACGATCTTTTTAGAGTGATTTATATTGACACACCCCGACCGGAGTCGAGGCGTGCTGGCCGTCACACGAGAGTGATGTAGCCAAGAGTGCAAAAGAAGTAATTAAAAAAATATGAACAAATTAAAACCAAATCAAAACTTATTTAAACTAGAAATAAGTAAGCATGCGGAAGTGGTCAAATGTGACATCCCACATCGTCCAGGGGAGTGATCCTTATATGTATATTCCCATCTCTACCTAGCACGAGGCCTTTTGGGAGCTCACTAGCTTCGGGTTCCGTAGGAACTCCGAAGTTAAGCGATAAGGGGGCTAGAGCAATCCCATAATAGGTGACCCACTGGAAAGTTGCTCGTGAGTTCCCAAAAACAAAACCGTGAGGGCGTGGTCGGGGCCCAAAGCGGACAATATCGTGTTATGGTGGAGATGGGCCCGGGAAGTGGTCCCGCCTGGGCCGGGATGTGACAATTTGGTATCAGAGCCTAACCCTGGTCGTGTTGTGCCGACGAGGACGTCGGGCCCCTAAGGGGGGTGGATTGTGACATCCTACATCGCCCAGGGGAGTGATCCTTATATGTATATTCTCATCTCTACCTAGCACGAGGCCTTTTGGGAGCTCACTGGCTTCGGGTTCCGTAAGAACTCCGAAGTTAAACGAGAAGGGGGCTAGAGCAATCCCATGATGGGTGACCCACTGGGAAGTCACTCGTGAATTCCCAAAAACAAAACCGTGAGGGCGTGGTCGGGGCCCAAAACGGACAATATCGTGCTATGGTGGAGTTAGGCCCGGGAAATGGTCCCGCCGGGGACGGGATGTGACATCAAACCCGAAATACAACCATCCAAAGCATTGGTAACATAAAGGTGCAGACAAACTAATTAAGTACTAAATACACAACAAAAGAGGAAATATCCCTACATTATTTGATGGAGTGTCAGAACCACCGATTAGTCCTCGTGTGCCACGAAAGAAAGCGAAGGATATCTAGGACCTGAAGGGGCGAAAAACAGAATGGTGAGTGGGCAAAAACAAAGCTTTAGAAAACACATTTCTCTTTCTAAAAGTAATAACCCCTCATTGTAAAACCCGTATAGTTTACAGAAAATAATACTACATAATACGAAAATGAATGTACAAAGCTGTGAAAACAGAAACATGCCAAGCCACAATATCTTAGCAATAGCAAATGTAAGCCAGGTGTAAAATCAATCTAAACTAGCATGCCAGTCGGAGTCATCTAATGTGGCTTGTACGACTGGACCTATTGCTCATTAGCCTATGCTAGCACATGAGCCGGAGTCACCTAGTGTGATTTGTACGACAGGCTGGGTGTAAATATGTACGCTCTAGTGTTACGATCACGTGATAGCTAGCGATAAATTGCGGGTCACCTACGAGTCGAAACTGCCTATTGCAGTCTGTACGACAGGCTAGCATCTACTTGGATCCAAGGCGAGCGTGCGGTGTGAGAGATGAACATACACATGAAGGCTATGCCCTAGCCCAGGGCGGGAGCACAATCACGGGGGTGCATCAATGAGGAGCTCTAAATGAATATATGCATGCTCATATAATGCACCCATTTCAACCACATAATAACTCACCTGAACTTACATGCGCCTCCGTATAATCATTTGACATAATCACAATTCTCATCATAATGCAATATTTAAATATAACACATTTAAATCATGGCATGCTATGCATAATTAATTTAAAATATTTTCTGGAAACCATAATACACACACACACACACACACATATACGAAAACAAATGCCTACTCACTAATATGTCGAAGAATCGTATCCCCTAGCCTCACTTGACTGCGTTCATCCTCGGGGTAGGTCTCCCCTATATGCGAAACAACTATTTTTAGTTAATTAAATGACACATACACAAGAATCTAGGAATAACTTCTCATAGTTTGCTCAAACGGAAGGTTTGAATATACGAAAATGTTCTACTCAAAGTCACGGACCCGCATGTAAAAACCACTCGCTGGCCGGAGGCCGGACGCGCCCTCACGCGCCGTCCAACCCACTGCCATACGCGCGGCCACGCACAAGCACGTGCATGACATGCACGACAGAAACTCTAACAGCCGTTAGGAATATTCCGTCTAAACAGACAGAATATTCCATTAAATGGTAGCGATGTTACCTGACGCCGTTAGAATATTCCGTTAACTTTAATAGAATATACCTTGTCTTCTCCTGTTAGCTTCGTCATCTGCCGTCGTCTGGTTCCTCGGTTTCTGGGAAAATTCGTCGAATTCTGGGAAATTTTTCAAACCTTAATATCTAGCTCATTTCTCAACCAAAATCCATGAAATTTATATGGATTTAAAGCTCTTGAAGAGTAGAACAAGTTCGTACCTCTTAAAAGTCCAAAATCAAACGAAAAACAGCTTGAAAATCCCTCGAAAGTTCTTGCCAAAACTAAAACTCCTCGAACTCACTTGTTCCGATGTCAACTTCACTCTAAACTTACTCTAGGGTCCTTAGGGAGTTGCGTAGAGGCTTCCTCACGTCCTAAAACCTTGAAATCTCATCGGGATCGCGACGATACCAATTCGACTGAGTCGGAGCTTCTGAGTTAGCGAGTTAAAACTCATCCGTTCGTCGATCAGATGGTACGACTGGGTTCATGAGGTCGAGATGAGTACGATGGTGGTATTTGCAGGTTCAATTTGTAATG
Organism: Pyrus communis; assembly: GCF_041283825.1. NCBI lineage: Eukaryota > Viridiplantae > Streptophyta > Magnoliopsida > Rosales > Rosaceae > Pyrus > Pyrus communis. The sequence continues at coordinate 93,552 of NC_142578.1, forward strand.
ATTTGGGGATGGTTGTGTTGTGGTGGTGTCTCGAGTACGAGAATGAAAGAGAGAGAGTACCTGATTGAGCAGATAGGAGAGAGAGATATAATCTGATTGGGCTAGGGAAAATAGGAACTAAAATAATTGGTGAATAAGGTTAGTGATAAAAATAATGTAAAACTGCATATGTACATCCACGTCACTTAGTCAACCAGGGTATAATCGTCATTTAACACACTCGAGAAGAAAATTATATAGAAAATAGGGACGGGTCGTCACATATATAATATGAACAATTTCAATCATAAGCACGAAGTTATGTGAATATGCACCAAGCCTTAAGAAACCAAGCTCTTCTTATACTTTGTCCAATTATTGAGACTTGAGCGTGGACGTTGTCTTCATGTCTTATCTTTTCCTTCCATCCCTTATTGACACCGAATACATAATAATGTATGCACTTATCGAGTAATTACTAACTTATAAACAGTAAAAAAAAATAAAACTTGCATTTCTCTATGAAAGAATGCACATATCTCACTTTTTTAATAACATACATATATTCAAGGTATGGCACCATATAAATTCATTTGTATAAACTGCATAAATTTCGTAATGGAAACTGTTAAATTTCTTAATCTTCATTTGATTATTAGAATCAGTGATTGTTTAATCATTCAAATGTATTAAATAAATGAACAATTTCATCATGCAAATGTTCTATATTACTCGTACCGACGATTATCCTAATTAAAACTTGATCACAAGCCATTAATAAAGAATTTTTCTTCAACTTGATGTGTTCCAAATTCAAAACATTCTTTTTTTTTTTCTTTCTAATTGAGATTGGAGTAGTAATTAACGTTGTTTGTAATAAAGAAAACAAAACAAGAACAATATGGATATTAATATTAATACGTACACGTTATTTTGGCTTTCATTACATTGGTACTTTGGTAGGTAATTAACTTGAGTGAGGATCCTCGTCGGATTCTCTTTGTGAGGATCCTAGGGATCTTCAAATCACATTCGTTTATCTTACTTTGTGCGGTTAAAAATTATTATATACTGTTTTAATTTAAAATTAAATATAAATAGTACATGACGAAAATTGATCGCATAACATATAATAAATGAATATAATTTAAGCATTTCTAGGATCCTCTCTCAATTAACTTGGCAAGCGCGGATACGAATTTCTCAAAATATATTGAATCTTTTGGATTTGGTCATTGTCCTGACTGATTCCAGACTTCCAGTTGTTTCTAGAATAGTAATATCTGTTATCAAATCCTATCCGACCTCGATCGGCTCATCATGTTTACTTGTCCTTTTATTTTTGGCTAAATTGGATTAATGGTCCCTGTGATGAGAGGATAATCAGAAGACAGCCCCCGTGGTGAAAAAATTTAGATTTAAACCCTCGTGGTGAACTCCGTTAGGATTTAAGCCCAAAATTAACATATTCCTCATCTTTCTGTTAACCCATTCAACCTTCATAACCAAAAGAGAAAAAAACTCATTCATCCAAGGCTATGAATTCATTGATCCATGCTTCGATTCCATTCAAAGATCTTTTGTCCATTAATCAGTGAATTCCCTAAATATGCCCATTTGAGAAAAAATGATTTCAAAGAAGGTCCTTCAGTTGTCAGATTACATAAGGATTGTGATTTTCTCGCAAAAAGCAAAACAAAAATGAATATTATAGTTATAAACAATAGGAGGAGAAAATTGGCGATGAAAATCCAAAATATGTAGTGGTATTCATTTACAGGGAAATGGGTTTCTTCTGTTGGATGCGTCTATGGAGATTGAAGAAACATGAACATGGGTATCTCTTTTGGATGGGAGATGGATTTGGATTTTTTTGGTGCCATTTATTTGATGGTAAGAATGTTGCTGCTTTGATTGCACTCTCTATCTCAACGCTCACACAATTTTTCTTTGTTCTTTTGCTTTTCTGATCAAAAGATTGAGGTTGCAGCTATTCAAATACGACACATGGAGAAAAATGCAGGACAAATTGAGATTGAACGCAACAGACTTCGTGGTTTTAAAATCCAATGAAATCTTTGGGGGAAGGGTGGGATTGTTAATTTTGGGTTAACGGAGAGTTCACATAAATGTTAATTTTGGGTTTAAATCCTAACGGAGTTCACCACGATGGTTTAAATCTGAATTTTTTCATCACAAGAGGCTATCTTCCGATTACCCTCTCACCACAGAGACCATTAATCCAATTTAGCATTTATTTTTTGACGAAAGAAAAAGAAGGAAGAGGATGCTCTCCAAATTCACTTAGTAGGAATTTTAGGAATTCTTACATTTTAACCGTTCATCGTATATCGTGCGGTTATATTTCATCAGATACTATTTGTATTTAATTTTAAATAAAAAAGTCAAATGATTTCTAACCACACGTTGCACGATGAATGACTAAGATGTAAGGATCCATATGATCCCCACAATTTGGATCCGGATGGGATCCAATTCCGAAAAACAAAATATATGTTCCACTAAGCACTAATTTAATCTGGGTAATGTTAGAAAGACTAAATTTAAAGACAAAATTTGCAAATTAAATGACATAGCACCAATAAAAATAAGCATTTTTATCAACGTTTAAGTAATAAATCATCATCAACTTCCATGTCTTTTAATTTCCAAAATTTTGTCTATAAATTTAATCTTTCTAACATTACTCATTTAATATAAATCAAAGAGCAAATCAGCTTGAACTTGTAGCTATTCGCGGGTCATATATATGTTTCCTCATGGAGCTATATATAATGTATAAGTATTATATATGTAATAGGAAAAACTTAACATCTGTCATGACTGTGATGGTAAGAATATAAACTACTCTTAAGTTTTGACAAATTGAATTTTGACAAGTAGGTACTGTTAAGTGTTAACAAATTAAGTAAGAAATTAATATGAATATTTAGACTGTGCATGCATATATATAGTTTTAGTTTTAGACTTTTGATTGACTAAGACATGCATGCATATGCATAAGCATACGCCATGAATTAGCAATTGCTTGCTTGCTAGGAGCAAGATGGATTCATAAAAAAGAACAGGATTTTATGGGAACTCATTAGATCTCTGGGCTGCGCAACGTCATATATATTCTCTCTCTCTCTCTCTCTCTCTCTCTCTCTCTCTCTCTCTCTCTCTCTCTCTCTCTCTCTCTCTATATATATATATATATATATATATGTATGTATGTATGTATGTATAGAAAGTGTTTGAGTTGATGGTCACATATGCATATACATAGTACCAGTGGCGAGGCCAGGATTTGCCGAGGGGAGGGACGAAATTTAAAAGAGTGCAAGGTTCAATTGAAACAGTTGTTTTCACATTGGAAAGTGTAAAGTTTTGAATCAATATTCATAACAGAAAACTGTCTTTTCACCAAAACGGTTGTAAGCGGTAATATGAAAACCATGTAAAAAGCTTCAATTGGTTAAGATTAGATTCTAAAAAACGTTTAGGCCCTAGTCAAGCAGTGAACTGTGCCCTAGTGGCTAGGCGCCTAGACGAGATTTAGGCAGGAGCCTAGATAAAATTTAAATAAATTTTCTTTTATTGTAGAATAAGCATTAAACAATATTTACATTATTTTTTAAAAATTAACACAATATTCATAGATAATGTGAGAACTTAAGATTAATACGCTGGGGATCTTAAAAAGAGGAGAAAAATTACATACAAATTAAAAAAAAATAATAATAAATAAATAAATAAGAGAAATGGGTTAACAAACCACAAAAAATGTGGGGTCAGAAGAGAAAAAAAAGAGGACAATACTTGAAGTTAGTACTCAATTTACTCATTATAATAGGTGGTCTAATAACCTTATAACAGTTGTAAACATTCTTGGTTTAAGTGTGATTGTGTAAATCCTAGATTAGATTTAATTCTAGTTATCTTTTCATATTGTATCTTGTATTCCTTGGGGATGAAGTAATACATTCTCTCCTTTTACTACTATAAATAAAGGCACAATGTAGGACGAATAACAACACACATTCCCCTACAATTCTACAAACACATCTCTCTCTTCTCCTTACCGCCGACCTTCTTTAACCTTGTCAGATAAAATAGACTACAACACATTATCAGCACGTTGCTACCGCTGCGCTGAGGAATCTGACGTTAGAGAATTTTTCTGCATCAAGCCAGTTCATCCATATCAACATGCAATCATGTTCTTTCAAAACAACGGTTTTTATCTCGATATTTTTGCAGTCCTGATAGCATGAACATTCACCATGATGCATGACCCAACTTTACGTTTTACAAATTTTAGATTCTACATAAATTGTGTATGCATCATAATCATAATTGTTGAATTATGTGAATTTGATAGTTGCCATGAATTGCATCAAGTATATGTACATGCATTGAAATTATTGAATTGCATATGCATCAAATCAAATTATATAAGAATTGAATTTAAAAAAAAAAAAAAAGATAAAATTTTGCGATTGGAAACCTAGGGTTCTTCGAACCCATGCACTTGCACCATGCAAGCCGCTAGCCACCAGGCCAGTAGCCTGCAATGGCCCAGCCCAAACATTGAATCACGACCGCAAGCTTGAACCAAAACGATGCGTTTGAAGCACCTTGTCCCAACCCACGGCCTGAAGCCCGGGTCATCCCCGTCGATTTTTCCTACGAAACACGACCAACAGTCATGTAAATTGGACAACACCCATTATTTTCACCAATGATTTCTAGAAATTCCAGAAGAATTTCATGCGTTTTTCGTTCGAATTCAATTGAATTCATTCGGTTCTCTCTCCTTCGACATCGAGATCTCTTCTCCGTTGACAAACACCTAGTTCTTCGACGAACCATGGTTTGCCCGACCTTGAAACGCCGTCTGACGCAGTGCCGTCGACTAAAACCCCGATGTTCTTCTCTGATGCACACACTCAACATGGCTGGGATGTATGACCTGTAGCCCTTTGGGCCCCTTCTCGGCCTAACCCTCAAACCTCAATCAGTTTTGGGCCTGCATCCTATAGCCTATAACATTTATTTTGACCCAATTTTTCCCGGCTTACAAGAAAAAAAAACAAAATAAATTTTTGTTTTGGGCTCGCCTAAAGTGGCCCGTATGGAATTTTTTTTTTTTTTTTGGGCTTGCCTACAGCAACCCACCTCCCTGCTCTTATCTCTCCCTGTAGGCCTGCAGCTTACAACCGAGATCCCCCAGCCCCATTTTCGGCCTAGGAAGCACATCACCAATTTTCTTAAGCCACCCGTGGGCTTAGTTTTTCTTTTGGGCCCCGAGTTTTATTTGCCTAATTATTTTAGGCCCAATGGGTTTTATATTTTTTTTACCCACACTTTAAGTTAGCCCGAAGTCCAAATAGTTAAATTCAATTATAATTGTAAACCTAAAAGTTCTTTTTTTTTTTTGCATATTCTTGTTGCATATTTTTGTATATATTTGTGTTTGCCTGCAGGAATATATGAACCTGAAGTTCATAATTATTTCGAAACCTAAAGTTTCTTACAAACATGCCTTGTTTGAAAACCTGAAGTTTTCATTTAACAACATCACCCATGAAAACCTGAAGTTTTTCATGCAAAATTAAACCAATACATGTCTATTAGAACTTGTATGTTCTACTCCTATGTGAATGGATTGATTTTTTCTCCATTACACTAACCACATCTTGTCCATCTATTTTGTGATAGGAACATGTCGAACTTGAACAAACTCAACTTCACTACTTTAGAGGTCTCTGAAAGAAACTACCTCAAGTGGGTCCAAGATATGAAGCTCCACCCCACTGCCAAGAACTTACGTCCAGCTATTGAAAAAGAGACGGACAACCCTATTGGTGAAACTGAAAAAGCCACTACTATGATCTTCATTTGAAGATATATCCATGATGCTCTGCAAACTGAGTATCTTGCTGAGGAGGATCCACATGCACTATGGGTCACTTTGGTTGATTATTTTGATCACCAAAATGACATATTCTTACCTGAAGCAAGACACGACTGGCAACACTTGTGCTTCCAAGACTTTAAGTCTGTGAATGAATATAATTCTAAAAGTTGTCGAATTCGATCACTTCTCAAGTTTTACAACGAAACTTTGATTGAAGATAATCTCTTGGAGAAAACCTATTCGTCATTCTCTGCCAACAATATAGAGCTCAGAAGTTCACTAAGTTCTCGAATTTGATCTCTGTTTTACTTCTTGTTGAAAAGCAGAACCAGCTGTTGATGAAGAATTATCAAGCTCGACCTACTGGGGCGACTGCTGTGCCTGAAGCACATTATAGCACCAACCAACGTCCAAAACGCCAAAAGAGGCGTGGTAGGGGCGGCTAGAAGCCATCCCACCAAGGTCAACAAAGTCAAGGCCCATCTAAGGGAGGAAACAAAGCCTCAAAACGTCCAAACCTCGCACCCAAGGCCCCAAACTTTAAGAATAAGGCAAATCACCTGCAACCATGGACGCGGATATGTGCTATCGCTGTGGTTCAAATGACCATTGGTCCCGTGTTTTCCGAGCTCCCAAGAAGGTTGTAAATGAATATCATTCTCGTCGTAAGAAGTTTGAATCAAACTTTTTGCTAGTGGATGAACCAGAGACTACAAAGATGGAGGTTTCTGACTTTCAAGGGGATACCACCCTTATGGAAGATTAGAATCTTAGACATAGACTTACTTTTTAGTTGAAATAAGACAATGGGGCCAAATTCCACCTATTGGCCGAACCCCTCCTTTGTTTTTGGTTGATTTTTGAACAATTTTCCTTTATGTTTGGATTATTTGTTGGTGTTTTTTTTTCTTCTTTTAGATATTAAGTTTTAATTAATTGCCATCCTTGAATAAATGAAATTATTTTGAATTGATATTTGTTTTTATGAACTTTTATGCATGTGACCGATTCAAATTAATTTTTCATTCTAGGTATGATTAGAGGGAAAGTTAGTTGTCTGACAGATAGTGCAACCACGCATACAGTTTTGCGTGAACGCATCTATTTCACCAACTTCATACCTAAGAATGCACCTCTAACAACCCTCTCAGGCCCATCCAACCTGATAAAAGGATACAGTAAGGCACGTATAATGTTATCCAATGGTACAATCTTGACCATTTCTGATGCACTCTATTCTCCACATTTCGGAAGAAAACCCATGTAGAAAACAGAGTTGAATTATGTGCATAACTTCCTATTAATATGGCCATAAGTGTATTCTAGAGAAGATTGAGCGTATCCCGAGTGGTCTGTATACTATGACCATACGCCTCATAGAATGCCATTATGTGGCTGGCCCTACTACTGAGACTGCGCACGAAATTACACTTTGGCATGATCGTTCAGGACATCATGGACAAATAGCGATACGCCGTATCCTTAAATTATCACACGGGCATCCACTAACCCAAAGCTTAGGTTCGATCCAAGGAATCGCATGTCAAACATGTTCAATGGGAAAACTTATTACTAAGCCTTCTTATGACAAGATTCATTCGAATCCTCCCATTTTTCTACAATGGATTCAGGGGGACATTTGTGGACCAATTCACCCTCCATGCGGACCATTTAGATACTTTATGGTTTTGGTTGATGCTTCCACACGTTGGTCACACATGTGCTTGTTGTCCACAAGGAACGCTACATTTTCCAAACTGTTGGCTTAAGTTATCAAGCTCAGGGCTCACCATCTTGATTATCTGATCAAATCTATTTGATTGGATAATGCTGGAGAATTCACATCTAAAACTTTTGATGACTATTGCATGTCGGTTAGGGTTGAAGTTGAACATCAGAACCGTAGAAGAATGCGACGTGGAGACCCAAACTAGCTACAAAGTGGTTTTGCACACCTTCATCTGAGTGAACGACGACTCACTCTCAAGGTGGATAGCAAACACAGTGGTTAGAAAAGGCTTCTCAATGGAAAGCAAGCATTTAGCAGACAAACTGGAATTTATGGACAGGGGAGTGGAATAGTAGAGAAGAACACACGTGTGATGCAAAAGGAAGAAGAACTAAGTAGTTGGTTCGTTAGATTGAGATCACAAGGCAAATAAACTATTCGGCGCCTCATCAAGAGTTTAAAACTCATAATCTTGAGAGAGAGAGCAAATTTTTAGTGTGATGACTGGGCACAACACTAATAATGCTATCAAATTATTATGCTTCAATTTATTTATTTTTCACAAATTAAATTTTTTTCACTTGTAAATGAGAGGTCTTAGGTTCGATTCTCACCAAATGCGAATTTGAACCACATTGTAAGGCTTAGTCTACTCCCCACCCCCTTAGCATAGATAATATCGTTTGTTAAAAAAAACATAACATATCAATTTTGTCGTTTAATAGTACACAAAACATGCCACTTAATAGTACGATCTAATGGTATCCTTCTTCACTTATAAGTAAGAAGTCTTATATTTGATTCTCGTCGAAGGTGAATTTGAACCAAATTATTATTAGCCCATTATGAGGCTTAGCCCACTCATTCACCCCTTAGTGTAGATAATATCTTTTGTTAAAAAAAAAAAAAATAGTACATAACACATGAAAAAATTATTACTTGACTTATGTATAAGAAGCCTATAAAAATTCTCTTCACAATGACATCCAAATAAAGCTAAAATGGAGTAAGATTATCTCCCCTCAAATCCCCTCATCTTTGTACTTCTCTCTCTATAAAAGGTTAACTTATAGACAAAGAAAGACAAAGAGGAAAGTGTGAGAGAAAGATAGGAATTCAGAATGAGAGAGAATCTTACTCCGACTGAAATGGAAAACATGACCACATGTCCACAACTACAGATAAGTAGCACCAATCATGAGTGAGAGTGGGGCCTGACCTGAGCTATTTTGATTTGTTTTGATTAAGGCCACTATCTGTCCAAGGCTTCCTAGGCCATCTCCAATCGAATTAGGGGCAAATAACTATGTTTAGCCCTATAGCCTTGTAAGAAATTATATTTTAATGAACAATGTCAGACCATATTTTATACCATCTCCAACCAAGGGGGTCATAGGCCAAAGATAGTCCTTTGTCAAAAAATTCATCTCCAACTGAGGGGGCCAAAAGGTCATAGGCCAAACATAAACCCCCTCAATAATTTATTATTTTAATTGAATTAATATAGTTAATTAAATTAAACTACCATATTAAAATAAGGTTTTCAGACATATTTTAAGTGCCACTTGCCACAATAACGAAGAAAGCGTGGTATTGTTGCACCTGCCACAAAGTCAAGCTTGACATTCTAACGTTGGAGGGCTAGCTGGAAATGGCCAACCCGCTGGCCTGATTTATGGGTTTTGGTCCGATAGACCCCACAAGCTCTTTGGCCTAGCCCTCGATTGAAGACAATTTTCGTATCATTCCGAATTATTTTTAACCTTACGATATTTTGACTAGTCAGTTGGAGATAACCTTATTGCTACAAAGAAGGCTCAAGAAACAACGGGTCTAATGGTCACAACTCACAAGGATGGGTGGAGGGTATTTCCGTCTTTCAAAAAAATCGAACATTCAAAAAGTGCAGAAAATTGCAACGGTCCGCAAATCAAATGCTTCCCTCTGGGGAGGGAGAGAAACCCTAATCGGAAAAGAAAATCCATCCATTTTTCTTTTGTGGGTTTGATTCGATACTTGGATTTTTCTATTTACTGATTATTTTGAATTTTAGAGCAGCAGGAGCTATTTATTTGGTAAACAGAGAGAGAGAGAGAGAGAGAAACCCTAATCGGAAAAGAAAGTCCATTTTTCTTTTGTGAGTTTGATTCGATACTTGGATTTTTCTATTTACTTATTACTTTGAATTTTAGAGCAGCAGGAGCTATTGATTTAGTAAATAGTTGATTTGATAAGTTGTTTGTAAATTGCCTGCTTTCTATTTTCTATTTATTTGTTATTGGGTGTTGGTGTTAAAGAATCATAATGGCCGCAGTAGATTTGAAGAAATCAGCAAAAACCCTAACAGCCGGTGATGAAAGTAAGATTACAAGTCAGACATCGGAAAATATGATCAAGCCTTGTCACTCCCACTTCTACAAATCCTAATCCCAGTTCCAATCCCAATATCCCAATATCCCAATATCCCAATCCCAATCCAGGAGGCTGATTGCCGACCCCAGCTTCCACTGAAGTAAGTAAACCATCCCTTATTTCTCTACACCTTATACTATTTTCTCATTACCTTTCCTTTATAAAAACAATTCTGTTTAAAATTAGTCTATATTTTTTTGTGAATGTGTAGATATAGGATTATAGCGGAATTGTTTGCTCATATGAATTGTTCCTTGAGATTGCTTCTTCTGCGTAAAAGGTCGCCTACTTTTCAAAATGTTTTTGCTCAGGTGAAAGTCATGGCACAAAGATAATGCCTAACCCTTCACAATATTCCTGTTTGATAGTGCATTTCTTTCATTTGCTGGTTGGCGCCTAGCGGTGGTGGGTGTTGCTTTTCCACTTATAACCAAGTGTTCTTCTTTTCCTTTTCTTTTTTCAGAAAGTTCTTGCACATGCATCTTACTTAACTGAAATTTGTACTTCCGGAAACCATAAAGATAGATAGTATTTTGGTGCAGGACTAGAAAACTCTATGCACCAATCCAGATATGAAGATCACCTTGCTAGTTGATGTTGTAGAAACTCACTCTCAAGTATCTGACTTTATGGCTCTGCGCCAAGTTTTTAATTTTAGGCTTATTCATTTCTTTGCCCTGCATCCTGAGGTATGCCTACTCTTTCTCAGAATATTTTCCCCACTTTTCCTTCTTCAATATGAAAGACTGCTGCAAGCTCCTTGATTGGTTCTAATAAGTATGTTTTAGCAAATGAAACTTGACTATATAAAACAGAAGATGTGGATCTCAACTGTGTAGGACATGAATAATGCCTAAAAATGTTAATTTAGCTTGATTTGAGTGACATATGATAGTCTTGTGGTATATGAAATGTTAGTGATCAGATTGAGCTGGCTTCAACTTAGTGATTCTGCTTTGTAGGATCAGGATTAGTTATTTAGTGACACCTAAAAGATGAAACAGTTGCATGCCAGAAAGTTTGATTGAGTAATTTTCGGATGACAGCCCATTTTGTATAAATGTACAAAGAAAAGATTAAGTTTATTTCAACAAATTGATTATGTTTCCTCCACTTGGGCATACCTCTTTGCATCCTGTATTAGTGTATTTGATTAATCGGATAGGTAATATTCTATGTAATATTTGGGTGTTAAAAGATAAAAGAAATGAACTCATGCATTTTTATTTTTGAGATCAAGGCTTGTGATGTTCTAGATGCCATTTTGGTAGAGCCTTTTAGCCAAAGACAGCGTGTTGTTGTTGCTCAAACAGAAAAGACCCAGCTCTTAGCATCTCCATCCCCCACGCCATCTGATGGTGTTAGGAACAACAAAAATGGGCAGAATAAAGTATTTACTATTCAATCTTCCAATTTTAAGAGTAAATCGGAGCTAGATATCTAAAAATGGGAAGTAGAAGGAATCATGTTTTGAATTTCGTATTATCAACCACTCAGTACAGCTGAACCACCCACAATGCTCTATTGCTTCAAGTGTATCTGAAAGCCCTCATGTAAAGCTCACCTCATCTGCTGACAGTTTCAGGTACAAATACCTGCACTATTGACACCAAGGAGATCAATGCCCAGTTGTGACGCCGAGCATGAGACCATAAACAGCCAATCAACATCATGTTATAAGCCTGCAAAAAGAATTCTAGACTTCTCGCACTTGGAAGGTGATAAGATTGCATTGGATTGTATAACAGATTAGTCAGACTACTACAAAGTTGTAAACCAAAACATCCCTAAGACTACAGAAACACCTTTTGAGGATGAAAATGTTACTTTTTCTCTGGAACCACAAAAGGTATGTTATTTTAGAACTTTTCAATTATTCTAGTAAATTGGCATTGGCATACTTTAAATTTAGTTCTTTACTGTTTTCTTAAACTTGCATAGTCATAACTTTCTTTTCTAAAGGCTGTTGAATTGATTAACTTGGGGCAATTTTAAATTTTGTCAAGTGAAGTGTTTAGTTCAAGGTTCATGATGAGATCAACTAGATTTACTGCATCAAAACTCTGGTATTTTTCCTCTGGTGTGTGTGTGTGTTCATTTATCTTAAGAAAGCTCATACTATCGATCAATTCTGCATGATATGAAACTAGGAAATATAATGACGTTTCTTTTGTCCAAGTAGATATTGTTTATGAGAACTTAAATGTGCAATCCCTTTTTTTGTACTTTTTACCTGTTACATCATTTGAACTTAATTCTGTCTCCCACTAACGTGGAGCCTATAGGTCAAGCAGATAATTGGTTACGCTGATAAGGATTGCAAGCGCATCATTGTGCCATCAAATCTCTGCTTGCATAGATGATGTGGTTACTATAGTTCACGGGATATTCAAGTCTTTAAACTGGTCCCTAATCACAAATTGTGCACAAGATAATTATGACTTATGAGTAGCTTGGATATTGTTAAAAGAAGTGTGTGTCAATGAGTTAAACTCTTGCTTTTTTTTTTGTTGTATTATCTAAACTAGGTGTTTCATGACTTGACCTTTTTTTTTTCCTTTTCAGGAGAAGTCAAAGAACATATTGATCTTCTTAAAGGGTATGTTCCAAATTTGTTCCATATGGAGTTGCTAGTGGAGATACTGTGTACAAGTAAGCTTCATTTTTATTCCGTTAATTTGTCAGTAACATCCTTACACATGAAGAGATGTCTGGTATGTGATTAGAAGACTTGATAAGATCAATGTTGTTAGGCCTTTTCCAGTGACATCAGTTTCTCATAAGAATATCAAAATTTCTGTAAAAAAATACCGTGAGAAATATCCTTCTGGTGTCCCCCAAAGGAAGGTTCTTACGTGTTGCCCACTATTCCCTCTGCGGTGGGGAATCATCTTTCTGGCCCATGGTGTGCACAAACCCTTTTAACACAAGGGATGAGCACATGATAGGTTTTTCTTTTTAATGTTAATGTTGGGCAGGAGCACCCACGCAATGTTAAGAGAATCTCAATTTGGTTAGGAACGTTGACTTTGTTTTTACTACAGTGTATTATTCGATTGAAGGTTATGTAGGGGAAATCACAGGTTTAACCCTTAATAATAAAGCATTTCTAGTATATCTTGTTCAGGTGTGGTCTTCTATCTCGTTTAACTTTGGTATATCTTGTTCAGTTTTATGAGGGAAAAATTATATCAAGAAGTTCCTGATTATCCTTTGTAGATTACAAGTTTATTTGTTGTAGAGAGATTATATTCACATCCCAAATCACTTTTTTCATACTTTCTTATTTTAAATATTTTTTTGATATTCTACACCTGACGAACACTTGATAGAAAATATTTTAAAAAATTAAAAAAGTATGAAAGACGTAATTTTCGATGTGTGAATATAATTTATTTCTTTTTGTATTATGGATATTTGTTTTTCATCTTATTCAAAAGCTTGTCACAACTATTTTCTTTAATACTGTTTTTTCATTTTAGAAGTTGGAAGCAAATCATTTGTCTGTCAAATTGATTTTTTTTTTGTCCGATGACAATGACGTGCAGAATCAAGAAGGTGGCAGATTCAAAATCAGTTGTGTCAAAGTTTGAGGAGAAGAGGATACAAGTGTACTAGTGACTGTGACAAGATTCGATCAACCGGAATTAGATCATCTCCGGATCTCTTCACTAGGGATCCGGATGATCAATTAATATCAACCGTTCATCAAAGATCATGCGGTCGCAATTGAATACTTTTTTATTTTCAAAAGTAAAGTAGTCTCGTTTTGCCTGAAAAATATATAAAAGAAAAAAGTTGTGGCCGCATGATTTTTTATGAACGGTTATTATTAATTGATTCTCATTATCCTCAATGATGGAATGTCACATCCCGTTCCAGGGCAGATCACTTCCCGGTCCGCTCCACTACCGTAGCACGATATTGTCCACTTTGGGCTTACCATTCCCTCACGGTTTTGTTTTTTGGGCACTCACGAGCAACTTCCCATTGGGGGTCACCCATCATGGGATTGCTCTAGCCCTCTTCTCGCTTAACTTCGGAGTTCCTACAGAATCCGAACCCAGTGAGCTCCCAAAAGGCCTCGTGCTAGGTAAGGATGAGAATATACGTATAAGGATCACTCCCCTCTGCGATGTAGGATGTCACAATCCACCTCCCTTAAGGGTCTGACGTCCTCGTCGGCACACTTCCGGCCAAGAATTGGCTCTGACACCAATTTGTTACATCTCAGCCCGGGGCAAATCACTTTCCCGACCCGCTCCACCACCGTAGCACGATATTGTCCGTTTTGGGCTTACCATTTCCTCATGGTTTTATTTTTGGGAACTCACGAGCAACTTCCCAGTGGGTCATCCATCATGAGATTGCTCTAGCCCCCTTCTCGCTTAACTTCGGAGTTCCTACGGAACCCAAAGTTAATGAGCTCCCAAAATGCCTCGTGCTAGGTAGGGATGAGAATATACATATAAGAATCACTCCACTGGGCGATGTGGGATGTCACAATCCACCCCCCTTAGAGGCCCGACGTCCACCGTAGCACGATATTGTCTGCTTTGGGCTTACCATTCCCTTATGGTTTTGTTTTTTGGGAACTCACGATCAATACTTCTCAGTGGGTCACCCATAATGGGATTGCTCTAGCCCCCTTCTCGCTTAACTTCGGAGTTCCTACGAAACCCGAAACCAATGAGCTCCAAAAAGACCTCGTGCTAGGTAAGGATGAGAATATACGTATAAGGATCACTCCCCTGGACGATGTGGGATGTCACAGGGAATCCAAAAAGGATCTAATTCCTTTAGATATAAAAAAGAAAAAAATTGGGCCGCACAATATTTGATTAACGGTTGTTATTAATTGATTTCGGGGATCCCCAGTGAGGGAATTCGGAGAGGATCTAATTCCTGGAGTAGGATTATCTCTCCTCTTTTTTTTCCCTCCCTTCCTATTTGAACGGTCATGGTTAAGCTTCGTTAACATCTTATATTAATTTTTTATAGTAAGAGAAAGACAAAATAAAAGAATATGAGAGGAAGAGATGGAAAGATGATGGAAGAGAATCCTAGTCCCTAATTCCCGATCAACCAATTGAATTGATACAATGGCCCTGCAATGCAAATAATAATAATAATAATAATTTATTCGTTGACAAAAAAAATATGAATTTATTCGACAACTTGCAAAAAAAAAATATGAACTTATTCGACAACTTAATTCATTCATATAAGATGGGCAGGCATAGTCATTCACCTTTAGATTATGAATGGTGAAGAAAAATGAATGTGCTTTTGAACCTTATTATTAAATTTAAAGGAGATGATCACAAATCCTTGATCATTCAGAGTGAGCAAGAGAACAATACTCTATAAAAAAATTCCTTATGATTTCATTGGTTTTGAACTCATGACCTCTTTTAACATAAACCTGACTAAGAAGGCACGTTACACATTGTTAAGAAAACTCACAAACATTATTAAAACACTATTCCACTAGAATAAGTATTAATTCAAGAAACAAAATACAATTTATAATGTACTTACTTATTGATTGTATATTTGTATAGATAGGTATTTGTTCACACGTGTGATGACAATATTTGTATTGAGTTCGACAATAAGTTTGTGATTCTTGTGACTTAGGTGGGTGGATCAAAAACTAATTATAAAGTATTTTTGTAAATATTCTATCATTTATAAATAAAAAAGACAAATTTTATGCGTGTCTTTCCTATGGTATAGTAAATGTATGTGCTTAATATATAGTTGTTTATGTATCTATAAAAAAAACTATAATGTAAATTAAGCAAGCATTCTTATGATAGTTGTTTATGCATCTTAAAAAAAATTATAATGTAATTTAAGCAAATATTTTTAGGAATACAACGATACGTTGACTCTAAGGAGTAATGAGATAAATTGGTATCAAAGTTATTAGCCATGAAACTCGAACATAAGACTCTCTTACTTAGGTGTGAAGAAGAATACCACTAATTAATGGCAATTGAGTAACTAGCTGGAAAAAAAAAAAAAAAAAAAAACTTTTTAAAGACGATATGAATAAATTTTGAAATAAAGCGAGATATATGAGGTCAAGTTCAAATTGTTTAGGAATCTCAAATGGCATAAAAAATAAAATTATTATTGGTCTGGTTTTTATAATAATTAACAAATTTAGAATAACAATGATGGAGATTAGTTCAAAAGAATACATAGACTCAAATCCACTTGTAGACCTTATTTGCATCTCAAAGGAAACTGTACTTTTAAGAAAAAAATTAATTCAAAATCTAAAATAAGTCTAAATTTAAATTCGTGCATCATTTGGAAAAGAATGTATATAAACCTTTGGGTGTTGAAAAGTCTGATGGCAATGAATGCCCACAGTTCATTAGCAGAATTCTTCAGCATGGGCAGAAGTTTTCAATGCCCATGCAAAGTGAAAGTTGAATATGAAAATACATAGAAATTGTATTGTCAAATGAAGTGTCGTAAGTTTCAAAATGCATTAACTGCATCAGTTTAGAGTTGCTCTATAAATAGAGCACTCCGCATGTTTTTAAGTTACAAAAAATATAAGAAGAAGAGAACGAGAGAAAAATATCAGTAACATCATCCATTCCTCTGCCTTTTATTTGTTATTCTCTTGTGCTATATTTTTAGTGCGACATTTAACATCTACCTTGCACCTACCGTTAAAAAGGTTATCTCTCTAACTTTGACATATTTATAATACGTTATCAGCACGAGTCTCTAAATATAATTATTCTCTCATCTCTCTTCGCCGAACGAACGAAAGAAAGAAAAAATGTTTCCTTTAAGGTTTTTACTGTTCATTTTCTTCCTCTGCCTCAACTGCGCGGTATACTCTCGCGACGAGCTGTTTGCTCCATGCCTGCTCTTAGTTCTTAATCTAACGGTTACATACATCTTTGATTACTTGTTTGGTGTAGAGATTGATTACTAACCTAGTATTTATTTATGTTAATTTTACTGCAATCCAAGATGATGCGGTACAATCGCCCATCTTGAACTGCAAATTTATTCTTACTGCGATCCAAAATGGTGCGGTATCATCGCCTATCTTGGACTGCAGATTTAATTTTACTGCAAATTTTAGGTGGAGCGGTATAATCGCCCACCCTACCCTGCATATTTAAATTTACCTGCTGTTTAATTTCATTGCAATTTTAGGTGGTGCGGTATAATCTCCCACACTGCTCTGCATATTTAATTTTCCTGTTACTTGAGTGGTGCGGAATAATCGCCCATTCTATTACATTATTTCAATGAGAATGGTGCGGTACAATCGCCCTCCTCATTCACCCTGAAAATCTCGAGCTAGAAGTTTCGAGTACTTATCATTTTGACCTGAAGATCAAAATGAAAAATTTGTAAGAACCAGAAGTTCTAACATCATATTCCTCCAGGAATACATATTATTGCAAGTTCTTACACATCTCATTTTCTTTCAGAAAAGAAAATGGCGAACTTGACGAAGCTTGAATTTGCTGCCCTGGATATTACCGGGAAGAATTACCTGACCTAGGTACTGGATACCAAGATCCATTTGGAAGCAGGGAATCTTGGAGGTACCATTAGGGAAGGGAGCAACTCATCCTCTCAAGATCGGGTAAAGGCTATGATTTTCATTCGACGCCATCTTGATGAGGAGCTAAAGAGCGAATACTTAACGGTTGAAGATCCGTTAGCTCTCTGGAATGCCTTGAGAAACAGATACAATCACCAGACAACGGTGATTCTTCCAAGGGCCCGCTATGAGTGGACTCATCTGAGGATCCAAGACTTCAAGTCAGTGGCAGAATACAATTCTGCATTGTTCAGAATTACCTCTCAGATGAAGCTCTGTGGGGATATTATTACTAAGGAGCATATGCTGGAAAAGACTTTCAGCACATTTCATGCCTCCAACGTGCTCCTGCAGCAGCAGTATAGAGCGCGATGCTACACTGAGTACAACCAGCTGATATCTGTGTTCTTAGTAGCTGAACAGAATAATGAGCTCCTGATGAAAAACCATCATTCCCGACCTACTGGATCTGCACTATTCCCAGAAGTGAATGCTGCTTCCCTCGAAGTGAACGCCACATCCTCTGGTGGTGATAATCATAAACGAGGACGTGGCCACAAGTGAGGTCGATGGAATAGGAAAGGCAAGAACCATGGAGTTCAGTTTCACAACCAGGTTCCGAGGCATAATTCAGGTCCGAACTTCAAAATTGCGAATCGCCACAAAGGCAAAGTTCATATGAACAATGCTCCCAGGAACTCTGAAGGAGCATGCCATAGGTGTGGTGGCAATGGGCATTGGGCGCGTACTTGTCGTACCCCAAAACATCTAGTGGATCTGTATCAAGCCTCCCTCAAGGAGAAGGGTGTCGCGACCAATTTTCTCGACCAAGCTAGACCAATGGATATACCTGATCCAGTGTTTGACTTATCAGGGCAGTTGAACACAACTCATCTAGATGTTCTAGACTTTATTGTGGAAAGGGGAAATGAAGTATACCGGTCCGATTGAATCATTGATGTACTTTTATTATGCTGAACTTGTAGTATTTCAGATTCAATAAAAGTGGTATGTAAATTTCTTGTTATAACTTGCTTTTAACTCTGATTCTCTTATTTAGAGAGCATGGATAAAAACTGTGGTTATTCTCAGAACATGAGAAATGGCGGAGATATTTGTCTTGCAGACAGTACAACCACACATACAATACTTCGTGATCGAAAGTATTTCTCAAGTTTAATACTTACAAGAGTAGGGGTAACAACAATATCAGGACCTTCAGATGTAATTGAAGGTTCAGGGCAAGCCCAGATTATGTTACCAAATGGAACAATATTGTCCATACAGAATGCATTGTATGCCGCTCGATCTACTCGAAATTTGTTGAGTTTCAAAGACATACGTTTAAATGGATACCACATTGAAACAAAAAGTGCAGAAAATGTGGAGTATCTATGCATTACCTCCAATGTTACCCAGAAGCGTATATTGGAGAAGTTGTGTGGTATGTCGAGTGGATTGTATTATACATACATAAGGACAATTGAATCACATACTGTCATGAACCAGAAGTTTATTGATTCAAAAGTTTACATGTTTTGGCATGACCGTCTGGGTCATCCAGGATCTACCATGATGCATAGGATCATTACCAACTCTAATGGACATCCATTAATGAGTAGACATATTGCTGCCTCAAATGATAACCCTTGCAAAGCTTGTTCTCAAGGGAAGTCGGTAATTAGACCATCTCAACTAAAGGTTGATGCTGAATCCCCATCATTTCTGCAAAGAATTCAAGGGGATATTTGTGGGCCTATTCAACCATCATGTGGATCATTTCAATATTTTATGATTTTGGTTGATGTATCTACCCGATGGTCACATGTTTGTCTCTTGTCTACTCAGAATGTAGCCTTTGCGAGACTCCTTGCTCAGATAATTAAGTTACGAGTACAGTTCCCAGATTATCCCATTAAGTCAATCCGACTTGATAATGCTGGTGAATTTACGTATCAAACATTTGATGATTATTGCATGACTTTGGACATTGATGTTGAACACCCTGTTCCTCATGTCCATACTCAAAATAGTTTAGCAGAAGTATTGATCAAGCGACTTCAGTTAATAGCTCGCACTCTGCTTATGAAAACCAAATTGCCAGTCTCTGCATGGGGACATGCTATCTTACATGCTGCATCATTGGTTCGATTGAGACCTATAGCTAACCATCAATACTCTTCAGTACAACTCGTGTTTGGACATCAGCCAAACATTTCCCATTTACGAGTTTTTGGTTGTGCTTTATGTGCCTATTGCACCGCCACAACGCACTAAAATGGGACCTCAGTGTAGACTGAGAATTTATGTGGGTTTTGATTTACCATCTATCATTACATATTTGGAACCCTTGACAGGTGATATGTTTACAGCTCGTTTTGCTGATTGTCACTTTGATGAGACAATTTTCCCGTCATTAGGGGTAGAAAAGACCGTTCCAGAAGAACGGAAAGAGCTGACATGGGTTGTTCCCACCTTGTCTCATTTTGATCCTCGCAGCATTCAATGTGAAAATGAAGTGAGAATTATCGTTCATCTTCAAAGCATTGCCAATCAATGCCAGATGCATTTAATGATGCTATGAAAGTGACAAAATCACATATACCAGCTGCAAATGCATCTGCAAGAATTGATGTCCCTATTAGACAAAATAAAGTGGTAGCGAATGATTCATCTGGTGCACGCCTGAAGCGTGGTAGACCCCAAGGTTCAAAAGATTCAGCCCCTCGAAAGAGAAAGTCGAGGGCACAACTGAATCCAAATGAAATCATTCAGGAAGAGAAAATGAATGATATATCTACAATTCATGATTCTGGACTTCCAGAAAAAGAAAATGTCATTGATGAGACATATGTCCCTTAAGAGACAGAAGTCCATGAAAGCAAAGAAATCTCTATAAATTATGCATGTACAAATAAATTGTGGGATCAGAATGAAGTAATCATCGATGATATGTTTGCATTCGCAGTAGCCACTGAAATCATCTTAAGTGATGATATTGAGTCCCGCTCTGTTGATGAATGCAAACAGAAACAGGATTGGCCTAAGTGGAAAGATGCAATCCAGGCAGAATTAAATTCCTTGGAAATGCGGAATGTTTTTGGACCAGTAGTCCAAACCCCGCCTAGTGTAAACCCCGTGGGTTACAAATGGGTATTCACAAGGAAACGCAATGAGAAAAACGAGATCGCAAGATACAAAGCACGACTCGTTACACAAGATTTTTCTCAAAGACCTGAAATTGATTATGAGGAGACATACTCTCCTATAATGGACGCAATTACGTTCTGTTACTTAATAAGTTTAGTGGTTTTAGAAAGACTTGACATGCGACTTATGGATGTCATCACTGCGTATTTATATGGAGAATTAGATACTGACATCTATATGAAAGTCCCAGAAGGACTTAAGTTGCCTGAAACAAGTAACAAACCACGAGGTATGCTATCGATCAAATTAAGGCGATCATTGTATGGGCTGAAACAATCTGAACGAATGTAGTATAATTGTCTTAGTGAGTATTTGATCAAAGAAGGGTATATCAGCAATGTTATTTGTCCTTGTGTGTTCATTAAGAAATTCAATTCTGGATTCGCTATAGTGGCAGTATATGTTGATGATATGAATCTAGTTGGAACTCCTGAAGAGCTCAATAAAACTGCTAAATATCTGAAAAGCGAATTTGAAATGAAAGACCTTGGAAAAACAAAATATTGTCTCGGCCTGCAGATCGAGCATTATGCTAGTAGAATTTTGATCCACCAATCAGCTTACATTGAAAAAATTCTGAAGCGATTTGGTATGGACAAGGCTTATCCACTAAGCACGCCAATGGTCGTTCGTTCTTTGGACATTAAGAAAGATCCATTTCGTCCAAAAGAAGATGATGAACTGGTCCTTGGTCCAGAAGTACCATATCTGAGTGCAGTAGGTGCTTTGTTGTATTTAGCACAATGTACTAGACCAGATATAACTTTTTCAGTTAACTTATTAGCAAGGTATAGCTCTACTCTAACAATTTGTCATTGGAAGGGTATCAAAGATGTATTGCGATACCTTCGTGGGACAACAGACATGGGTCTCTTCTACTCAAAGAACTCCACAAATGACTAAGTCCTTATTGGATATGCAGATGCTGGTTTCCTCTCTGATCCGCATAAGGCCCGCTCACAAACTGGATATGTGTTTAAGAATGGAGATACAGCAATCTCATGGCACTCAACCAAGCAAACATTAGTTGCTATATCTTCAAATCATTCAGAAATACTTGATTTACATGAAGCAAGTTGTGAATGTTCTTGGTTAAGATCAATGATCCATCATATTCGGAATTCATGTGGTCTAACTTCGAAGATAGACAACCCAACTGTCATCTATGAAGATAATGCAACCTGTGTTGCCTAAATGAAGGAAGGATTCATCAAGGGCGATAAAACTAAACACATATTTTCAAAGTTTTTCAGTGCTCATGAGCTTCAGAAGGTTAAAGTTATTGAAGTCAGACAAATCCGTTCAAATGAAAATCTGGCAGACTTGTTCACCAAATCTCTACCAAAGTGCACATTTCAGAAGTTAGTGCAAGACATCGGATTACGTCGACTTACCAAACAGCTAAATTTGGAGAATGCGGAATCAGGGGGAGATACATATCAGGGGGAGTATCCATGATACATGCTTGTTGTACTCTTTTTCCTTCGATTAGGATTTTTCCCACTTAATTTTTCCTATCAAGGTTTTAACGAGGCAACATAAGCATACTTGACACTATATCAACGATCCAGGAAAAGTTGTACTCTTTTTCCTTCGCTATGGTTTTTTCCCACTGGATTTTTCCAAGCAAGGTTTTAACGAGGCAACTCATGTTGATATGTGGGTATCCAATGGGGAGTGTTGAAAAGTCTGATGGGCAATGAATGCCCACAGTTCATTAGCAGAATTCTTCAGCATGGGCAGAAGTTTTCAATGCCCATGCAAAGTGAAAGTTGAATATGAAAATACATAGAAATTGTATTGTCAAAGGAAGTGTCGTAAGTTTCAAAATGCATTGGAGTTGCTCTATAAATAGAGCACTCCGCATGTTTTCAAGTTACAGAAAATATAAAAAGAAGAGAACGAGAGAAAAATATTAGTAACATCATCCATTTCTCTGCCTTTTATTTGTTATCCTCTTGTTCTATATTTTTAGTGTGACATTTAACATCTACCTTAAAAAAGTTATCTTTCTAACTTTGACCTATTTACAAGGGTTTATTTTCTTTTTCTTTTTCATTTAGCCGACGCGGGCTGGAGTGTACATCCCATCAGAAAACGAGGTGATAATCAAACCCTATCAGGAACGCACCACGTGGCAAGAGAGGTGGGTTGGTGACCGTCGGATGTTGAGGGGAGGCGAGAGAGGGCTTTTATAGCGAGAGAGAAAACCTAACCATAGCGCCGTCTGAGGTGAAGGCTTTGGATTCGTAATCTTTTTATCTTCTTATCCCGAACGGACAAACCCTAGGGAGGCCAAAACCCCCAAATCCCCCAACGCCAAGGTGAAGACTTTCTCACTCGCTCTCTCTCTTGTCGTCAATCCTTTTATTTTGTTGATGGAATCTGTTTCTGTTTCTGTTTTGTTTACTGGAATAGGTCTTTTGTTTTGATTCCTCTTGTGCTTGTTTGCTGGCTAATCAAGTGATTGAGGATGGTTTATTGAGCAGTGCACCCTTTGTATTGTGTTTGTTTTTGTTTGTAATTTGCTGCTGTTTGCGTCGTTGAAGCTTGTTCGTTGGTGGGTAAAGCTAAATCAATCATTTCTGGTGCAAATTTTGTAGTTTTGGATTTCTAGTTTTGATCGTGTGGGCAGCCAAAGAGTACGTTTGAAATGTTTACTCGGTGGGATTCCGAATGCATCTGCCACAGCTGTGCACTTATTGCACGCATACGTCGTCATTGGTGTCACTGTATAAGTAGAAGCGTCTTCGGGCGAATGGGTGTGATAGTGCCCAATTATGAATTCTGAACGTGAACGGGTTTTTACTTCGACAGTGTCACCAGTATTACTCTGTCAAATTTGGTAGTCTTGTTTGTATTCAGTCGTATAGGTCTATATATATACTTATAAATTCTCTTGCTTACTTGTCATTGTTGCCTTATGCCTTTAAACCGCTTGCTTATTCCCATTTCATTATATGTCTCCTAACATGGTTAACTTGTTCTCTCATCTTTTAAAGAAGATAAACTGAACTTTGAAGATTTTTTTAATGT
The DNA here is from genome assembly GCF_041283825.1 of Pyrus communis. NCBI lineage: Eukaryota > Viridiplantae > Streptophyta > Magnoliopsida > Rosales > Rosaceae > Pyrus > Pyrus communis. The sequence goes on from NC_142578.1 coordinate 117,429, forward strand.
TTATAGGATTTGGAAGATGTTTTGAACTCAATTATTCAGTGTGCCAAGTTGTATAATTGATGAGTCTTTTCTTTGGTTGCATGTTGTCACCTCATAGAGCGTTTTTACTGAAGTTTCTATAATTCATGCTTATCTTTCTTAATACAATATGAGATTGAAGAAACAAGATAACCGAAAGTGGAAATGAATAGTTCATTATTTGACACTTGTAAAACAAAAGGCTTTGTGAGCTGGAGGTTTTACTGCTTAAAACTTAGATTAACAATAATGTAATTAAAGATGCAATGTTTTGTCTCTTGAAACTTTTTGTTGCATGTCTCAATTAAAACTCATGACTTCATCTCATTATACACTTACTTTATGCAGATGAATAGGGAGAAGCTTATGAAGATGGCTGGTGCGGTTCGCACTGGTGGGAAGGGCAGCGTGAGGAGGTGAGTTAAACTCTCACTTTGAAATTCTTCTTGTCCACCAATCTAATTCAGAGTCCGAATCTTCAAGTGCTAGCTTTAATGAGTATGTGTTGGATATTCTTGTGGTTGATGACTTATGTGATGCGGTTACCCTGATGGTATGTTCAGTAAATTGTTGTGTTACTATGTTTTGCTTTTCTTAAGAGGATCTTCATCTAATGTTTGATTGACTTCTTAGTGCAATCACTTTATAATAAAAATTACTGCCTGTTTGGCAATAGTTTCAGTATAAAACATAGTCATCAGTGGTTTAATAGTTTCAGTATAAAACATAGTCATCAGTGGTTTTGTAGTTATCTCACTTCTGTTGCATTATCTTCCTTTTGTGTGTATGTGATTTTGCTTGTTAATTTATGCTCTTAACTTCAGGAAGAAGAAGGCTGTTCACAAGACAACCACCACAGATGACAAAAGGCTTCAGAGCACCCTTAAGAGAATAGGGGTGAATGCTATTCCTGCTATCGAGGAAGTTAACATATTTAAGGATGATGTAGTTATCCAGTTCATAAACCCCAAAGGTGAAGCCAGCCCTACAAAACTCTGGTCCTGTATATTATCAGTTTGTTTCAAGTTTTTTCCCACTAATAGTTGATGATTTTCCTTGTACGTTTCAGTTCAAGCTTCAATTGCTGCCAACACTTGGGTTGTTAGTGGCTCTCCTCAAACAAAGAGTATGCTACTATTTCTTTTGAGTTTTTTTGAGTTTGAAATTTGTTTAGAATATCAGACCATTTGGCAAAACAACACGCTGCTTGAGTTTTAAAATATCAAACATATTTACATTCGTGTGTGGCTGTGCCTTGACATCATGATGCAGTTGGCTTTTGATGGCCAATTTTGCTGTTGTTTATACCTTTGATTGTCTTTTTTTAGATTTTAGACATTTTCATGTAACTTGACATATGATCTTTATTGTAGAGTTGCAAGATATTCTTCCCAGTATTATCAGCCACTTGGGTAAGTGTGCTTGCAAACCTTTTTATTTTGTTCTTGCTTATGTGAATCAGTTGACAGAGTTGTCAAATTCTTTTTCACACCTTTGATTATTTTCAGGGCCAGATAACTTGGACAATTTGAAGAAGTTGGCTGAGCAGTTCCAGAAGCAAGCACCTGGTGCTGGTGGAGCTGCTGCACAAGAGGACGATGATGATGAGGTTCCCGAGCTTGTGGCTGGGGAAACATTTGAAGCCGCTGCAGAGGAGAAGAACAAGGAGGAGAATCAAGCTTCGTAGGGAATTTTAAGGGGATTTTGTGTCATTTTATATACTTTTGATGCTGGGGAAGTTTTTGATTTTGTTTTTACCTTGTCATGTCTGACCATGTTTGATGGATTCTCCTTATGATACGTTGGGTAGTAGTCTATCTTTTGGTTAAAATTTAGTTTTACTATTTCTGAATTTTTGGTCGATTATTGTGCTTAATTGTGTTGAAATTGGATGATCCTTGTTAAAATAACGAAATATGCAACACAAAGTCTGCGAGGATGATCAGGATATGCTAAGCTTTCATCAGTAACCAAAAGCACCTTCAGCAGTTTTGCATCGAACAATTGATGAATCTGCATTCAGCAATGCTTTCATCATTACGCTCTCCGACTATAGAAGGCAAATAGCACACATCAACAGTTGGGAGTCGTCTATCAGTTGGCAGTTGGAGTGTAGGGCTGGTTTGGTATGTCCGAACCGAAAATTTTGGGGACGGGAATACGACGACCGATCCCGAATTGAAATTTTGAGATTCCCAAAATCGAACCTGCATTAAAATCAAAATCATCTAAATTGAAATTGAAATCATCCAAACCTGCATTAAAAACTCAAATTGAAATTAAAGACAGAGTGACTTAATCGTGACTACACAAAACAGGAGGGCACTAGAAGTGGGAGGGCAGGCTGGAAGTCTGGAGAGAAAATGAGAGAGAGAGATGGGATGCAGAGAAGCAGGCGGGCAGAGGTAGAACCCAAGTGGGTGATAAGCTAGCCGGGATAAAGCCAAGGTGGGAGGCGTGTGTGGGAATGTTAACAGAGAGTACAGTAATGTTAATTTTAGACTTGAATTCTAACGGATTTCATCACAAGTGTTTAAATTTAAATTTTTTCACCACGGAAGCTATCCTCATATTACTCTATTACCACAAAGGTCATTAATCCAATTTAGCCTATTTGTTATGATAGTCATCGATTTGTTCAGCACATGTAGATGGCTAAACAATATTCAAATAATTTAAGATGTGATATTTAGATGACGGCGAAAGAGAACTAACAGCATCAGTTATGACGTTTGTATGGTGAATTAATGTCGTATATGGTACGCGGACAGTTAATCCCCAATGTTTTAAAACAAATGCTTCATAGAAAATTAAGCAACCCCAACCAGTTCGAAGAACAGCGCATGAAATTGACATGATTGATATTAGAAACCCAAGCAAAAAAAGGGTAAAACTAAAACCTTGAGGAAAATAAAAACACATGTAGAAGCTAATTACCGGAGATGAGCTAGCGCTCGTTAATTTGCTCATCTCCAAATTACAAAACACGTCTTGCTAATTGCTAATGTGCTGCCTGCATTTTCTAGTTGTGGGACTGGTTGTGGTTGGCAATGGAAAGGGCCTTGTGAAGATTTCTGAAAGCTTTCTCGTAGCGCAAGAATCCCATGAACCAGAAGTCGAAATCATCGTGGGTAACTATTTCAATGTACTTCTGTTGTGGTTTGTTGGCATTCTCGCTTTGGTTCGCTGTTTTGATCTTCCTTATTGGTATCTGAACTTTGTAATGCGTTCTGAGGAGTTGCAGTTGTCCAGCAGCAGCAGGAGCAGAAGGAGAAGAAGGGAGAGTGATGGGTCTTTCGCTGCAAAAAGCAAGCTTTTGGGTAGAAATGAAAAGGAGGCCAGGAATGGGACCGGCGGTGGTAGATAGGTAGCATTGGGAGGCCTTCAAAAGCTCTTCTCCTTGGCTGACACCGAATATCTGTTTAAAAATATTGGCCCTCCCACCCTCTTGAATGATTCTTGCCCCCAAACTCAACTTGCCCTTCACTGTTTCTGACAGCTTGTGCCCGAGTTTCACTGCAATTCGAATTCCAATCTATTCACATATGCAAGTATAAATAAATAAATAAATATATATATATATATATATCATCTATGATTGATTCTATAGCTTAATTAGGTTGTATTAGGAGGACAGGAAGAGTAGATGAATTAATAAGACCGACTGACTCTCACCGTGGTCGCGTATCCTGTATGCGAAACTGCTACTTTTCTTCCCTAACTTTTTGTTGAGGCCTTTCCTCGAATCATCTCCATCTGTACTCGCAAAAATATATACATTAACTGCAGTTGCAAAACAAGCACACATACAGTAGAGAGACGAAGAGAGAGGGGGACGCACAGGTGGAGGTGGTTTTGAAGGAGGAAGATGAGTGCGCAGAAGGACTATGGCATAAGCTGATAGGTTCAGATAGAGAAGATGCCTGCCTTTGGCTTTGCCTTTGACTTTCTGGTGTTGTATCACTATCATAATCATATGAGTGCATCATGTACGGACTGCTACTGGCAACAAATTGATCTGCAAATTTCTCATTCATTTCCATTTTCTAAACTTTCTTAACTCCGAAAGATGTTGTAAGCGTGTATAGATCTGCCTCCTCTCCTTAAAAGACGGTGCTTCATGTGCTAATTTATCACTGTCTTTATAATTGTATCTGGCAATTCAATAGCATCAATATTATATTATATTAGAATAGAAGAATTGCACTTATTATATTATATTATATTCAAGCATCAAGCACCCACCACAAGGAAGTTTCAAAGATTCTGCTCATACATAATATTATATGGCGTTGTTGACTACATATCGAAGAACCTTGTAACCCTATTTTGAATGAAACATCCTTCTAGAACACGTCGCAATTTCGTGGCAGTTGCCAGTTGCCTGCCTAGGCCCAGGCCCAGGCCCATCTTGGAAAATGGCAAAAGGAAAAACTATTATCGCTTGGAAACCTTCCAAATTCCAACGCAATAAAGTCAACAAAGGGTGGCTGAGGCTCAAGGTCAAGACAAAGGACATTCAACTCAATTCAACAATAAGACAATTTGGATAAACCCCTAAAAGGAGGAGGAGGGCTATTCCTTGCCCTTTTCCATTAGGTTTGTTACTTGTCTAGTTGTGTACTTGTGTGTCTTTGTCTAGGTTTCACAACAAACTAATTATAAATTACAATAAAGAGAGTGTATGCTGCTGTCTGTGCTGTGCTACAACTGCCTCCACCATATCCATGTGAGTCCAAGACTGCCCTTAACACCAGACTGCCAGTTCGGAATAGGGTGGTGGAAGGAGGATGAGGTAATTCGCTTGGCACCATTTCATTGGAGTTTTTGAGAGTTTATTAGTGATTTGATTGGAAGGAATTTAATTTCATTTCATTTCCTAATGACAGACTAACCATGCCAGCTTTGTCTATTCAATAGCCAATATTCCTCCACCCTCCTATCGTCCTTGCCCAATGGCCATCCCGACGTGATAAGATAAGGACCCTCACCTAACACGACAATGGCAATGGCAATGGCACTGCCATCCTTTTTCTTTTTCTTTTTTGTTTCTTTTCGACAAACAATATTATCTATACTAAGGTTAGTGAGGGAGTGGTAAGTCTCACAGTGGCTAGCAATATGGTTCAAATTCCCTTTGACAAGAATCGAACCTAATACCTCACATTGACAAGTAAAACGGAATACTATTTGACCGTAGTATTAAGTGACAATTTCATCCTCTTATTTACAAAAACAATAAATTTTTTTCAAATTAGGATAACTCTTAAACTAAGCAAATGAGGTTTCTTAATCCAAAATGGATTATTCATAACATCACCAGATATTTTGTCAATGATGTGATTTTGACGCCTCTACACAAAATGCTCATCGTTTCTTTTAAATTACCAAATTACACAAAAGGATTCAACCTGTAAAACAAGTTGAACAACACAACAAGGTTAGGACAACAATAAAAATAAAAAAGACAAACCTGTATGTCAATATGCACATTAATTTGAGAAGTGAAAGCCAGACAAGCCAACATATAGTCCTAAAACAAAGCAACACGAGCAGCCAACAGAGAGGAATCATGTCATATCATAGTTGGAGAAGACAAGCTCATGTTAGAAAAATTGTCACCAAAAAATTTCATTCCCAATAATGTGACAAGCGTAGAAAGGTAAATGTAAAATTTGTTGCCCCACGTAAGGAAATAAATATACAAAATAATCTAACCAATGCCAACTTCGTGTACAAGCAAAATGATCATGATGCATGGAAAGGGATCCTCAAGATCCCTTCTATTTAATGCTCCTCATCAAACGATTCGGATCTTTGAAATTTGATCAAACGGCTAAAGTTATTATAACTTCTAGAGTAGGCCTGTGTTTGTAACCGTTGTATTAAATTTCAAATGTCCAGATTGTTTAATAATAAAGATTAGATCTCTTTCCATGATGGATTGGGTCCATTAGGGAGGGTCCAGGGTGGTCCATGGTACACTAGAAGCCAAAAAAAGCTTGGAAATGTCCTTAAGAGATCCTTCGAATGTCTAGTAGGGGACCCAAGAGTGCCCACCAATATTTGGTAAAATGCTCACTCGATGGATCACTCGGCAGCAAGCATCTACAAAACTCGGTAGGATTCGCTTGGCATTTGTTGACATGCTCCCTAAAAAGCTTTGCAGCATAGCTGGTCATATGACTACATGTCAAATAATTGTTTGAGTGTTGTGCGCGCTGTTTCCATTTAAAATTTTTTTGAATCTTTTATATTAAGTTGAGAGTTGAGACCCCAAAATTAGAAGTCCATTACTGTCATTGCGTGTTTGCGATCTTGCAGACGATGTATGATCTCTTTCTCAATCTCACTGGTTGGATTTATTTTTCTTTTTTAATCGGTACACTCATGTGTATAGTATACGCGCGCCCAACTAGGATCTTTTCCTAAACTATTCTCTATTCCTAAGGATAATGACATGGACCCGTAATTTTAGCCACATAATTTTATTTGTAGAACCAAAACTAAATAAAGCGGCACTCTGGGTCTGGGTGGCCATATCTGCCAATTATTTCGTGTTGTTTGGCTAATCTGTCTAGTATTCAACACTTAGGAATAACAATGGTTCAGTTTGAGAACGAAAAATGCTATATTCATCTTCACAATTACGAAAATTAATCATATTTATCCGTAAATTAATGATCAGGGATTATTCATAACAATACTCATTGGGTAACGGATTTCCCATCAATTAACGGTTATATCCATCTTTTTCAATACAAAAATATATTCGTTCAGTTGACGCATAATAAATTAGTAGATATTAATTTCGTCATTAAACAGTTAATGTATAAAATGATTCAATGAACAAATCTTGTGGAGTATAAAAATTAAAATATTGAATTTAAATCATTACTGATGTCGGTTGATAATTTATATCTCTCATAAGAACCATTAAATTCTCTTTGATTTTGATTCAAAACTTTTGAACTTTCTCACAAACTACTCAAACAATGCAACTTTTGTATTCTCAAGTAATTTGTTCAATGAATAATGAATACATATATATATATATATATATTATCGTTCGATTATATTATGTAAGGTTTTTATCATAAATGATTCTTGAAATTGATCTATCCTATCAAGATAGTCATTGAAATTGAAATATAATCCCTGAAAATGAATGTCACAAATCAAGTCTTTTTGTCACATATCTGTCAAAATTTTTGTTATGTGCTGATGTGATACATAATTAGGTCCTACAAGTCTATTTAAATTTGTCATGGATTAAAAATGTTAAAAAAATTAAAAAAATTATTTTATATGATTAAAAAACCTAAAAAGGAAAAAAGAAAAAAGAAGGAGAAGATGCATTATCTTCTTCCCGAACTGAATTTGCAGCCCGTGAATCCCAGAATATCAGAGCTTATATTCTGCAAAGGTGGATGAGCTATAGAAAAATTAAACAAGAAAAAAGATAAATATATTAATAGATTAATTCTAAGGATAAGAAGAAAACAAGATGGAGACGATCCCCACCCTTTCATCCCCGGCTCTGACTACTCCGGCAGTTTAATTTGAAACAAGGGATTATGTCAAACGGCAGTTTAAAATATGAGTGCCTGTGCTTAATTTGAAACAAGGAAAGGGCATTTTTAACTCTTCTGTTATAATTTCCCTTGGTTTCCTATTATTATTATTAACCTTTGGGGCATGTTTTAAAGAGAGTTTTATAAAATTCAAGGGATTTATGTCAAGCTATAAAAAACTGAACTACAAATGTAGCATAGAGACGTTAAATAAAGATGGTATTATTCACACCCTTTTTACCTCTCATCCCTCATTCAATCTTTGTTAATTTTTATCATTTGGTTTTCTTCAATTCATTCAATTTGACAATTGAAAATTGTGAAGAATGTAGAAGATAAAAAAAATGTGTGTGAAGAGCACCATCCTTAGAAAAACCATCCATGAGCATTACAAAAGTATGTCAGTGAGATTTGCAAAACTCTAATTGGGAGGTGTCATTTACAAAACCCTTCCATATGCTTTAAAAAAAAAAAAAAAAACTAATTTGATTTAAGAATAAACAGTTGTAAAATAAAGTTGTTAATTTTTTTTTTTGTAAAGTTAACTTTTATATAAAACTGATGTAAATATATTAAATGATTAAAAATGATATGGTATAAAATGTAATAATTGCCAAAGAAAATAATGTCAGGGCAAAAATTGTAATTTTGTAAAATATGCGGGGGTATACTTGCCATTTGCAAATGCAAATGCAAATGTTGTTCACTATGCTCTAAATAAACATGTTTTTAGAAGCATGGTAAACTCTGCTTCTGCTTTTCTACTGTCATTGACAGCATTTGATGTTCCAAATTTTCTTAATAAGCTACCTTTTATAAAAGTACTACAACTCTAAATCAGCCCTAAATAATTTACAAGCAGTAGTGGTATGATGAAATAAGAAAGAAAAATACTAAGAAGACTCTCTATAGATTAGAGTCCTACTTTAAAAAGTTTCCTTGACATTTCTAAGTTGGAAATTTATGAGTTTGATGTCCATGTACTAGTCCTTGATGAAAGTTTATATATATATATATATATATATATATATATTTATATATTTAATCTGGAACAAACAATATTATCTACATTAAAGGGGAAGAAGATGAGGTAGCAATAATGTGATTCAAATTTGTTTTTGACGAGAATCAAACCTAAGACATCTCATTTATAAGTGAAGAGAAATACTATTAGATCGTAATTCTAAATAGCTAGTTTTGAAAGTTGACGCTTTGAAAAGCGTGCCCATATGATAGATGAGGACGTAGATTTCGAGGTGTTGGTGGTTCAACTTGCTCGCTAATCCCTTTCCTTTCCCACCTCTAAGGCTGGTATTTATTTAATACTTGATAATTAATTACAGAGAATGTATTAATGTATGATGTATTCAGGATAGGAATGATTAGTATTATAAGGCCTCGATTGGCAGCTCGGACTGTACTGACTATTTCTGTCGGATAGGATAAATAGCCACCGGATAGTACTGACTAAATTAGTCAGGCGTTTGGTGCAGTATCAGACTAATGACCATATTATTTATACTGTGCCTAGTTTTATACCGGATAGGAGGAATCAAACTTTAAAAAAAAAAAAAAACAGAAACCATCACTTTTGTTCCCAGATCTCTCCGCCGCACCCCTCAAACTCCCTCCCTTTCTCTCTCCCTTCTTCTTCTTCCCCGACTGCAGAAGAATCTAAAATAAATTCAAACAGCTAATCGCGGAAGAATCCCAAATTGAAATCATCTCTTCGCCACACCATGTTTCTTTGCAAAACCCAGTTGCAGGGAGGACGACGAGTAGGTGATGAGGAAGGCCACAAAGGGAGGACGACGAGGAAGGCGACAAGAACTAGGAGAGCAGAGATGGCGAGAGAAAGCGATGATGATAGAAAACGACGAGGAGGACGGCGATGGTGAGAGAAGGTGATGGGGAAGACGACGATGCTGAGAGAAGGCGAGAGAGAAAGGTCGACTAATAATCCAAGCCTTTTGGTTGGTTTTATTAATCTGGCGTATACCGTGTTAAATAAGCAGACTGGTTAAATTAATTTGACACTTATTTAGTACGAGTAAACGCCAAACACCTGCGTCTTTATAACTAGTCCTATCCGATCTTTTATCCAATCTGCCAAACATGACCTAAGTTGACCTGAGTTGGCCATTAACCCCTGGTTCCCTACTAAAAGGGAAGCCTCGCAGTTTCCTTCTCAACCCAAGTAGAAAGAGAAGAGATTATCTTCGAATCCCTTCTACTAAAATTTGCAGATCAAATTATTCGGACTTTTGAAATTTGATCAAACGTTAAAAATAGAGACCATTTTTAAAGATTATAATAATTTTAACCGTTAAATCAAATTTTAAGAATTCGGATTACTTGATCAGTATATTTTAGTAAAAGATATACAGAGAAAATCTATTTGCAATAGAAAAATCCGAATGATGGGGTCACTCTCTGCACGGCTAACCTGTCACTCGTCCGCCTGTCAAGTGAGACTGTAGCTTATTCTGTACATTTCAACATTTCTATCTCGTCCGCACTCCACGACCACACACACGAGGCACAGACGTATCCATGTCTCTTTCGTTTGAAACCATTCCCTTTCTTTTACTCTGTTTTTCACTCCTCCTTTTTAACTTTTCTTTGAATATCATAAAATTTCAGTCCTTTATTTCTTTTTAAATTGCAGGCTCCTCCTTTCATGGACTCTCTCAGTAGTCAGTAGTATTATATATTCCACACTACTAGTACTATTACCACCACGGGCAGGCAGGCAGGCGGGCAGGATTCCAATACATAACAATTGTACAATAGTATTAGTATAGTAAGATGGGGGTTCCAGACACTCAGAGGCCGTATCAACTTGAAGAAGATGATAACGATCGTCATCATCATAACATAAATTCATCACCATCATCAGGAGATGCGGAGCTGGATTCCCAGCACCAGACTATGACAACGAACAAGAAGAAGAACAAGTACGTGGTGGTGGAAGACGATGACGATGACACGGCAAAGGAAGAATTACTGTCGGTGGAGAAGTTGTTCGAGAACCAACCAGTGCCGTCATGGCGGAAGCAGCTCACGTTCAGAGCCTTCTTCATAAGCTTCGTCCTCAGCATCCTCTTCAGCGTCATCGTCATGAAGCTCAACCTCACCACCGGTATTATCCCCTCTCTCAACGTCTCTGCGGGTCTCTTGGGCTTCTTCTTTGTCAGGACTTGGACCAAGTTCCTCGACAGGTGCGGCCTCCTCAACCAGCCCTTCACCAGGCAGGAGAACACCGTCATCCAGACCTGCGTCGTTGCCTCCTCCGGGATCGCGTTCAGCGGTGCGCTATTCTTTCATTATTCTTAATTTGCTAGTTAATTCTCTCATCAGATTAATATTCAATTCAGAACTAGATCCTCTGCCATCCATCCATCCGTCCGTCCATCTTAAGGATGAGATGAGACCGAGAGAAACTACCGTGCCCAGCATCTTAAACTAATACTTCCATTATTTTGTTGATTTTCAATTATATATTTGCTTCTGTGATTGTCATGCTGGCTAATCTTCTTGGAAGAACCTGAGTGTTTTTTCTATTAGGAAACAGGAAAATTATTAAAACGAACCAGACAACCATGTTCATGACATAAATACATCACTGATATATATACAGAGTACAAGTATTTGTTTCATTTGTTTTTCTTTTTTCTTTCGGGGATTAAGCAGTTAGGGCGTCACAAGTTTACTTGATTACTATTTGATGTATATGTAGTTAAATAGTAAGACCTTTTTTACCAGAAGAGATCAAGAAAAAGGGGGAATCTGATTAGTTGTCAAAGGTTAGGCAACTCAACCCCATGAGGATACACAGGCGAAGATTTTCAAACAGATCAGCTAGTTGTTCTTTATACTGGTGGCTGTATCAAGGGTTTGTTGGCTATGCGTTATTCTCTCCAAACCATGTCAGCTCTTATGTTGAGATTGGTCATGGAGATTGTTTACCTATATTTGACGCCACACCCCGAGTCTTGTAAATCTTCTCTTTTTAATAAGATTATATCGTTTCTTCTGAAAAATAATGAAGAGCTAGCTAATAAGCCACTGTTAAAACTGGATCCATCCTGCTAGAGGACTGAAAATCTTCCATTGTTGAATTCAGTGTGCTGCCAGTATTAAGGGATGCCACAACTTTGCTGTGGCCAGAAAGGTTGGACACAGAGGAGTCATGGATTATGTGGCTGTGTTGCGTACTAGGATGCATCCTGCTATTCCTAGTGTTAAATTCCTTCCGTTTGATTATGTATTGATATGTTATGTACAAACTGACCACAGGAGGGTTTGGGAGCTATCTGTTTGGAATGAGTGAACGCATTGCGCAGCAATCCAAAGACAGCGGTGACACAAAAGATCCAGGATTACTCTGGATCATTGGCTTTCTCTTTGTTGTTAGCTTTCTGGGCCTCTTCTCAGTCGTGCCTCTCCGAAAGGTACACTAGCTACTAGACACACACACGCGCACACCCACCCACTCAATGCATTCCATTTCCTATCATAAGAAAGAATCCATTATGTATAGTTCGCAAATAGAGAAAGGGGCATTGCCGGGCGGTGTATATCAAAGTTTAATGTATACATGTTCATTGACATATACGGTTGGTAATTTCAGATCATGATCATAGACTTCAAATTGACATATCCAAGTGGCGCTGCAACTGCTCACCTTATCAACAGTTTCCACACTCCCGAAGGAGTCAAGCTAGCCAAGTAAGGCACCATCAAACCTCATTCCTATATACACACCCGTACATTTTATGACTAATACATACGTCTTCAAAATCAACATAACATTAGGTGAAAGTTGTGTCTCTCTAAATTCTAATGACTATTCTACTCTTTTAATTAGGAAACAAGTAAGGGAGTTGGGCAAGTTCTTCTCCTTCAGTTTTTTGTGGGGTTTCTTTCAGTGGTTCTATACTGCCGGAGACAATTGTGGATTTGCAAGCTTCCCTTCACTCGGCCTCAAAGCATATCAGAACAAGTAATACTTATATACCACCCCTGCCCCATCCTTAATTGGTTTTCTTATTTGCGTGCGATGATATGAATAAATGTTCAGTTCTGGTTATTAATCATATGTGCTCCTGAATTGGAATTGAATTCGCAGGTTCTTCTTTGATTTCTCGGCAACATATGTTGGAGTGGGGATGATTTGCCCCCACATTGTGAACATATCAGTTCTTCTTGGAGGCATTCTTTCCTGGGGATTAATGTGGCCTCTCATAGAAACCAGGAGTGGTGATTGGTACGATAAAGAGCTCAGCCCAAAAAGCATGAATGGCCTTCAAGGTTACAAGGTGATCAATTTTCCAGCTCAAGAAAAAACCTTAATTAATAATAATATTCTTCCAATGCATATATGTAAGGATGTGTGTCAATGGAACTTATCATGTACTTGTTTAAATAGGTCTTCATTGCCCTTGCCCTGATCCTTGGTGATGGGCTATACAACTTTGTGAAGGTGCTAAGTCGAACCCTCGTTGCTTTGCAATCTCAACTCCGAAGCAAAGATGCGAGCGGCATCCTCCCTGTTAAGAAACATCATGGCTCTCCAGATGTGAGCTCAGAGCTATCTTATGATGACCAGCGGCGGACCCAGCTGTTTCTTAAAGACCAAATCCCAGCGTGGATAGCTGTTGGAGGGTATGTTGTGTTTGCTGCAATCTCAATTGCCACTGTGCCGCACATATTTCCCCAACTCAAGTGGTACCATATATTGGTTATCTACCTCGTTGCACCCACGTTGGCTTTCTGTAATGCATACGGTTGTGGCCTCACTGACTGGTCCTTGGCATCCACTTACGGTACGGTGGCCATCTTCACGATTGGGGCATGGGCCGGTTCTGCACATGGTGGTGTTCTTGCTGGACTAGCAGCATGTGGAGTTATGATGAACATTGTGTCGACAGCCTCTGATCTAACCCAGGATTTCAAGACCGGCTACCTAACCTTGGCTTCCCCCCAGTCCATGTTTGTGAGCCAAGTCGTTGGGACAGCAATGGGTTGTGTAGTTTCTCCTTGTGTGTTTTGGCTCTTCTACAAGGCCTTCAGTGACCTCGGAATACCTGAAAGTGCGTATCCAGCTCCGTATGCTGTTGTGTTCCGTAACATGGCTATCTTGGGGGTAGAAGGTGTAAAATCTCTACCCAAGAACTGCCTCATGCTTTGTGGCATCTTCTTTGGGGCGGCCATTGCCATAAACGTGCTCAAGGATTGCCTTGGTAAAAAGAGGGGACGCTTTGTTCCACTACCAATGGCAATGGCAATCCCTTTCTATATAGGGTCGTATTTTGCGATCGACATGTGCATTGGGAGCTTGATAGTGTATTTGTGGGGAAGGGTTAACAAAGCCAAGGCAGACGCTTTTGTCCCTGCCGTAGCTTCAGGTTTGATTTGCGGGGACGGCACTTGGACTTTGCCCGCTTCAATACTCGCTCTTGCCGGGGTTCAGCCGCCAATTTGCATGAAGTTTTTGTCAAGCTCGCAAAACACTAGAGTTGATGCATTCATAGCTGGTAAAGCTCACTAATTAAGTTCATCGCCATCCCCAGCCTCCCACTATGCATGATATCATATATGTGTATCTATATATACGAATCATCTGTACAAGTCTTTGGAAGGAAGGTTTGCATCGAATTTGCTTATGGAACAATCAAATATTATCTCCCAACTATCTAAAAACTTAATCCTGGTTGGTGGACCACATATATAGCGCTGCTGCGACAATTCTCGTCAACTGGTAAATGTGCACCATGGACCAACTCTTTATGCTAAATATATTTGTAGCTCAGTAAATGGTAAAAACCGCTTTCAAATGCCTTGTAAAGTTTCCTTTACTTTAATGCTCAACTTATGATTACATGGAGCAATGATCCCTTAATTTTAGTTCTTGAACCACAACTCGGAATTGGACCCACGTCCAGAAGCCGATGCTTCAACTTTTCTCCAATACAAGGCAAGGCCTATCCAAATCATCAAGAACACTTTTACTTAAATGTCACGACGCTACAACCAAACAATAATGTTTGATGTGAGTGAAAATAGCAATACATGGCAATGTGTCAATTTGTGAGACCAGTGACCTCAAGCAGCCCAATCTTCATCACTAAGATCCGTATCCTACACAAAGCATAAACTCAAGAAATCATTATTTTCCACAGTAATTAAGGCCTATTTCCAGTCAACAAGGAAATGTTATTACTAGAGCACTGCATCCAAAATCATTATCAGTTTAAAAAAAATCATGGCAATTTCGATGATCAGCGCCCAAAATACCAAGGCACCAGATATGCCATCACCAATCACGCATCTTAATTTCAAGGAATTGCACCAAAAAAATCAAAAAATCCATATCCATAACACTCTATTTAAAATTTTAAATAAAGTAGGAATTACCTGCGATTGTGAGGTGCTGTCTTCAATATCATCCTCTTCAACCTACATGTTTATGCACACCTCAACACTTTAGAAAGTAGAATGTAGTAATTACTTAAAACAACAATCTTACCACATAAAAGGTAATCGAGCATTAACAAGTTAAGAGAGCAAATCTCTAGTATTGTAATTGGATAATCATGTTTTTCAAAAAGATCATAATGTTTAAGTGACCAGGTCCTTGCCCAGCTTATACAAAAGGGAGCAAAGTTTTTTAAGTTGGATACTAAACAGGCCCCCAAAATATATAATATATTTTACCAAATTAAAGCGCATCAAACATGCTTCTATATAAGATAAGATAATGCTCTAAAAAACTCCTTTCTGGCTGGTTAGATTGCATTATAAGAGCACTATCCACCTCATCATGGCTAGAGATGCCCTCTGATAAACCACTTCCCTCTTCTTTTCAATCTTTCCACCTCCACCCCCATCTCAAAAGGATGCACAAAAATACACAATCTTATTATTACACTGAGAAATACATTTTAATTTAGAGTAAAAGCTTTGATAACAATTATTAACTAAAAATCCACACAAAATAAAAGGGAAACAATAATGGCCATCGTACAAAAAGAATCACCCCAGACACAAACGTACCTCATTTTTTTTCTTCTTTGCCAGGCCTTTGCCTCCTACAGAAACACAGACGTCACTTATAAGTGCTAACTTTCCCACACGTAGATGCATGCATAAGAGAAACTGTTATGAAGAAGAATTTTCAAACAAATAATAAAAATAGAAAAAGGTAACTATCTGGGAGATGTATAATAATAAAAAATAAAAAAAGTTGCAATTCCATAAATATTTAATAAACTAGATCAAATTATACACTCAAAACCATATCACATCCGATGCCACTCTAATCTGACATAGTGTTGCTAACGAGCAAACAATGATGAAGATGTGAGCAGAGAGGCCTGAAGGAAAC
This sequence comes from Pyrus communis, assembly GCF_041283825.1. NCBI lineage: Eukaryota > Viridiplantae > Streptophyta > Magnoliopsida > Rosales > Rosaceae > Pyrus > Pyrus communis. The sequence goes on from NC_142578.1 coordinate 133,410, forward strand.
AACAGGTGTTTAACTCAACATTTATCACCGCTCACATTATCATGAGAACTCCCAACTAATGAAAACAATTACTCCTGTATGCAGCACTGAACAAGGTGAAGTTGTAGTTTTGGGCAGCATTCAACAACCCCACCATCACTAAAAGTTAATTGAGCAATAAAAGACGGAAAAAGATCATGCACCTCATCAGATAACAAACAATTACTATTCCCAGATAGGACGTCAAGAACTCTGCATTTCATAAGTTCATAAACACACAATCAGACTAAACTGCAATCTATACCACTCTTACCAAACTTGACTAAAATGGTTATATGAATCTCCTCCCTCCTAACTCCTAAGCATACTGATAAGTTCCTAAACATGTAATCACCTCTTCATCAAATAATTTATCTCCTCGAGTATACTGACAAGTTTATATTTATTAGCTACCATAATGGGCACAGAGAGAGAGAGAAAGAGAGAGAGAGAGAGAGAGAGAGAGAGACCCGCATCCTTTTCCTTGGCAGTTTTTGCCTTTTTCCTGGGTCCTGCATCCTGCAACAACAACAAACTATGTCAGCTACAACACTCCGATGGAAAGCAGTCATGTCCAAGACAAGGATAAAATCAGCTAGCATTGTAGTTTGAAAGGGCAGGGAGAAGGGGGAAGGAGCATTAAGAACAAAATGTAACCAGATTAACTTTCTTCCTTGAATCATTTTGGTGCGGCTTCTGGCCAGAATCTGGAAAACATCAACATCATTCACTATTCTGAGTACTCAAATCCCAATATTTTCATAATAAGCGTAATTTGGAAGAATTAACAACCTTTGGGAGATGCAGGTTTCCTTGGGCCTTTTGGTGTTTTATGAACCTGTGAAGAGGGAAGCTGTACTTCACTTTGCATGCTGGAGTCCACTTTCTGCAACACATTGAAAAATTTCAGAGCATTGTAAGCATTAAGAGAAAAAAGAAGGAAAATTCTGATAAAGGGAAGGAAAATGGCAATGCATGATGCAATGTTCTCTTTTTGACATGCCAAGAATCATCAAGTCCACTCTGATTAGCTGTTTCATTTCGGTTTTCAGTTACATGCTTCGTGGTAGTCTGAAACATACCATAGCTACATAACAAGTACTGGCAAATCATAATCCTAAGAATAAAAGTAAAAAAAAAAAAAAAAAAAGGGTTACCTTCTTCTCCACTTTCTTAAACAATGTAGATATAGTAGTTTGAATGAGCGAACCATGATTGCTATGAGAGTCCTCTTTAGATGTAGTCCCAGCAAAGGCAGAATGTGACTCTTTCTTTGATTTAGCTTCGGACAGAGAGGAATCTTCATTTTGCTTGGGAGTTTGAGCTCCTTTCATAGGATCCTCATTATCAATGTCTGCATGTCCAAAGCTGAGATTGTCAGTCTGTATCTACCAGTTAAGGGAATCAGTTGAAATATAGCAAGCTGAGATGGAAGTTTGATACAAGGAGCATGGTAAACCTAAGTTCAAATTACGATATATAAATTAAAATGCTGGAGTTTACAAAATTAAGACAGTAAAAATTAGGATATTTCCACTACTGTGCTTCCCGGATGAAGAATCAAGTCTTCCAACTTTTTTATCTTCTCCTTCAGCTGAGGGGGTATCACTTTCAACAGAATCATCTCCAGAAGAAGCTTCTCCAAACCTGAACAAAGTGACAGAACAAGAGTTGAAGCAAGATATGGGCACATCACAGGGCAGTAGGTGCTCATTTCTTTTATTAATATTCAATAAAAAGAAAACATATCAAAATGGTTAATTATATATGCTACGTAAGTATGTAACAGAAGGTATCACAAAATATCATGAAGACAATTGTCTAATAGTTTACACAGTATACACAACATTCCATGATAGACCATCGGCTGAAAAGTAATGAATGCATTCATGTCTTCCACATGCTACATGTGAAAGGACATTGGACATAAGGGCCTTTTGTAACCATTTGCAACATGTTTAATTGTTTTCTTTTTTCCTTGGAATGATAAAACTATACTACTCAGAGGAATGTTAATTAGAAAGGCCTGAAAAGGAAAATATGGACATGTTGCTCAAATGAAAAATAAAATGTTGGTTTCATTACTATCCTTCAGAGATGGCCTCAGAACATATAAGGTATGTCTGTGTGTCTGTTTTCCTGTACAAATATGTATACCTATATATGTATCATAGGTTGCACACTTTGTTTTGCACGTATTTAACTTATGCAACTGCTGATTTCTTTATGAGAATATCTAATGAGTACAATAAAAGGCAATGCCAGTACTTGAATTTTTTTCCTGCAGTTCTTGCCGAATGTCGAACTGGTGTTGCCTTCATTAATTCATTGTTTTCCTCATCTGATAAATTATCTTCAACCTTGTTATGTGGGGAATACTCTTCAACATATGTAGTTTCATTTTTACTATCACTTTGCTTTTTGGCAGATGTTGAACCTGCGCCACCTTGAAAGTCGAACTCAGAGTGTTGTCCCTGAAACCAACAAATTCCGAGAGTAGATCATCAGAAAACAACGATATGCACACCCTACAACATGTATAACCTAAGTGAATAGAAACCAACCTGAGTCAATTCCTTAGGAAAATCAAGTTGGGCTTCCTCGGGATTCTCATCTTTTGTCCCAATCCACCAAGCATCGGAAAATACAATCTGGGACATGAAAAGCTACTGCTGATAAGCCTGATATAGATGTGTAAAACATGCTTTCTGAACCTCAGTTTCATACAACAAGCACCCGACCTTAGACAAACCATAATATAAGTGTATATAACGGGGTAGTGGCACATGGGAAATCCTGAGAACTAAGAAGCTTAGAAACATATCGTTCTCTAGATCAAAGGAGAGGAAATTTGTTGGAAAGGGGTCCTTAAAGGAATTACAAAACAAGAAGATTCCAGGTGGAAGTTGTATAAGACAATAACTCTAAAATCATTATGTACACATTTGCCTTAGGAGTTACAACGTTTAGAATACAAGTTTTCAAGCATATCAGCTTTGCAATCTGCTGCCTCGTTCTCTACCAACAAATGGCTGATATGAAACTATCAACTCCCATTAACCCTCTTTTTTTACTTTCTTATTTCTAGAAAATTGAAAGAATTGAAATGATTATATCGAAAACCATGCAAGCAGGTCAATCCTCCTTGGTCAAATTCATATGATATTTTAGAGCAATTGCACTGGTCATCAACCAAGCCTATGAACAAAATGATATATATGCATATATATACCAAAGCAGCAACTTGAAAATCAATGCGGTAAACAAAGTTGTACTTGTACAGGGTTATAAAAAGGCACCAACCATATTATCGAAGTAGTCCTCGCACATGACACTCTTTCCACCCTTGGGGAACTGCATTGTCAGATACCTGTTCTTGGGGAACACAAGAGTCCCAAACAACTTCATCTGACCCTGAAAAGTGGAAACAGAAACAACTGAGACAAGTGAGAGAAAGAAAATTGGGGATGAAAGTAGTAGAGGTCACCGCCCGACCTGAGGGAATTGGAGGTAGAGGACGGGGTTCTTGGTGTCCAAATCCTTGAGGTCGCCGATCTTACCACCTCCAATGGGGGCAAGGAGGCCAGGGAAGGAGAAGAGGAACTTGTTCTTCCGCTGAGATTTCTTTACAATGTCCTTGCCATGCTGCTTAAGGACACCGTTTGAAGGTGTGAGAGGCGCGCGGGGCTTTGCAGGGATCTCTGAGAGCTGGTTGTTGGAGAAGGCGAGGGCTTTGAGCCTCTTCCGCTGCGCCACCTCAGGTTCTGCCTCTGCCTCTGCCTCTGCCCCTCCATCATCTTCGTGTTTCCGCTTCTTCGATGACGAGGTCCGCACCATTTTGATTCCACCGGACCGGAGACCACCAACTCTACCTCCTGTCTCTGTAGGGTTTCGAACCTCTCTCTAAAATGTCTATTGCACCCAACCGACCCGACCCAAGTATTCTCCTAGATTTTTTTTTTTTGGCTTTTTTTTTTTTTTTTTGTTCGAAAGAATGATTTTAATAAATCCTCTGGTACGTAAGACAAAAGACCACAAGCAAGTAGCTAGCTTCCACCTTACTTAACAGCCTACCCGATTACAAACTCAAGGAGCAAAAATAAAATCTATTGATCTCAGTTGCATTAGTATACATTTAATATCAAATAGAATACCTTCAATTACAACATTTGGTTGAGTGATTCCGTTGTTCATATCCACAAGTTCCTTTAAATTCGATTCCACCTAGACAACCTCAAACCTCTTATCCATGCATGCCACCTGTCCTACCCATACTACCTCCACCTTCGCCATAAGACTAGACTCACAAAGAATGTTACCCACACCTTCTGCCGGCTTGAAAATTCCAGCAAAATCTCGTGCCACCCAACCATATCCTCCCCATCCTGTTTCTCAAACCCAAGCTCCATGACAATCAATTTTAATCGTACGAAACGGAGGCTGCTGCCGACACGATGGCAATACCCTTTGCAACCTAGCCTGCCGATGCCCCACCTTCAGTCATGAACCTTGTTCCCCTTGGCTATCTTCTAACTCTCTCCATTGTTGTCGTAACATCCTAACAGCTTCAATTAGTTGAACAACATTCTTTTCAAAAACCAAACTATTCCTACATTTCCAAAGTCTCCATAATCCACACACCACTCATCTCATTATTTTCCCATTTTCTTCAACATTCTCATACCGATTGGATAACCACTTCCATTTTTCCAAAAAATTATCTCCCTTAACCAAAGTAGAGTCTAGTTGGAATGGACTCCCAAACCAAAACACTCGAGCGTATGGGCAATGGAAAAATAAATGCTCTTGTGTTCCACCGCAACCTCACAATTTGGGCATGTAGTATCGAGTTGATTTCTCAAGATTAACACGAACCGCTAGTATATTTTTGTAGCACCTCCAAATAAAGTTCGGAGTTTTTGTGGAACCTCCAAACGCCAAATAGAAGACCACACCTTATCCTTATTTTGCCCTACACTCGACTCCCCAACACCTTTCCGCCCTAGCTCCGCATCGCGATTAAGTTCTTGAGCAATCCAATAACCTGACTTGACAAAATACACCCCGTTCTTCGTATGGTGCCAAACAAGTTTATCCAGACATCCAAATTTACTGAGCGGCCTACCCAAAATAATACGAGCTTCATCGCTCACAAAACATCGACCAATTATATCACCATTCCATTCTCCATTGCGACTATCAATTAAGTCCATTACCTTTTCCCGCATCTCCTCATGTTGCGAAAGAGGCATAAAAGTTCGTGGACTAGGCAACCACAGATCATACCTCACCCACCCTCCAGCAGATCCCCGCTTTTAGCACTTTCCGGCATCTGCTTTCGAATAACTTCGTGCAAATAAAAATGGGAATGGGCCTATCCGACTAATGCCTGCCTACGCATTCGATCTAATGAGTTGTAATTTGTGCACAAAGTTTCGTGTGTTTTTTTTATTTTATTTTTTTTTTGTGTTATGAAAGCAAGTTTCGTGTGTTTAAGATTACCAAAAAGTTTTAAAATGATTAAATTTTATTTTTTAAAATTTATAAATTTTCTTGTTTGACTGACCTTAAAGTACTATAGAACTTGAATACGAAAATTTTAATTTTTGAACTCACTCATAAAAATTTGAAAATGATACTTATTTACATAAAATTTAAACTTGGGAATTGGAGGTTCAAACTTCTAAGTTTTTTTCACGTGAAACTTATGCATTTCTATGTTTATGAATCCAAACAACGAAATTGGTTTATATCAATTTATAAATTATGCTTCTATCAAAATTTCATGTTTATTTTCTTCATCCAAACATAGTATTACAATCATATATAAAATTACTACAAAGGTTTTACTGACTTTTGAAAAAAAAAAAAAATCATTTTCTTTGAACATCCATAGGACTTTGAAAATAAATAAATAAATAATGTGGCAACCAAGCAATTAATAAACTTCAGGGCTGTTAAATTTTTATAAGGGAAATTTTATTTAAATCCATATAACCTCTTTCCACATCCAACTTACTCTCTACACCCTAATTATTTGTAATTAAATTATTAATATCTCTTTAAATCCAAATTTACTACCTAAATTACCCTAACAGATCCAATTCAACATGCAAATTTGTTTCTACACCTATTTAAAATAAAAACCCAAAATCAAAGCATATGTTCTTTTCCCTACAAAGTTGCTCTCGATAAATTCCAATTCCACTACGATCTTCCAAGTTCATAGCATTACAAAGCAAAAGTGACAGATAGAGTATCATTGCTGGGATTAGAAAAAATTTCACGGAATATTTTCACTGTTCTTTTAGTTTATTCCACCCCAACTTCTCTAGCTTGTGTATAACTCTAATGTTCCCGTCCTCATTTAAGTCGTGGCTTTCTTTGTGGCTATCTTCAAACTGCCTAACGAAAGGATTTGACAAACTCAAAGCAGCAACAGCTGCAACTGCGCATGCTAGCACTAAATTATCTCTGAAACTCTTCTTCTTAATCAAGACTTGAATAACAGTGAGCATCCTAGAGTGACAAGGACTCATAGGGTAATGAGCCATGGCCCTCCCTAGAGGTGTCAGTCTTCCATCTTTGTCAAGTGCTTGAAGACTCTTCAAGCAAGGCATCACCATATGGAGGAGGTGGAAGAGGAAAATTGGATACCTGGATGCCCAAAAAATGGTCATATTGTCTTCTTAATCTTCTCATAATGCTTAATGAACCCAAATTCACAAAAGGTTGCATGATGACAAATATTTGACTATTGAGTGTAGGTTTATTAATAATTTTTAGGTTTATTGTTTATTTATCTTGTACTTAATAGTAATTATACAATAAGATAAAAAAGACCATTCACATTTAAAATTTAAGTTGTGGATAGAATGAGGTTATTTGAGTTTAAATAAAATTTCCCCTTTTATAATTAATACAAAGAAAATGGTGTCAAAGAAAATGAAAAATTTTAAAAATAAAACAAGGATGTTCTAAACCATTTAGTAAATTATTTTGGAGTTCAACGAAATGTATGAGAGTAAATTAAGTGTCCAGAAAAAAAAAAAAGGTTTCGGAAACGAAATATAGGTTTGTGCATAACCACTCAACACATAAACACAAAAGCCGTTCAACCAAAATACACCACAATTCACGATGGTATGAAAAAAGAAATCCACAACAAAATACGCAAAATTTGCATCCTTTAACAGAAAGCAGAAAAGGGAAGAGTAATCCAAATGTTAATTAAAATGTCTCGTTGTCGGTCCAAATCCGCAAGGGAGGAGTAATGAGTGTGTTTTGCGCTTTTTTTCTTTCTTTCTTGTTCAGCACAGAAACCCTCCATCCTTTTACCATTCCTTCATTTCCGATGTGAAAAATTCCGAGTTTCTTCATTAGTGACAGTCAATTAGGAAGCCATGGTTGGTGCTCTGTCTCACGCCTTGCCAAGCATTCCGTCTTCTTGTTGCCTTTGCCGAATCGATAATCACAAGGAAGATCACAAGCTCTGCGTTTGTGGTTTCTCCACCTCCAGAGAAAGAAGCGCCTCTGGAATCGGAATTGTTCGGGTTTACAAGAGGAGCCTCTTGGGTGATAACCTCACCGGGCGCTGGACTCTCAACGCACTCGACACCCACATTGGTGTCGAGACTGCTCCTCGTCACACCACCGTTGAAATCCCCGTCACCTGTTACCAGGTCGCTTCTTTCGTCTTTAATTTGAATGGGCTCTGTGTTTGTCAAATTGTGATTTTTACATGTATTTTCTTTGCGGTTGAGAGAGATCCTGCAATAGCGACATATATACAAGTTAAATGTTGAACATTGCCATCAAAGACCTTCAAATCACTCTGCTATCCTTACGTTAGCCATCCTAGCAGCGTAGCAGCCTGGCAGTGCCATAATCAAGTGTCTGTCTAGTGTTTTAGTGATTAAGAAATTTGTTTCTTGTGTTATGATTTCCCTATTTTCGGAACTTCATTATAGGTCACCATTTACTAAATGCCATACAAATGACTTTGCAGCTTATTGGCGTTCCTGCTAAGGCAGAGAAAGATGAGGTTGTTAAATCAGTGATGGAATTGAAGAGTGCCGAAATTGAAGAAGGCTACACTTTGGATACATTCCGATCTCGCCTGGTACACACCTGGATTTTTATTCTTTGCTATATTTTTTTTAATTAAGTTGTGCTATGTATTATATAGTTTAATTCCTTTTCTCTTACGCGTTTGTTGCCAGGGTCTCTTAACGGATGTGAGAGATAAGCTTCTTTTTGAACCAGAATACGCTGGCAATATTAAGGAAGAGATCCCACCTAAATCTTCCCTACGAATCCCTTGGGCGTGGTTGCCGGGTGCTCTTTGCCTTCTTCAAGAGGTAAAGCTTTGTCTTTGTGCACTCTTCTTAATTTGTAATATAATGTTGCTTCTTTGTTCCTTTTCTTCCCTTTAAAGAAAAATAAATACTGTTAATCACTGATTTAACTAAAGAGGAATTGAATTCTTTTTTCAGATATTAGTTACCGTACTATGTCGGTGAAACTCCATTTGGCACAGTGCTTTTCATTGTGGATTCTTGTAGATACTTTATTAACTGGAACTGTTTTCTTCTTATTTGTAATTTTATATAACAACTTTTTGTTTTGGTCTAATTATAAACGAAAAAGGATTTTATTTTGCAAGACACGGGTGTATGATATTGGATTTCTCCATTATAGGTTGGGGAAATTAAGCTTGTGCAAGATGTTGGCCGCGTGGCTGTTCAGCATCCAGATGCTAAGCAGTATATTCATGATCTTCTTCTTTCTATGGCATTAGCAGAGGTAAGGCATATCAGCAAAGAGGTCAGGATATTGTATCATCCGTTTCTGCATTGTTATGCTTCCCTTTCTCATCTTAGGTGCTTTCTTGAAGTGTGCAACTGCAAAGGTTGGTTTTGAGAAGAACAAGGTGTCCCAAGGATTTGAAGCTCTAGCTCGCGCTCAGTGTCTTCTAAGGAGTAGAAAGTCTCTTGGTAAAATAGCATTGTTGTCTCAGGTAATACTCTCGTCTTCTATTCTGTCAATATTTTGTTATCTGGTTTGTCACTCTGGAATGGGACTCTTGTTTTTGGGTTGCAAAGTAGTGACCAGATATCTACTAATAATCCAAAAGTATAGTGGATCATGGACCTGCTGTTTGAAATTTGTAAATTATGACAAATTTCTGTTTGAAAACATTTAACTTTATTCCATGCTTGTACTTGCCCAAAAAGTATACTTGCTTATGCTGCTGTGTAAATCATAAGTTGGTCATGTTTAATAGATAGAAGAATCTTTGGAGGAGCTTGCACCTGCTTGTACATTGGAATTGCTTGGCATGTCTCACTCACCTGAGAATGCGGAAAGAAGACGAGGAGCAATTGCAGCCTTGCGTGAATTGGTCAGGCAGGGACTTGATGTGGAAACTTCATGCCGGGTCCAAGACTGGCCATGCTTCTTGACCCAAGCACTGAATAGACTAACAGCTTCAGAGATAGTTGATCTTCTTCCATGGGATGACTTAGCTATTACAAGGAAGAACAAGAAATCACTTGAATCACAGAATCAACGGGTTGTAATTGATTTTAATTGTTTCTATGTGGTGTTATTAGCTCATATTGCACTGGGTTTTTCAAGCAAGCAAAAGGAATTGGTAAGTTCATTATTCTCCTAGGTTAGTTGCTTTGAAATAATTAGTTTTGAACGAGAAGGCTGATGGAATGGTTCCCTTCAAATTCTCTTGAGGGTGTTGTTGTCTGTTCCATTTTGTTAATTTCAGTATTTATCATATGGTTGTGCAGATTGAGAAAGCAAAATCTGTATGTGACTGCCTGATTGCATCAGAGGGTGCTGATCTGAAACTTGAGGAAGCTTTTTGCTTGTTCCTTCTTGGTCAGGTACATTTTTCACTTTCCTTCTAGTTTTATGTCCTGCACTGTTTCATAAAGTTCTTTTGGATATCTTGCATAGACTGAATTTGTTTTCCTTTTTCTCCTTTCTGTTTTCTCTACGAAATATTAACTTGGTTTCCAGGGTGATGAGGCTGCCGTTGTTGAAAAGCTTCAGAAGCTGGAGTTGAACTCAAATTCTGCTGCACGAAATTCAATTGTAGGGAAGGAAGTTAAGGATACTTGTGGTGCAACACAATCATTGGTATATCTCTTATGGGTTGTTGTAGTCTCCCTATTTACACAGCGTATATTGTGATCAATGTGGTCTATTTATGTATCAACTCCTTTTAATTAGTGGCATGCACATCAATGGTCCAAAAAAGTATACACTAGTAACCAGGGGCCACTCTAGCTCTTAATCAATTTTCCTTTACTTTCTCTGTCTCATGTCATTTGTTTCAGGAAAAGTAAAAGCTGTTTTTAGCCTGTGGAATAGATGGTTTATCATGAAAATGCATTGTGTTCTATATTGTGCCATTTCACACTCTACTTATTTCAGTACAAACTTTATGTTTGTTTTCAAGGCCAGTACTTTCTCATGTCGGACTGCCTGCTGAACTTAATCAGGAAATGTGGCTGAAGGATGCTGTCCTTGCTGTGTTTCCAGACTCACGAGATTGCCCTCCATCGTTGGTGAGATTCACAACGATGGATTGATTAAGGATTTTAGTTTTATTTTACCAGACAGTTTATGTATGTGTGTATGTATGTCTTTGCAGGCCAACTTTTTTGGTGGTGACAAGAGAACTCCTCTGAGCAAGAAAAGCAAAGTAGCTCCACAGAATTTGCCTATCATAAGTCAAAGACCAATGTCCGCTACTTTTGTTTCAGAACGGAGAGATTTTGATAAATGTTTTTCCCATATGAACTCTTCTCAATATCCTGGAACAGCTTTTAAGCAGTTGGCTCCAACTGATATGCGAAGTCCCTTGATATTGGGCAAGACTGGCAGTGGAACCAGTGCCATTGCATCATCTGTTCAATTGGAAAGGAATCTTGGCATGGACCGCAGTAAAGTTTGGGATGGTTGGTTTGCGAGAGGAGTTTTGGTTGGAAGGATCACTTTAGTTGGAGTACTGGGGTGCATTGTTTTTGCTACCTTAAGATTAACAGGATTGAAGGGAAATGTGATGAGAAGTGCTTCTAAACAGGCCTCCAGTAAGCGAAATATGCACACAAGTTCTATTGCTTGGACAACAAATCAATCTGCGGATTCTAATCTTGTCCCTGCTTATATCAAGGGGAATGGACTAGCTGGCAGATTTAAGAAGCTTTTGGTGACTTTTATGAAGCCGGTGGGGACCTTCTCAGATGCTGGAAATCGGCAGATTCCGTATTTGTCCTCTTCAACAGCTGTGTTCCGGAGACTTATGTCTATTGAAGAAGCTAAAGACCTTGTGAAGCAATGGCAAGCAATTAAAGCTGAAGCTCTGGGGCCCACTCATGAAGTTCACAGCCTCTCTGAAATCCTTGATGACTCAATGCTTGTTCAGGTGTATTTAAGCTTACTTCCTTTTACATGTTCTTTTCCTTGATGATTCTTGCAAGTTTTACTGCTTTACGGTATGGGTTTGGGTGGTTACGATTGCATGCATGGTTCACAGTGGCAGGCTTTGGCTGATGCTGCAAAAGCAAGGTCTTGTTATTGGAAGTTTGTCTTGCTACAACTGTCTGTCGTACATGCTGAGATTTTATCAGATGAAGTTGGAGGGGAAACCGCAGAGGTTGAGGCTGTCGTAGAGGAAGCGGCTGAACTTGTTAATGAATCTGAGCAAAAGAACCCAAGTTATTACAGGTGAGTTGATTGAAGGGGTTATGATTATTTTTGTGGTTTCTGTTACTGTATGTGGTGGGGTGGGGTGTATTTGGGGGGGGGGGGTGGTGGTTGTGGTGATGATTATCGGGGCTTGTATTTGATTTCTTTTCTGTTGGAGTGATTGCAGCACCTATAAAATTTGGTATGTTCTAAGAAGGCAAGAAGACGGTTCGTGGAGGTTCTGTGAAGGGGAAGTGCAGACACCATCATAACATTGGCCTAGCCTAGTTGCTGCTGTAAGCTTGAACCATCCACGCCGAATAATGCTTTTTTAACTTGGTTCCTTCCTCCTATCTGTAATTTTTCTTGTGGAGGAGAGGTCCCAACTAATTGGAGATGTGGATCTAAATTTAGGGAGTTTTTTTTTTTTTTTTTTTTTTTCCTTCGCAGAAGTATGAAAATGGTTTGTGTTCGATAATTCTTTTAGTTGTGATTATGTTGATACATTGTTTACATGTAGCTGGAATAGAATGAGCATTGCTTTCATCGTCGTGTGTTTGTTGGCTTTTAATATAGGAATTGTTTGAGACGTGTACAAATTATTGATTAATTATCCAACTCAAAGGACAAGGAAGGAGGATCGAGTTTCCAAATATACCATGTCATCTTGTTATGCTAATTTAGCCGTTTTTCTTATTAAACCTAGACATTACGTAACGGGAAATTTGTTGCGTGCAAGTTTTATGTGGAAGATGTGACGCGTTCGAGGTCCGAATATACTACTAAGTGTCACATGTTTAAGTCAAAACTAACAGGTCATTTAGTACTACTATTTGATGATATTCCTTTCACTTGGAAGTAAGAGGTTTTAGGCTTGATCTCATGAATGACTAATTCGATATTAAATTAGCCTGCCTATTGTGTAGCTTAGCTGAACTCGTCCTCCCCTTAGTATAAAAATATCGATATACTAAAAAAGATAAAAAAAAAGATAAAAAAAGATTAAAAAAAAAGTCAAAACTAACAGACAAATGTCTGCCCCTTAAATAGGAGGTTTAGTGGGGAAAAAGGAGGTTTAAAGAAAGAACAACCACAAAGCTTTTGAAAAGCAAGCCCGGCCCAGCACAGCCCATGTTAAACCACAGCGCCCCACCCCCACAGCACAAGAATCTGAGACTAGAGACTATTTCTTTGATCGCGAATCTAAGCTTGAATTGAAGCCTTGAATTGAAGCACAATTCAGACGACTATCAGAGAGAGTTTGAAAGCCAATCACGGTGATGGGTCGTCAAGCCGTAGCCAAGCTGATCGGTTCGATCGCATCGCGCAGAGCATCTCCGTCAACGTCCTTACTTCAGCGCCGCCATTACTCCCCGGCTCCGCCACCGCCCCCCGCTGTCTTCGTTGACAAAAACACTCGCGTCATATGCCAAGGCATCACCGGCAAGAACGGTACTTTCCACACCGAGCAAGCCATCGAATATGGCACCAAAATGGTATCTATCACTTGCATTCCCCTCTCACTCTCTCTCCCTTCTCCAAATTGGTCTCTATATGTGCACTCATCTGTTTCCGATTTTCGTTTGCTTTATTGAAAATTCTAGGTTTTTCTCAAACGCATTCATACAGGCCGGGCCTTAGATGTGTATGCAATTTTTCTTGAAATTTCTGCTAGCGATTTACACAAAGCCGAAAGCTTCGAAATCAATTATCAAATTACTGGCGCCACCTGAGATTAGTTTGCTGTTTTACACTTTTGGGATTTCCTTTTGATTCTCGTGTTGCTTTGTTTATGTATTTAGATTCATTTGCTCATGTGCTTAAACTTGTTTGTCTCTTACTAGTGAATATCGAAAGCGAAGTTTCAAATCGGTAAAAATAATTGGGAATTGTGTTCATGTTGACATGTAAACTGGCGATGTGGGTTTCCTAATGCGGCAACGCTAATGCAATATATTAAAGAAAGATAGGAGTGCTTGCAACTAATTGACTAAGTTTAGTTTCAAGGTTAATTTTCTATAACAAGCTTTCTTTCTGAAATATACTATAAAAAAAACTTAAAGAGTGATCCATTTTATTTTTCCTTTCTTTCTTTCTTTCGTTGATTATATTTGTATACGATTGTGCTGAAACAGGTGGGTGGTGTAACACCGAAGAAGGGTGGGACTGAGCATTTGGGACTTCCTGTTTTCAACTCAGTTGCAGAAGCAAAAGCTGAAACAAAGGCTAACGCCTCAGTCATATATGTCCCCCCACCATTTGCTGCTGCTGCTATTCTTGAGGCAGTGGAAGCAGAGCTGGATCTTGTTGTGTGCATTACGGAGGGGATCCCACAACATGATATGGTAGTGTTAATTTCACCAATATCTTTAAATAGGAAAAATAAGGTCACCATGTTTTTACTTGGGATGATGCGCCAGTAGTCTCATCTTTTGGGACTTGTAAAGAACCCCTAACCATATTTATTGAGTTTATCCTTCATGGACTATCATATGGCTTGGAATACGGACTTCATTGAACTTGATCAGGGCTTGGATAATTATTTTCAGTTCACTAGTTCACTGAAAGCCTAGTTATTAATCTTGAATCTGGTCTTCTGTGATTTGTGCGAGTGTGTTATTGAAGCTAATGTTTATGAATTTCAGGTGCGTGTCAAGGCTGCTATTAACAGGCAATCTAAAACTCGGCTCATTGGGCCAAATTGCCCTGGAATTATTAAGCCTGGTGAATGCAAAATCGGAATTATGCCTGGCTACATTCATAAACCTGGGCGTATAGGAATTGTTTCTCGATCTGGTACCTTGACCTATGAAGCAGTGAGTACTAATTTTAATCCAGGGAGACTGGGAGAACTATCCGAATAGCCTCTACAATTTTTACTCTCCAACATACAATTTTCATATTAATTTGGTCCTTTCAGTAGATTGGATACTCTTATTATGATTCAATCTTCAGCTTTTCTTGTTTGATGTGTGGATCTTGTGGGCACCAGTTCTGTTCCTTATAAATCTAACTAATTTTTTTCCTTTTACCCTGCAGGTTTTCCAAACAACTGCTGTTGGCCTTGGACAATCCACCTGTGTTGGTATTGGGGGGGATCCATTTAACGGTACAAACTTTGTTGATTGCATTGACAGATTCCTACAAGATCCTCAAACAGAAGGTTAGGAGTTTGAATTAGCTTTTCTTTTCATGTTGCAGTTGATCAAATTGCAGATTGAATGGAAGGATATGCATCCCTTCATCCGCTCATGTGTATTTGTTTACATTGCATGCATAGGTTCATATTTATGCTATGAGCGTCCATAAAATAATTGATTGTATTCGGACCCACCTGTTTCCCATCTCTGTCTCACAGACACCCATATTGTCTAAGTCAAACAGTTATCCAGCTTTGATGAGGTAAAACAATACTCTGTCAGCGTTAGTTCAGTTTTAAGGTTCAACATTGGAGTATATGTTCGATGTTAAAAATCAGGTCAGTCCACCACTGCTGGAAATTACATCAGTACAATGAGCATAGTAGGCTAGACAACATCCCTGGATTGACATTGACCGACTATAATTTGTCGAGTCAAATAGAAAGTGTTCTTATGCTCCCATTTTTCAACCCTTTTTAGGGGCTTTATGATAAGCGTCATGTTCCAACTACTTTGACTGGATGCTTGTCCATTCTACTATTTTTGGCTGGCTGACATTGTGTATGTTGCTTAAACACTGCGTTAACCAACTTTTTCTTTGATGTAAAGTGTATGTATTCATTTCTTACCTTTGTCATCTGTGAGGATGTTGGTGAAGTATACAATAAAACATGTCTTGAAGTAGAGGACAAGTAATTTGAAATTAATTCCAGAATGTGCGTGTTTTAGGTATCATTCTTATAGGAGAGATTGGTGGGACTGCGGAAGAGGATGCTGCTGCATTGATTAAGGTAGGAATCTCACTAATTTTTGTTTGTATACCATAATTCATAGGTTTCTTCTGGTGTCTGAACATCTAAGGACCTGTTGAGCCATACATGATTTTACTGCTCGTAGATTCTCAAAGTTAGCTTCAGTAACAGTAAGTACTGGTGTCTATATTTGTTGTCTGGATATGGGTTGCTCCAACTGATTCTCTGACCAATTAAACAGGAAAGTGGAACTGAGAAGCCTGTTGTTGCATTTATTGCTGGATTAACTGCACCTCCTGGTCGTCGTATGGGTCATGCTGGAGGTAGATAATTCTTACCCTCTCTGTCTCATTGTCTAAGGATGAGTGTGTGGTTTCCGATATGTTATGATTGCTCACATCTGGTTTTGCAGCTATTGTGTCGGGGGGGAAGGGTACCGCACAAGACAAAATCAAGACACTAAGGGAAGCTGATGTTACAGTGGTGGAGTCTCCCGCGAAAATTGGGGTAGCCATGCTTGACGTCTTCAAACAGAGGGGCCTTGTGAATTAGCAGCTTGGCAACGGCAGTTCATTTGCAATCACACCTATAATATTCTATGGCAAGATGTCAAAAACAAGATGATTGTCTTCAATTTTTCACTGAATATAACTTAACTGCGGTGGAGCATTTGAATGCTCCGAGATTTCTTCCCCCATTAATTTGGTTTTTGCGATTGTTTTTTCATACATAAGTGATTTGAAGGGAGTCCAGAATATGAATATTGTTGCTGTAGACAGATTATGCTCAGGGAATTCATTTCGTAACTTAAAGGCTGAATGCCGACTGCCGAGCTAACAACAATGTTGTAATGCAACTTTTTACTGTCCAATCAGATTAGAAAAACAAAGAGGACAGAGGGAAGGGTCTTCAATCTAACTTTTATTTGTTCTTTTCTGGTTACAACGTTTGTTTCTTTGCTTGATAATGATTTTTAGGTTAGTGCAATTCACACACTCATTTTTACTTCTTACACACCCCGCTCAATTTTCGATCGTCGGATCGAATAAATTGAAGAAGATCGATGGATGAAATTAACAAGGGTGTATGGGAGGTAAAACTGAGTTTACGGATAGCAATACCCTTTGACTCTTATGATTGTTGACTTTATTAGAGATTGTTATTGGCACTAATTACTAACACAAACCGATTGTATACCACCACTGATGAACACCAGATAAAACAATATTTACTGGGCCAAGAGCACCCCCAAGAGTAAAGAAACCCTTCTTTTACTTGTTAATTTTTTTTTTTTTTTTTTTGGACATCCATTTTTCTTCTATAATTATGAATGCCTTCTCTTCAAATTTTTTGTGAACAGTGCAAAATGCATCCGTTTTGTTTGCAAAACCCTATGAGTGTCCAAAGAAAATAATTGTCTTCCTTAAGAAATTACTAAGCCTTTTGCGATAATTTTATGTCTGGATATAAAATGTCTTTTCTGTTGAATAAAATTAATGGGTGCCGAGGAACAAAATTTGAGCACGCAAAGAACCACTCTCATGTGTTTTGGCCAGACCTTACAACCGCATTGGGATGTAAAAAATGGTAGAAGAAACCTCTGATGCATAGATAATGCTTCTAACCACTTTAGAAGCCAACTCCTGGATCGCCAAACTTTTAGTTTTCACGAGTTACTTCGATTTACGCGTGAAAGGACTGTTACCCTACACATGAACCTCAAATGACAAGGCTTGGATAGAAATCTTGATTTTTTTTTTTTTTTTTTTTTTTTTTTGAACAAACAACACACAAGGGGGGTGGAAGTGAAATAAGATTCACAATTAGCTAGCAATTATGTAGTTCAAATTCGCCTTTGACGAAATTTAAACCTAAAACTTCTCACTTACAAGTGAAGAGGAATATTAATAGACCGTAGTACTAAGTAACAACGAACTTCACCAAGTCTGAGACTTACTCTGGACCACAAGGATGATCTATGCAATTTAGACGAAATACTATGTACAAATCGACCGATCACAAAACAATAAAACATGAATTAGTAGACTGTTGTGAGTAGTAAATAAGATTAAAATGTACACAAGTTCAAGAATGGTTTTATCTGTTCTAGGATTACAAGGCAAGTCTAAACGTTCCCCCAGTTAAACACACAAATTCCACGCTACTCGGGTCTGCAACAGTTCGAATGCCACAAGGCAAACGGGAAAATGTCCATGCCCACGATATCCCAACTTCATTAAGCAGTCGTAGGATCGTTTATCACACCCAAGAAATCGTCCTTTATGGTGCCAATGCAGAACTGCAAAATTAGAGGGAAAAACTAGTATCATAAGCAAACGAACGCTACATTAAATGAAGGACAAAACAATTCTAGCCCGTTTGTATAGAAGTAGCTTCTGCCAGGCTCTAAGAAACTAAATGCGTCAAAAACTGACTATGGCGGATAACCAGGATCAAACAAGTAGGAAATTCATCAGAATGTAGGGTTGGATCATGATGATCATCCCACCACTCCACATTCAGTATGATTTAGTGCTGAAAATTCAAAATATGACACGCTGACTAATCAAGGGAACATTAAACAGGACCATTCCTAGAAGGCTAGGATGACGTTGCTACTTTACGCCTCTAAATCATCCTCACCCTACCCTTTTCGTCCATAACTAAAGCTGAATCACTTGGACAGTACAAGGAAAATGGCAAAACATAAAAGTCACGGAGAAACAGATTGAGCATATACAATTTCAGTAGCATCTACTCGGGTTCCAATTATCTTTAATCGCACTTCGCTGTCTTTCTGAATCTTAACCTGCAAAATAACAAGAAATCAATGTTTAACCATATAAATCTTAGCTAAAAGAAACAGCTGAGAATCAATTGAAACTGAAGCATACTGATCCATCTGATGTTGTATAGTTTGGCATATCCCCAGTCTGGAACTCCATGTCATCCGGTATCAACTACAATACAAGATGAGGACATTAGCATACACTGTATATGGAAAACATAATGACATGTTAGTTTAACCCATTAACTGAGACAGCAAAAGAAACAAGAACTCTTTAAACTCCAAAAACCAGAAACCTGATCCAAAGAAGTTGAGAAAGTACAAATCTCATAGAATTATTGCTTATGAGAATTATTCCTTTGTGTAAAAAACTAGTAGACCACTACTTATGACACACCCCAACGCCAGTTTCCAGTGAGGACCGAACTCGAGGCATGCTGGCCATCACCGGTTGGGTGACAAAGCCAAAATACAACATACATTGATTATGTTTTAAAGAAAGATACAAGATTGACTAACTTAAAAGTATATCATTCTTTAGACTGACATTTGATTTAAAAAGTTGAGTAGAACTTGTTATTTAGAAGGAAGGGGGTAAATGGACGGCAAAGGTAAAAGAATACCATAGCAACAATACAACCCAAGTCCTTGCAAAAGTTTACAACTTTGTACAAGGCAAAAAAATAATATTATGGAAAACAAAGTTTTCTAACAAGATATGGATAATGTTTATCACTGCTCCGAGTAATCAAAGGGGGAAGAGATACTTACGTGGTTCGAAACAAAGATTTGAACAGGACCAGCCTCAGCAAAGAATCCCATCTATAAAATTTGGAGATGACATTACATTTTCTGCAGTTAGTATTATACAGAATACAAGAACTTGCAAAAGCAAAGTAAGAACACTGATGATAAAACGTTAATAGGTGAAAGAGGAAAAGCATACCTTGTTGACCATGGTAACAACAGCTTCTAAGATCTCTCCTTTGAATGGTCTGAAAACAACACACTGGTACTTGATGGGGAATGAGACGAAGCCTGTCCCATCACGAATCATCCCTTTCCCAATGTTTTCTATGCCCGTAATTGCAACCACAAATCCATGTTGACCACTGCACAAAAAGTATTCATATCAACTACTAGATCCATCCCAACCCGTGATGGCCAATCTGCCATATATGTGGTTTGAAAGACACTAAGTAAAGCATTTGAATGCCAATATTGAATTGGATAGGAGAAAGAATGCGGTAAAGGATCGACAAGAAGCAACTTTTGGTTTGTTTTCGTGTTCTGACGTGTATTGCATAACCCAACAGCATCAAGCAAATTATACAAGAAAAAATAAAGCCGAAGAGAGAGAGAGAGAGAGAGAGAGGACAACCTGCAAGTGCCTTCGACATCTTTCATGAGCTTGGAAACGAGATTTTCACGGAGATTGCGGCCAAAGTGGCGAGGATGAAGCTGCATGTTCCTCTCCAGCACTATATGGAAGAACATCTTTCCTTCTCCCTGAATCTCTCAATTCTGATTGACGAGTTAGAAATCGAGAATTCGATGTTTGCCCTAACCTTTCCAACTTGGAACTTCTTACTTCGTCTCTCCAGAGAGATAATCTTTCCCTCGCTAAGAGCAAGCCCAGCGTTGGGTTTGGCTCGGGGGACAGGGTCGAAAACAAGGGCCCGAGGGTCGGTGGGAGGGCTCCAGCGTGGGCTAGCCCGACCGAAGGTGGAGGCCTGAGCTCCGGGCCCGTGGGGGATTGCCAGCCCGAGAGCCCGAGGGCTACGTGACGTCATGCTGATGCCAGCTTGGCGTCAGCGCAATATTAAATTTTTTTTGTGTCAGGCGCGTGCACCCCACTCGCGCGTGGGGGCGCGTCGCCGACACAAAAATCAGAAGAAAAAAAAAGGTTGTCAGTGACCGTTGGGAAGCCACGTGGCTTTCCACGGTCCATTAGATCTCAACAGTAACTTAATTTGGACCGTTCGATCTCAACGGTAAAAAAAAAAAAGGTCAGATTTAATATCCACCGTTGATCTCAGATCGAACGGTGGATATTAATATTCTTTATAAATAAAAAAGAAAAAAAAATAGTTTTAAAATTAAGAAAAGTTACCGACACGTGGCACAATCTGGAGTGTTGGAATTCAAATTTCTTTATACTAATATTGTATTGCCTATTACCAGGGCTATTGAAGTGTAACGGTGGAGATAAAAATTCTATTGCCAGGGCTATTTGCTGTTCATTAAGAGCAGTTACTGTTCATTAGGTGGATTGAATAGTGCATTGCCAGGGGGGAGGGCTCCAACGCTGGAGTTGCTCTAATCGCTATAGCCAAGCAGATACCTACTCTCCGCGGGACAAGACATCATAGTAAAAAGGAAAACCCAATTCGAGGGCCCAGCCAGCCCATATAAAGTAAAAGCCCAAAATATCCAAGTCCAACACTGTTAATGTTTGACCTGCGGGAGATTCTCCTAAACTGGTTGTGTCGCGGCGAGTGATGGCACTCGTAATCGCCGGAGCAGATCCCCTTCCTGATCCTTGATCCTTGATCCTTGATCCTTGTCTGTCGTGCTCGTGTCGTCCCTAAGGCGAGTGATCGCACTCGTAATCGCAGGAGCAGATCCCCTTCCTAATCCTTGATCCTTGTCTGTCGTGCTCGTGTCGTCCTTGAAATGTCACTCCTACCGTACAAGTGAAATGCAACTGACAAGTGAAAACCCCTGAAATTCAGTTCGCTCCAGTTCATTTCTTTCTCAGAGGAAACACAAACATCATGGTCGGAAAAACGGAGCCCCTCAACGGCACTGCCACCACGAAAACCGGCCAATCTCCTTCGCCATCTCCGCCCCTAGCCACATCTATGTCAGGTCTCCTCGGCAACTTCTCGTTCAAAACCCTGAAACTGAAGACCAAGCAGCAGGAGCTCCTGATCCGAGTCTCCATCCTCTGCTTGGTCTACGTCCTCGCCTTCATCACCCGCCTCTTCAGCGTCCTCCGCTACGAGTCCATGATCCATGAGTTCGATCCCTATTTCAATTACCGTACTACCCTCTACCTCACCGAGAAGGGCTTCTACGAATTCTGGAACTGGTTCGACTCTGAGAGTTGGTATCCCTTGGGTCGGATCATCGGCGGCACCCTCTATCCTGGCCTCATGGTCACCGCCGCCATCATCTACTGGGCCCTCCGATTCCTCAGCTTCGCCGTACACATTCGCGAAGTCTGCGTCCTGACCGCTCCATTTTTCGCCTCCAACACCACCCTCGTAGCATATTTCTTCGGTAAAGAGATTTGGGACACCGGCGCCGGCCTTGTCGCCGCCGCATTGATCGCCATTTGCCCCGGCTACATCTCCAGATCGGTGGCCGGCTCCTACGACAATGAGGGTGTCGCCATTTTCGCCCTGTTGCTGACGTTTTACTTGTTCGTCAAGGCCGTCAACACCGGCTCGCTCGCTTGGGCGTTGGGCTCCGCATTGGGCTACTTCTACATGGTCTCGGCCTGGGGAGGTTATATCTTTATAATCAACTTGATTCCCCTTTACGTTTTGGTGCTTTTGATCACCGGGCGATATTCCATGAGGTTGTATGTCGCCTACAATTGCACTTATATTCTTGGAATGTTGCTCGCTATGCAAATTCGCTTTGTCGGCTTTCAGCACGTTCAGTCTGGGGAGCACATGGCTGCAATGGGCGTCTTCTTCTTGATGCAGGTTGGTTGGTTGTTTTCCTTAGGTTGCTTTTCCATTCCATACATTAACTCAGTTTATCTGTGCCCTTTTGTCAATTCATTTCTTGGTGCTTACTTCATTTTTCATCTTTGTTTGGTGACACGGGGGATGGGGTTGGCAGGTATTTTACTTCTTAGATTATGTCAAGCACCTACTAAGTGACTCTAAGATGTTTCAAGCCTTTTTAAGGATCACTGTCACCTGCGCTGTAGGCGTTGGTGGTGTTGCCTTGGGAGTCGGCACTGCATCTGGCTATATCTCTCCATGGACAGGGCGGTTTTATTCCTTGCTGGACCCAACATATGCCAAGGATCACATTCCCATTATTGCATCTGTCTCTGAGCACCAACCGACGGCTTGGTCATCTTTTATGTTCGATTTTCATATCTTGCTCTTCCTTTTCCCTGCCGGTCTTTACTTCTGCTTCAAGCGTTTGTCAGATGCCACCATATTTGTAGTAATGTATGGTCTTACAAGCATGTACTTTGCTGGTGTCATGGTTCGGTTGATTCTTGTTGCCACACCTGCAGTTTGTCTTATTAGTGCCATTGCTGTCTCCGCGACTATAAAGAATTTGACACAGTTGGCAAGGGCAAAGGACAAGGTTTCCCAAACTGGTTCCACCAAAGGCGCCAGCAGCACAAAGGGTTCTTCAAAGGTGACATCTTTACTCCTTTACATGCATACATACACACAAAAATATACTTGCAGTTTTGATCTCTTGCTCACTGTTGAATACAGAGTCCATACGCACCGTGTATTTGAACCAAATGCAGTGGCTGATATTTGAGTCTCTAGAAAGAAAATTAATTTTCTGAATAAATATCTGCTGTCTGATTTGGATCCATGGTTAGTGAGTATGGATTTTGGTTCTTAATGGTGGCTAGAAGATTGTGATCGTGTGTGTGGCGTTTAGAACCACCCATGTGATTTTCTTTCAAGATATTTTGGTGTTATATATCAAGTACACTTTTTTGTTTTATTTTTTAATCACAGTATATAACAAGCAGCATCTTGCTAACATTTGTGTAACAAGCAGGGTTCAATTGATCAATCTCAGCCTTTTCAAAAAAATGGTGCTCTTGTCTTACTCTTTGGTGCATTCTACTTGCTTAGTAAGTATGCAACTCACTGTACCTGGGTCACGTCAGAGGCATACTCATCTCCCTCAATTGTTCTGGCTGCAAGGGGTGCCCATGGGAACAGGGTCATATTTGATGATTACCGTGAGGCATACTTTTGGCTTCGTCAGAATACTCCTCCAGATGCTAAAGTGATGTCATGGTGGGATTATGGGTACCAAATCACTGCAATGGGAAACAGAACTGTTATAGTGGACAATAACACCTGGAACAATACGCACATTGCTACAGTTGGGCGTGCAATGTCATCTTATGAAGATGAGGCATATGACATAATGAGATCACTTGACGTCGACTACGTCTTAGTTGTATTTGGTGGTGTTACTGGTTATTCTTCTGATGATATCAACAAGTAAGTTCATAAGAATTTATTTAAACTTTTGAAACATCACTTGCTATTTGGTAAAGCATTTTATGACAGCGTTGTCTGTTGTTTTGATCCATGTTTCTGATGCTTCTTCAGAACCATTTTGTTCAATTTAATTGAAAGTAATACTCTTGTTAGTTATTTTTCTGCTTTCACTATATAGTAACACAAATTTCTTCATGCCAGATTTCTGTGGATGGTGAGAATTGGGGGTGGAGTATTTCCTGTGATTAAGGAACCTGATTACCTTGTTAATGGTGAATATCGTGTTGACAAAGGTGCAGCTCCCAAGATGTTGAACTGTCTCATGTAAGTTTCATAACACAGCTAAGATGTGCAAACTTATGTTATGTGTATGTAAATATGAGATTTTTTAACAGGGCTAATGATTTCATCTTTTTCCCTAGTGGGACCACACCTTACTTCATTTCACGAACATAGTAAAAGAAAAAACACATGCGTCCAAAGGGGTTCCATAATCCAGAACAATTTTTGTGTCTGAAAATCGGTATGATGATTTAAAGTAGGCAAAATGGAAAACCTATGCTTGTTACACTGAGCTTATGATTATGATTGTTCTTTTATGAATGAATTCTCTCAAACTTTTAGTCATAAAATAACACCATATATTGGCTTGAAAATAGTTAAAGAGCTAATTGGCTTGATGATGTTTTGGTTTGCAATCCTTAAGGCCTATTGATTGATATAAGTGGACTGTTTATCATAAAGTAAATTGAGTTTCATTTCTGCTGGACCACTGGTTCGAATGTGCGGGGTATTTGGGTGCTATCTCACTCAAAATTAGTCAGAGACCCTTCGATGAATTATCCATTTGAAAATTATTATACCATTTGTGTTCCTTATGTATTATGTCTAGTTCTGTACAGGAATGATTTGTTTTTTCCATTTTTATGGTGATTAGGTACAAGCTGTCTTACTATCGATTTGGAGAGCTGACGACAGAGTATGGCAAACCACCTGGGTAAGTTTCACGTGCCTTGATAACAACTATAGCTGTGCATGCTTCCGTGCAAACAAATGCACAAGTGTAATGCAAAAGCGCAGCATGTGGAGTATGAGACACTACCAACAATTGTCTAAACTGATTGACAAATAGAAAAAATAGAAACCGCAGCCTGTGCATCCTTATTGAGAGAATGGCCATAATATGCCAAGATTGATAATACTAGGTGCTCTTCCTAAGTTTTATATTGCATTAAACGCTGCAGTAGACTGGGAATTTTCCGTTGGCTCGGGTTTACACTACTAGTTGAAGCCTAGTACATTATTGGGTGAAAATGGAGAGTACATTATTGCGTAAGCACATCTGTATGCTTATGTGCTTGCAGTGCCTTAGCATGTGCTACCTATGCCAAATAGCTGATTGTCGTCGTTTTGATTGACAGGTATGATCGTGCACGGGGGGTTGAAATTGGAAATAAGGATATCAGACTTGAATACCTGGAAGAGGCATTCACAACATCGAATTGGATTGTTCGTATTTACAAAGTGAAACCACCAAATAATAGGTGGTAAGCCCGGCTCTCTTGCGGCTACAAGGAAGGAAGGAAAGGACAATAGTGAAGGAACATGGGTAGATGAAAGGCGGAGAGATTGGAGTCTTGAGATATAGTTTTCAGAAGATAGTAAAAGCGTATTTTTCTTTTCTTAGACTTGGTTTGTGGCACTGAAGTTACTGATCTGATCCGGAACCCTTAATTGGAAGGCCGTCTTTTTGCCTCTGAATTACAACGGTTTTGTTCATTGTATCGTTGAGAGATTTTACAATGCAACATTTGAGCAGTTTTCATTTAAGTCGTACTATAAATTATTAAATTTAGTGCGTTATCATAATATCGGTATTACTTTTTTAAGAGAGAATATGAAGAATAGATGAGCCATAGGCTTTTTTTTTTTTGGGGTCAAGTGGCTCGCTGTGGTTGAGGGATTTCATAGAATCATAATTAATTTCCGCAGAGGAAACGACCAATAAGTTTCATAATTTGAAAAGGTAAAATTATTTTTTTGGGGGCAAATTAAAATTCGACAACGAAAAGAGAGAATTAAAATTATTCCTAAAGAAAAACAGAGAGGTTAAAAACCAAAAACCAAAGCTGTCAGGTTGGATAAAAAGTAAGCAACTTGGGTACTCGCGCTTCATGTTTTCTATAGATAGATGCTCCGTCCCCGCCCCCGCCCAGGTGCTCGCGCTTTTCTTGTACATACATTTACGCTTATCGTATCAAAATCCACACACAACTTGGCCACTGGGGAACAGACTTACTCCGGTTTCTTGCGTTCATGTGCCCAGACCTCTAACTTACCCCATGGCAGAGCACTCCATGCTAAACTCATCCGAGGCCTTCTGCCCTTCTCTCCTTTTCTTCAAAACCATCTACTCAACGTGTACGCAAAATGCGGTGATCTTATTAATGCTCTCCAACTGTTTGATGAAATGCCTCACAAGAATGTTGTGTCGTGGTCTGCGGTCATTACGGGCTTTGTCCAACATGACTCTCCTAAGAAAGCCCTGTCTCTGTTTGGTCGTATGCACCGGGACGGCACCACCAAGCCCAATGAGTTTACCTTGGTTAGCGCCCTCCACGCCTGTTCCTTGTATGGGAACCTGACTCAAGCTTACCAAGTCTTTGCATTCATCGTTAGGCTAGGATTTGAGTGGAATGTTTTTCTCAGTAATGCGTTTTTGACTGTTTTAGTAAGACATGGGGAATTAAAAAATGCTTTGGAAGTTTTTGAGAATTGCCCCAATAAAGATATAGTGTCTTGGAATGCTGTGATGGCTGGCTACTTGCAGTATTCTTATTTGGAAATACCGACATTCTGGTGTCGCATGAATCTTGAGGGAGTGAAACCCGACAGCTACACATTTTCGAGTGTTCTCACTGGGTTGGCTGCTCTCACTGATCTTAAAATGGGCGAGCAAGTTCATGCACAGCTTGTCAGGTATGGCTATGGGGCTGAGATTTGCGTGGGGAATTCGTTGGCTGATATGTACATTAAGAATCAGAAGTTAATGGAGGGCTTCAAAGCCTTTGATGAAATGCCTTCAAAAGATGTGTGCTCATGGACCCAAATGGCTGCTGGGTGTCTTCAATGTGGGGAGCCAAGGAAAACGCTTGAGGTTATTGATCAAATGAAGAAAGTGGGTATAATGCCTAACAAGTTCACGCTTGCAACTGCCCTGAATGCCTGTGCCAATTTGGCTTCCTTGGATGAAGGGCAGAAATTCCATGGCTTGAGAATTAAACTCGAAACCAGTACTGATGTTGATGTGTGCGTGGATAATGCTCTGCTAGACATGTATGGAAAATGTGGATGGATGGAGGGTGCAAGGCGTGTTTTTCAGTCCATGAAGGATCCGTCTGTGGTGTCATGGACCACAATGATCATGGGGTGCGCACAAAACGGGCAAGCTAGGGAAGCTCTTGAGATTTTTGATAAGATGAGGCTGGATGAAGACGGTATTGAGCCAAATTACATCACCTTCATATGTGTACTCTACGCATGTAGCCAGGGCAGGTTTATTGATGAAGGATGGAAGTATTTTGCCTCCATGACTCAGGACCATGGAATCTCCCCAGGAGAAGACCATTATGCATGCATGGTGAATCTTCTAGGCCGAGCAGGATGCATTAAGGAAGCTGAGGAATTAATCCTGAGCATGCCCTTTAAGCCGGGTGTTCTGGTTTGGCAAACTCTTCTTGGTGCTTGCCAGATTCATGATGATACAGAAACTGGAAAGCGGGCGGCAGAGCATGCATTAGATATAAACAGAAGGGATCCATCGACGTATGTGCTACTGTCAAACATTTTTGCTGGATTGAGCAATTGGGATGACGTTGGGATGCTTAGGAAACTAATGGAGGTTAGGGATGTGCAGAAAGTGCCAGGATCCAGTTGGATTGAAGTGGAAAAAGGCCAGGCATCATCACCTCTGTAAAGACCTGCTTAATTTCATTGGTACCTGCTTCCATATTCTCACCCACTTACTATTATTCAAACGATAAAATCTTAGACAAGTAGAAATTGACCTCTCTTCCTTTTCCTTGGAATTCCTACATGCTGTTTAATTGGGTGGAATTCGTTGGTTTCTCCTTGAGAGCTAGTAGTCCAGTATTTTATTGTTCCACGGCTGTGGCCCGTGGGGAGGTAATGATATTGTTCCATGGCTGGGCTTGAATTATCTAGATACAAGTGCTATTTATCATATTATCAAGTTAAACATTATTAGTCAAATTCGGTTTAAGCCATGTTAGACAATAAAGCATTTCTTTAAAGTCAGAAACGATTATATTATATATGTGTACTATATGATTTCATCCCTCAGATCATAGACCAAATCGAGTAAAGCTTTTATATAGTTAGAGGCTAAAGTGTTTCAAACTAGTTTAAAGTGATTTGTATAAGCCTAATTTCATGTCATTGCTCATGTAAGGATTTCTGAAGTGAGCAATAAATCCTAGGTACCTAGCATAGGGTTTACTTGTTATACATGCTATAGTGATGGCTTGTACTTGTACCTAGGAACGTAAGAGGTGAAGCAAGGTGTTCGATGTTACACAATCAGGTTGAGTTGCTCTTTTACTTTGGAATCAAGGTAGGGGTTCTGGGAAACCTTCTATTATTTAGTTTGAATATTGCTTCTGTATGTCTGTTTGTTATTACGTTATTATGAAGGTGGTTTGAATCTGAATAATGTTTCGAAATGTTGGTCGAATATGATTGATGATTTTATGATGTTTCGAGGTGTTGGTTTTCAATATTGATTTTGTGATTATCCTTGCTACGTGTAAAGAGAAATGGAAACTTTCATAACTATTCATGATGTGAGAATGGGTTGAATTATTAGAAAGAAATTTTGGAAATGGTGGTAATGACCACGAGCTTTTGTGTAGTTGAGCTCAACTCTTGGTAGACATCAGGTCTTAGGTCAATCCAAGACGCACATTCCATACACCCCACTTACTAACCAAAACTACCCTCACACCCCACACATTCCATACACCCCCACACCAAAATCCACCTCAAGTCTTCATCTTGTCCCAAAAACATTTTTTGTCTTTGTCTTGAGCACATTTGCAACCTTGAAATAAAACTTTGGGAAAAAGAGAAAAGGGAAAAGAACATTTGCAACCTCCAAATAAGCCTTTGTAGAATTTACATTTAATAAAAAAAAAAGAAAGAGAAAAAACCAAATATATTCATTAAAAGGAAAAAAATCTAAACCCATAAATATGGGAATAGGGTTAGGATTAAAAGAGTAAAAAGAAAAAACCATTTTAAATAGGATGAAAAATAAGGAATTAAATTAGAAAAGAAAAATAAAAGATAGTGTTGTGGTGTATTAGTATTAGGACAAAAAGAGTCCACTCCTAGTCATCCACATCCGTCGAGTGGTCGTACATCGGCGCGCACTCGCCTAAACGCCATATTTGATATTTCATCCACTCATTACAACTTTAATCTCTCTCTCTGTCTCTCTCTCTCTCTCTAAAAAGTAAAAACTCCCTCCCCTTGAGGCTTGAGCCTTGAGTTTCAGGCCTCCCTCGTCTCGTCCTCCGTATAAATCGCCTCGCCCATCCTCTCTGTCAAATCTCTCCCTCTCCTTTCTCAACCCAAGAGTCATGTCGTCCTCGGGCGGCCACTCCGGCAGTGTTGGCGGTCCGATCGCCCCTCAGCTTTACTTCTGCCACCAGTGCGACCGTACGGTTTCCCTCACCCCCTCACCTACCTCCGATCTCGTTTGCCCTCTTTGCAGCGGCGGCTTCCTCGAAGAGATGGAAACCCCCAACCCTAACCCTTTCCCCCCCAATCCTTTCTTCTCCTTCCCCTCCTCCGACGCCCCTCCCTTCGCCTCCAGCGGATTTCCCCTCCTCTTCTCCTCCTCCGCCTCTGGTCCCGCTCCCGCTCCCGCCCCTGCCAATCTCGCCGATGATCTCTCCTCCCTCTTCGGTGGCGCACCCTCACGCTCCTCACCCTTTCACGACCCCGACGCCTTCAACCCCTTCGTCTTCCTCCAGAACTACTTGCAAACCCTAAGGGCAAATGGTGCCAATGTCCAGTTCGTGATCGATGGCAGCCCTGGCGGCGGCGGCGGGGACCCATCAGGTTTTCGTGCTCCCACCAATCTTAATCTCGGCGATTACTTCTTTGGCCCGGGCATCGAGCAATTGATCCAACAATTAGCCGAGAACGATCCAAACAGGTACGGCACCCCACCCGCCTCTAAATCCGCCATCGTAGCCTTGCCGGTTGTGAAAATCTCAGAGGAGTTGTTGGCTTCGGATTCGTCACAGTGCGCGGTGTGTAAGGACTCATTCGAGCTCGGTGAGGAGGCCAAACAGATGCCCTGTAAGCACTTATACCACTCGGATTGTATTCTGCCTTGGCTGGAATTGCATAACTCATGTCCTGTCTGTCGCCACGAGTTGCCCACTGATGATCCTGAATACGAGCAGAGGATCCGTGGGGACTCCGGAAATGGCAATCAAACCAGTCAATCTGCGGCTCCTGGTGGGACTAATATTTCTATGGGCGGTGGTGGGAGTGGTAGTGGGTTTGGGTTAGGAATTGGCACGCCAGCTCTAGACAATCCGAGTCCAAGTCCGCGAACGGTGGAGCGGAGGTTTACCATTTCCCTACCACGCTTTTTCGGGGCACTTGGTGGTCCGGCTGAGACTAGCAATACTGGGAGTGGAAACAATGAGGAGTCGAACTCAGGGAATAGGGGAAGGCATAACTCTGGATCGGAGGAGCCTAGGCAAGAAGATCTTGATTGAGCACAATTGGTATTGCACTTGTTACTTACCTAACACATTTATATATCTTTGCCTTTCATTTGGTTATTCTAACCTAACAAGCTTGAATGTGCCTGTCAAACTTTGTTATTTATATCCTTGACAAACAATGATCATTAGCTCCTTTATTTTTGCATCACTGGTTTAACTCATATTTTCATGAAAAATCATGTAAATTTGAAGTCTTTATTTGATAATACTTATCGTAAGCCTTCTATGTGGCAAACTTGCAACTGGATTGTACCTTAGAAACATTGTTTTGCATGAGTTATTTGTAGCTAATCAATGTGGGATGAAACGACTGGGGGTCCTATAGTGTTAGGTACAAGGAAGAAACTGTCGTAAGCAGTGGGTCATTTTGGTTTCTTCAGAAGCAACATGCAACCAGTAGACCTCCATTCATATAAAACTTCCAACAAGCCTCAACAATCTTATAAATTACCTTCTTTGAACTAGTAAAAGTCTATAATGCATACCTGAAGAACTCTGGAAATATACAGATGTGAATTGGGGATGCATATCTAATAATACTAAACCATAGTGTATAACACACATAAATGCAGCTGCGTTGGTTGATACTCATAATTATTGGTATTTTGGTGTATCCGATCGCCATACTGTGATATGGCTGATATCACCCATATCTCATGAGATGGTTGTAGGAGGTGACTTTAACGGGATCTCTAGGATAATGTTTGATATCCTAGACGGTATGATATTTGTTTATAGGTGAGAGATCTACGAGGTGCATAAGCACCAATGCCACGACATACTAGGTTTATTATGTGTAAAGGCTAAGATCACCATCTGCAGTGTTCTAGGGTAATGTTGTCTAACTCTTGGGATAAACCTACTCTGTCCAGGAGTGAACCTTCCGTTCTTTTCTTGTGTCTTAATCTGGTGTCCCTGGTCAGGGTAGTCATAGATCACCATCCCAATTATGTATGATTATGGATCTGTAGCAGTGACCTTAGTCTCTAGATTTGAGAATATGTGACTCATCCTTCCTGATTTATTTCAGAAGATCAAGTTGTTCTGAGTTTTTTCTATTTTATGTATCCAGCTTTTGAAGGTTACTCTCAAAAAGTGGAGAAGAGATGGGTTTGGATGTATAGGTGGATCGGAGTGCTTTATAAATTTCATGCAGTAATTTGGCTATAAGTTAGTGGGACAGTAGTTATTCTGCTCATATTCCACTTCCTAAATGTGGAAGTTATGAGTACAAATTCTAAGCAGTAAGTTGACTATAAGCTATTGGGGAAGTGGTTATTCTGCTTGTTTTCCAATTTTCTAATTATGGCAGTTATGACTTGCGAATTCTTAGGTTTGTCAGATTCTTGAATCGTTGGATGCATCAGATTTTTGATAGGAGCATACTTGTTTGCATTATTAGTTAAATTGTAATACTCATAATTCTCTTGTTGCTATCAGAATCACCTGCAGTTGTGTGCTGATGAGATTTTTGTATTGTGTTCCATCCATTCAAAAGAGTTAGACCATACAAAAATCTAGGCTGTTTTGTTTGTATCAGTATTGGATAGTATAAGTATTTCTATCCATTCAAATCGGATTTTAATGTTTATTTTTCTTTTCCATTCAAATCTAGGCTGT
The DNA here is from genome assembly GCF_041283825.1 of Pyrus communis. Lineage (NCBI taxonomy): Eukaryota > Viridiplantae > Streptophyta > Magnoliopsida > Rosales > Rosaceae > Pyrus > Pyrus communis. The sequence goes on from NC_142578.1 coordinate 165,489, forward strand.
CTTGTTTGTATTAGTATTGGATCGTATGAGTGTTTCTGTGTGACCAAGTTTTTTAAGCCAATCCATACATGAACGGGGTTCTTTTGTTTTAGTATACTGAAAGTTGAGTAAATCAATATGGATCCTTGGTTGGATTATTTCGAGTGCATGTTTGACTATATTTCCAGCAGCATTTATGTGCATGATTCATTTAGTTTATGAAGCAAGTCTTTAACATAGCTTTATGTTATAAGTTCTAAGACTTTTGGCATTGCTTGGTGTCTCCGATTGAATTGGAATGGATAACTCATAAAATTCAAGGTTATTGAAGGTTGGTGTATGATTTTTCATTTTTAGGGTATTAGAAGTGGAAGATTAGACATGAAGGAAACTTGTCCCTTCTAGTCCTTTCATTTGGGAGGATTGGATCCATCTTCTACTTTTTAATTGGACACAGCTTTTCTATATCTTCCTTCTAAATATATTGAATACTGTGAAATATTCAATCGTAGACACCAAACGAGCCTTAGTGCTCTTTTTTTTCTAGTTTGCCATGTGGCGTCGTGTTTAGTTTTGAATTTATGTGCTCTAAATGTTATCTCTCCCTCTTTCTATCTCTCTTGCTCTGATATTACAATTTTATTAAGTTTTCAATTAAATGGTTGCTTTGTCTCTTTTTGGTAGGTACAGTTGGCAGATTGGATATGCAACCAATTGTTGAACAAAGAGAAAGATCTTACACATTAACAGTTAGTGACAATTGTTTTTCTCTAAATATTTTGTCCTGATAATCATAGGTAAATGTCCATCGTTATTTTTCATTGTTATGAATTCTTTTATAGATTCATCATCTATTTATGAGAAGTTTATGTGCATGATCCGTGTTGTCGTGTGTCGTGTAATTTTTTTTTTTTTTTTTTTTTGGTACCATGGTAATTTTGGGGAAATGTCTGTAACGAGGCATTGTCTTTCTTTCTTAATTGGCTTATATTGTAGTGTAGCTGTGAAATGGTTTTGATATTGTATCTCTGATTCTATATTTTTGTTATTGTCACGCCCACCCCACCCCCACCCAAATTGTGATTAGGCACCCTAACCACGGAGTTTATGGCCGTAATCGTGAATCCCTTTAGTGGTGATGAACTTGACCGCCAGTATGTAGTGAGTAGAAATGGAGATTGGTGTTGCCATGGCCGTGTTATTTGACCGTGTATCAAGAATTTAGTAGCCAAAAATCACATTGTGTCTGATACCTTGGAGTAGGGGTGGCATTTTGGAGCCAACTTGACCCAACCCACCCATTAAAATCAACATTTGGGTGGATGATTAACGGGTTGGGTCGTTAACGGATGGACCTGTTAATCACATGTTGTTTTACGGGTCATTTTGAATCTACCTACATACCCGCTAAGCACCTGTTAAGTAAGGGTGTTTGTGTAATTTTAATAAAAAACCTAATCCAGCTTTCTCTCTTGTGCATTACCACACAACCTTTTGCCTTGTTTGCATTCTTCCAACTTCAAATACTATACAAACTCTCTCTCTAGACTGTATAAAACTTTGCATATAAATTTACCTGACAGCCATCTCTTCTGCAAAATATATTTTCCATGCCAATGATTGATCCTCATACATATCATTTCATTTTGGTTTCATGGTCTGTATAAATAGTAGCTTGATTAATATTAAAATGGAGAAGACAAGATTATAGCAACATTTCCAATTGATTTTAGGGCATGTTTACTTACAAGAAACAGGAATTGAAATCATTTTGATTCATGAGTTCATTGCGGTTACAAAAATATGCCTATGGAAATCATTTTATTCTTTTAACTTTCTCATGTGTTTACTTACACGTAAAGATTAGAAAAGTGCAAGTCTTTCATAAAATCCATAAACAAATACCAAAAAATAAGGAATCGGATTGACTAGGAGGGATTGGTTGTTTAGATTCTCTTTTCTTACTTATCCTACTTTTAAGCTTTTCCCATTCATTTCTTTTCCAATTTTTGTTAAGTAAACATGCCGTTGCTACTACATAATGGATGACCCTTTTAATGTGGAATGATGATATAAGTCTTTTTACCCTTTTAATTTGGAATGATATAAAAAATGTTAGGAAGACATCGTTAATACTAAGAGGATGCAAAGTTGAACTTAAAATACATTATATATATATATATATATATATATATATATATATGCGGTGAACTGTTATTTTAGTCTCTGAATTATCACATGAGTGAAAATTAGGTCTTTAAATTATTTTTTCAGAAAAAAATAAGTCCTTGAATTATAAAAATCTGCCAGTTACATCCCTAATATTATAGTCGAAGCTTAAATTCAATTTTCCGTCAATTTAAGTTATGTTACTTGCATGTGATACACATTGGAGGATAGCTTGATAATTTTACATAAAGAAATAGTGTGTGGAGTTAACTTTGGAAGGTAAATAAGACGTTAGATTCGCAATCTATATTAAATGTTAAGGGCTTATATGACACACCCTGACCAAGATCGGAGCGTGCTGGCCGTCACACAAAGGCGACGTAGCCATGTGCACGTGCGGAATCTAATAGAGTAGTAATATAAAAGTACGAATAATTAAAAACTAGCATACAAGTACTAGAATAAGTGCTAGTTAGTGCGATACAAATTCAGAGCAGGTCTATAGCAGTCCAAATAAAACAACAACAGTAGTACGCCCGAAGGCGACCCTACAATGTGGGGTGTCTGTCAGAACGCCGAAAAGCTCTCACGGGAAACCACCGCAACGGCTAAGCAACTAGAACCTGGAGGGGCGCAAAACAAAAGCGTGAGTGGGCAAAAACAAGCTCTTTGAAAACCATTTAGCAAAATACTATCTAACCCCTCGCCGTAAAACCTGTATACTTCCCAGGAAATAAACATATATACGTATGTATAGAAATGCCAGCCATGCTCAAGGGTATGCCAATCATGCTCAATATATGTCATGTCAAAATCTCAATATAATATGCAAGTGCTCAGGTATGAGTCATATCAATCGCATAATCCTCTGGCAGCCGGAGTCACCTAACGTGACCTATACGGCTGCATATAGAGCTCAAATCTCAAACTCAATAACTGAACCTGCCCACGAGTCGGAACCACCTAAAGTGGTATGTACGACAGGCCTGGGTGTAATACATATATACGCTCTAGTGCTACGATCACGTGAAGACTGTGCGAATAATCGCGGGTCACCTACGAGTCGGAACCACCTACTGTGGTCTGTACGACAGGCCTATGCACCTAGCTTGGATCCAAGCTGAGCGTATGGTGCGGGAGGTGAACAACACGTGAAGGACTGTGCCCTACTCTGGGCGGGAGCACTAACACCGGGGGTGCAGGTTATGAGCTCTCTAAGCATCTCTAACCATTATTTAATGCAATCGTTAAAGAACGCTTACCTGGCACTTACCTATGCCTCCACAGCGCCCACATATAAATATATATGACATATGCATAATTGAATACGTAATTAAACGTATATGCCACTACTCATGCATAACCACCAATTATATATAAAAGAAATGGCATATAACGAAGCATTTATACTAATTTCTGGGAATTAATATGTATATAGGTATATACGGAAAACAAAAGCCCACTCACTGGTATGTAGAAGGGTCGTAGCCCCCCTGCCTCGCGTGTGCACGCTCGTCCTCGGGGTACGTGTCACCTAAATGCGAAACAACTATAAAAAACGTTAATTTTAAAGCACATAACCCGTTTCTCGTAATAACTTCTCATACATTGCTCAAAATGGACAAATGAATATACCAACGTGATCTACACAACCTCAGGATCACGCCCATAATTTTAGAAAAATTTTTGGACCACGCACGCGCCCCCACGCGCCGGCCAAGGCACGGCCCTACGCGCCCCCACGCGCGGCCACGTGCACAGCACACTGACGGCGTCAGTTGACGCCGTCAGGAATATTCCGTCAACTAACGGAATATTCCGTTAGACTTAACCCCTGCCGTCAGGAATATTCCGTTAAACTTAACAGAATATTCCTGCTTCTTCTCCGGCCAGCCCCCGACGCCGGCGCCGTCGCCGTCGCCGGCACCGTCGCCGGAAAACCTGCAAATCGCTATAACTCTCTCGTTTCTCCACCTTTTTCCACGTTTCTTGCACCAAATTAAAGCCCTAAACTAGTAGAACATGTCCCAACAAGTTTTAAGGGCTAAAACCACGAGATTATACCTGTCCAAAAACTCCAAGCTCGGCCAACCTCGAACCAGGCCCTCCCGACGTCCAAAATCGTCCAACGAGCTACTCCGACGCTCCTGGGAACCTCACAAACACAACCACGAGCTCAGAAAACCCAAAAACTTAATGTATAAACTTTGCATGAACAGTACTCCAAACGGACATCGTCGAAACGACGTGAAAACGATGTGTTTCTCACCTGAAAAAGGTATGGCTGAGCTCGCCTCGACCTCACGAGCTCAAATATATCCTTGGTTTCCTCGATCTGTGAACATTCGAGTGGGTGTGTGTTGGTCCGTACGTTTTAGGAAGAAGAAGAAGAATAGAGGGCTCGGGAAAGAGAGAGAAGACAGAGGGAGAGAGAGAAGGCAGTGTCTGTGTGTGTGTGGGAGTGTGTGAGGTTCCAAACACATGCCACAACACACCAAACAACCCACAACGTGACAAAAACGAACTAGGGGCAATAAAGTAATTTCACACGTGCGTTTTCGATAATTCCGGAACGGGATGTCACATTATAGGCGAGAAAAGAACAATATTACACTCTAAAGTGTGTCAAGTGACTTAATTGATGAAAAATTAAATAAAATAACTTTGAATATAATAGTTAGTAGGGATGAAAGTAGCAATTTTTAATGAATTTAGGGACTTATTTTACTGAAAAAATCATTCAGGGGCCTAATTTTTACTGAGCTAATAGTTCAGGAACTAAATCGGCACTTTACACACACACACACACACATATATATATATATATATATATATATTAGGATGAATTACTAACTTATTGTGATGAAGTTGAGTCGAGTAAGGACTTATTTTACTGAAAAAATCATTCAGGGGCCTAATTTTTACTGAGCTAATAGTTCAGGAACTAAATCGGCACTTTACACACACACACACACACATATATATATATATATATATATATATATATATATATATATATATATATATATTAGGATGAATTACTAACTTATTGTGATGAAGTTGAGTCAAGTAAGGTAGGTCTATATCACGGATTATGATTCTCTCTCCTCATTCCTTCTTTCTGACTTGAACGGTTACGATTAAGGTACATCAACATCTTATATTGATTTTTTTTATAAAGATAAAAATGCAAAAAACAAAGTGTGAGAGAATAAAAGAAAAGATGATGAAAATATAAAAAGAGATGAGTGAATCTTATTATTTATCACGTGCATAAATTAAATAGTTCAACATTGTCCCTCTTTTTCACCTCCTCATGCCCCGTTGGCCGTTGTACTCTTCTCAAAATGGATAAAATAAATAAATAAATAAATAAAAAGGGCGGGAAATAATACAACAATCCCTAAAAAGGGCAACTAGCAAATAAAATAAAAAAATAACTCCAAATGTATGTAGGGGGAAGCAAGTCCAGGTGGGAATGCAAATACATATACGCATACGACTACTGTACGGCTATGAGAAGGAGGGTGGGGCCCGGAGGTGGGACTTGGGAGAGTCGTTCCTTCGCGTGACTTTATCGTACGATACAAAATGCTATGTAAGACGATTACGAGAAAAAAAAAAATTATGTTACGTGGTGAAATTTGTTAAGATTTATGTGTAAAATTTAAAATTTTATCTAATTTTTTGTTAATTACTAACATGTGATAAATTTGGAGATTAGGGAGATTAAATTTGAAGAAATTTTTTGAAAAATAAACGATATAGAAGTTGAGAGTTGGTTTATTCTTTAACCGTTAATAAACATGTTCATTCTTATTAATGACACATAATTTAGTTTGCTAATTTTGTCTCTAAATTTAGTCGCCTAATATTACCCTAGGCTAAAATAGAACCCTCTGTTAATTGTTAATGCGTGATATTACATGTAAGGCTAATTTTATCTTTTTAGTCTCACATGCGAACCTAATATGCTAACAATTAACGAAAATTGACAAAATTTTCAATTTAAGCTTAAAATATTAGAAGACTTCACTACAAAATTTAAATCCTAGATTTTTTTTTTCAACAAAAATTATTTTTCATCTACCGTATAACCACATAAATCTGCTCGAGAGGAGTGCCCCATTAGACCAATGAAAACCAAGAATTGCTGGAATGAAGGAGAAATAGAAAATGAAAGAAGACCATATAGGTGATTTAGGGCTGGTTTGGTATTGTTGTGCTTTGAAAAAAAGTTGTTTCTGCTGTGCTGTGAGAATAAGCAGCTGTGAAATAAAACAACAGAGTGTTTGGTAAACTTTTTTGTAAAAGTACTTTTGAAAAAAAAAAACAGTATTATACTGTTTGGTAAACTTTTATGTAAAACAGATGTGAAAAAAAGCCGGTTTTTCAAAGCTGGGTTTTGTAGCTTCTTGTTTTTGGCTTTTTTCACCCAAAACTATGAAAAAAGCTAAAGCTGAATGCTTACCAAACACAAAAACAGGTCCCAGCTTTTTTTGATACCAACTTTTTTCAGAATCATCTCAGTACCAAACCAGGCCTTACTAATAATCTAATATTAGGCATAAAAATAAAATGAAAAAAATGATTGAGTGTTACTGCTGCTGAGGCTGAGAGATGTGTCGGTAGTCGGTTCGGCTTCTCCCTCTCTCTCTTGTCCGCTGTCCTCCTCAAGTCCTCCCTCAACTCAACTCAACTCAGCTCTGTCATTCCGCGTCAAAAGAAAATACAATATTGTTATTTTATTTTTATTATTCATAGTTGGTTTCCTGTTAATGTTTAAAAAATCAAATAACAACTGTCTGCCTGATGCTTCTTCTCCAGCATCACAATCACCATCACCAATTCACCATCACCATACAAGAAGAAGAAAAAAGCCAAGTATTTGACTTTTTTGTGGACTCCATTTTTCTTTACAATTTAATATTATTGTTATTCTTTCTCTTGTATTGCTGTATGGATCTGGTTTCGTGTCGGTTGGCTTTCTGAAAAAATCTCTACCCCCGAAGTCCCAGCCAAGAGATTGGATTTGGATTGGATTTGAGGCAGTCGGCACTCGGCCACGGCTGCCAAGGGACGAGAGATCTGAGAAGAAGAGGCATATCAATTATGTCTCCTTCCAATACAAGGTCGGCCGAGAATAATGGAGGAGGAGGCGGCGGCGGCGGCAAGAATTACATAGAGCACCAAGTCTCAAAGATGGACACACTCGCCGGCGTTGCCATCAAATACGGCGTCGAGGTTTCCAATTTTTCTCTGAGATACCTTTTTTAATTAGCTTCTGCCCTGCCTGCGCATTGTTCCTAATTACGTTTAGTACTAGTCTTAATTGCTAAAAATTGGTATGGAATTGATAAATGGTAAACACTAAACAGGTGTGTGACATTAAAAGGATGAATGGGTTTGCTACGGATCTTCAAATGTTCGCTTTGAACACCTTGAAAATACCTTTGCCCGGAAGACATCCTCCCTCTATTCCTTCTCCAGCCACAACCACAACCACAACCACAACCACAAGGTAACATCTTCTCATTTCTCTCATTCCGATTTCCAACAATTTATAACAAGAAAGAGAAGAGATATCATCTTTTTAATATGACTCTTGACTCTTGACTCTTGACTCTTGATCTGAATCCTACATTTTTACATGCTACTTGTTACGTCTCTATGTTCGGAATACCATTGCAAGCGTAGATTTATTATTCCTGAAAACTTGATTTTAGGGTTCCTTCCTTAAGACTCTATCGTCTATAACAAGGTCGAAGCATTTCTTCTTAAGTTATGACGTTTCCTTTACCAACTTTCAAGTCGGAATGGATGCTCGAGTGCCTCTTAGTCTCTCTCTATATAGCTGCCGCTTTACATAAAGCTAATCTTCTGTGTAACTTATTGCAGAGAAAACGACCTTGAAAAATCCACCCCATGTCTTGGCCAATCTATTGTGCTTGAACCATTCTGCTCTTCTGTGGGTTCAAACCCTCCCAATGAGAAGAAGGCCACTACAGCAATGAGCACTTTACAGAAATACTATGGTCTAACATCTCCAAACTTGAAGGGAAAAGCAGAAGGCACCGAGATGGCTGTCTACAGAAGTCGAAGTTCTGAATCCTTTGATCAAAGTGCGGTCTCACCATTGTCTGACCCACTAAGTCACCCTAAGAAGTCCAGACATTCTTCCATTGATCTGTTGTCGGAGAATGGTGCAATGGCTGATTACCTTGCAGCAGAACTTGGAGATGGGCAGGGTGAGAAATCTGATGACAAATCAGTCCGGAGGCGTCAGAAAGCTGAAGTTGATAATGGGGCTGTCACACCTGAAAGGTTGTTGAAGGGGGAAAACAGTGCTGGGACCAGAGCTTCAACAGGAAATGGTTTAGCCATGAGGCAGAAGTCATCAAGCCGAGCATCGCTGCCATCTGATTCGGAGTCAGGATGGTTGAACTCTATTCCGGTGGGCATGGGGGATTCTATCACTGTCATAACAGACGAAATGGCTGTGGTTCAGAAGTCATCAAGCACACCGAGCTTAAAAGACCAAGACAGTAATAACACAGCATCAATTTGGCCAACTTCAAGGTGGAGCTTGACACAAGACATTCAAGCTCTGTCAAGTGCAACAATGGCCAGACCAATCTTTGATGGCTTACCAAAGCCAATAACTGGCCGCTGGAAAACTGCCCTTGATTAGAGAAATTCATTAGCACTGTGATATCATCGATTTGTTTCCTTACACTCGATCCAGTTGGCTGAATATTTCTCAGCTACAGATTCCACTGAAGGCATACATATTCTAGAGCTGGTGCAGTATTATAATTCGAGCGGGAGAAATATACTTGAGGAGGAGAAGATAGAAGGAAAATAAAGTGAATAAGATATGACATGCAGAACTACGTTTATAACAGCATATAAAGTGTGAAGCAGTAGATGCCATGCCGCAGCTTGAGAAATGTAGATGGTATATGGCCAAATTATTTATTGTTTTGTTCTTGTTTGCTGTCATGTGTTGGTTTGTGATTTGTATCGAAAAATAGGAATCTGGCTTCTTGTATTGGGTCATGTGATATGTTACTCGTTGTATAATGTATGTGAGGCTGTGCATTACAGCAGAATTGTTTGTTGCTTATTGGCAATGTAGATTGAATTTGTTAGCACAACGCTCTCTTCTACTTCATCTGTTGCATCTTCTATTGGTGGTTTGTGCTCACTGGCTTTACATTGACACTCTCAGTAAGAAGCAACTTTGCCTCCACCCACCACTCCAGGCTCCAGCCCATGTCTCTGGCCTCATGCTCGGGCTCCGACCGACGGTGGTTTGCACATTTGAGGGCGGAGACAATTGAATTCAATGAGCGTAGGAAGCTAACCAATTGTTATCAGAAACACTTGATGCAAACATTTGGTTGTGAACTTTTTTTTTCTTTCCCTTTTTGAACTTTCAACCGCGAAAACAATCTAACAGATTGCACTTGTATTCAAGATTTGTACAAGTTTTGGATTAAAAAACAACATTACTGAAATTCACGAGCATCATATATCAATTCTCAATTGACGAAAACCAACATCGACAAATTACTACATATCACAAGGATTTTGGGGCATTACAATTCTTTGTTTTATCACTCACAAAACCTAAACCTAATTCATTAGCCCCTTCTCCTTCTAACAAACACCTATGCGCATTACAAAACATCGTCACAGATCCACAATATTACTGATCAGACGGCGTTTCTGTTAAGGCCTTAAGAAGAAGGTGAGGGATGATGGTCGTGACCGTGATCGCGGTCGTAGCGGTGATGGTGTTCGTCATCGTCGCTGTCGTCCTCGTCGAAGGGCTTCTGCTTGTGGAAGATGCAGCACTTTTTGGAGCTCTTCTTCTGCATGAACTCGTTGTCCACCGTCCCTTCCTTCCACGACACCTGCTTCTTCTTCCGATTCAGCCTCAGCACCACACCTTCCGATTGCGATGACGATGCGCCCGCGTTCTCAAGGGTGATGGTCGTCGTCAAGCTCCCGCTCGTCATTGGTGCTGTTCTGCCTCTACCTCTGCCGCCGCCGCCGCCGCTCATGCTTCAATGGCAAATCGAAATCAATCGTCAATCGCAAAGGCGTTTGGCTGGTTCACTCGGTACCAGGTCTTATTTTGCCTCCCTTTCCCATTTTTTTTCTTCTTTTCTTTTTTCTTTCTTCTCTCATTTATTTAGATTAGAGTTAGACACCTTTGACTGTTCTAACCACTCGCCAACATTTGCTTGCTTCTTCCTCCTACTTTTTCCTTTTCATTTTGCGTAAATTATATTTCATGCGTACTTAGTATACGGAATTAAATCCTCTCCGGATCTTCTCGTTGGGGATCCGGGAGATCATTAAATATTAACTGTTCATCAAAAATTGTCGGTCACAATTAAATATTTTATATATTTTCAAAAGTAAAGCAGCCTCGTTTTGCATAAAAATATAAAAAATGAAAAAATCGTGACCACATGATTTTTGATAAACAGTTAATATTCATTGATCCACGGGATTCCCAGTGAGGGAATGCGGAGAGGATCTAATTCCCTTGGATACAAGTTGATTTGAATGATCATTTGATATTGCTTAATTTTGTTAACTAATTCTTGTACTTACTGTACTAATCGATGTCGATCATGCTTTAGAAATGAACACCTGAAGGATGAAACGAATAGTATGGGAATCGTTACAATCCATGGCGACAAGTGCAATTCAAATGACATTCGTGCTAAGTTTGACAAGGCAGGAGTTCTTACAATGATAATAACGGTTGCATATGATGATCATTACCATGAAAAAGTCGTAGTAGTAGCTGCAGATGAAACACAATAACAATACTATTGACAAAAAAAATTCAGCAACAACTGCAATTACTAATTACGATCAAAGTAGTGATTATGATGTTAATAAACCAACAAGTTGCGAATTTAAGGGCTAAAGGATTATAGTTTCTACAAAATTGAAAATGGAAAAAGATGTTGCAGTGAAGCTTGTGCCAGCAGCTGTCGTGATTGTGACTTTTGGATTTGACGCATATGTTGTCAAATATTACAATAAATAATGGACCATCATAACCATGTATACATACCAATTAACTAATGTTTATCAAATTCTAATTAATTAATTAATAAAAACGTCATTTGAATTTTTATTCTGTTAAGTTGAAAAGCAAATAGCTAGTGCATGAATATAATTGTATACCTAAGTGAAATGCCATCGATTGCGGGGATAGCTCAGTTGGGAGAGCGTCAGACTGAAGATCTGAAGGTCAGGTGTTCGATCCACCTTCACCGCACCAAGTGTTTTTCTTTTTAGTTTTTCAATTCGTTATCTATTTATTTTTTTAAAATGAAAAACTAAGAAAATAATTAATATATCAATTAGACCTATTCTGAGTGTGGTGGTGCTGGAGAGCGGAGAAAGAGAGATGGGATCGAGAGGAGCAGGGACGGTGGTGTCGCAGCTGACACGAGCGAGCAGAATGAGAACGAAATTGCAGACGGCGTTGGAAGCGAGCGTTTTGGAGATTGAAGACGTGTCGCATCAGCACGCTGGCCATGCCGCCATGAGAGACAAGGCCAATGCCAATGGCGAAACTCACTTCAACCTCAAGGTCGTGTCCTCAAAATTCGAGGGGCAGAACCTGGTGAAACGACACCGCATGGTCTACGATGCCTTGGCTGACGAGCTCCAGTCCGGCCTCCACGCGCTGTCCATCGTGGCCAAGACTCCCCAAGAGATTGCCCCCAACCCCAAATAATAGGATTCGAAATTCCACCTAATGAAAACTCTCTTGTGGTTAATCCAATTGCTGATTGCTACTTGCTAGTGTTTTATTTATGCAGCAGGATTTATTAGATTATTATTATTATATATATTATGTATTTTTTGTTGGTTTTAAATGTGACATTGAATGCTTCCTTATATTTTAGTTATACATCCAATTTGTTTCTTCCAGAATTATGCTATGCGCTTTGATTATAATTTTGCAGTTTTCAGTTGCAGTTTGCGCTTGAATGAATGTTTTGCATTTTGCAAGTATTGAGAGAGAGAGAGAGAGAGAGAGAGAGAGAGAGAGAGAGGTGAAAATATGAGGCTTGTGAGAGTCAAAAGTTAAAAAACTCAGACAGAAATAGAAGAGAATAGAAGAGAATAGAAGAGAATGGAAAATGGAAAATGACTGTAGGCATGCTTTGAGGAATGCCAACCGTTTTTCCTTGGAATTAGTTGAGCCTCTACCTTCATTCCAGCCTCTCTCTCTCTCTCTCCGTGCTTGGGCCTTGCCTTCCTTCGCTCTCAAGCCTTAACGACTTGCCTCTGTTGTTGCTGTTGTTGCTGCTGCTGTGTAGGTGTTGTTGTGTTGTTGTTTCAGGTCCCGTATCATCCAAACCAACAAACTAGCGAAGGTAGGAGCACAAGCACACACACTCACACTATCAACAATGAACAACAAAGCCTCTGTTTCGAAAGACCTCAACGCCAAACACCTCAAGGTATCCTTTATTTTCTCTATTTCTTCCCCCCTCTGTTCCTTGCACATTCTTGTGCTGCTCTTACATTTCCCATTATTGTTACTGTGTTATGTTGCATGTTGTCACTTGTGCCCCCAGATTTTAGAAGGTCTTCTTAAGCTGCCACAAAACAGGGAATGTGCTGATTGCCGGAGCAAGTACGCATTTCACATCCCTCTCTTTCCTTTTGTGTAGCATATTTTTACTACTGTCTTCAAGTGCTATTCTCGGCTATATTTCATATTGTTTGGTCCTGATTGTGGCAATTTGATGTCCATATTAACGTGATCTTCGTGCTGCAATGTATTTCTTTCAGAGCTCCGCGATGGGCTAGTGTCAGCCTGGGAATATTTATTTGCATGCAATGCTCAGGAATTCATCGGAGTCTTGGGGTGCATATTTCAAAGGTTTATTTTTCTACCTATCATTTCTCTATTTCCTAGTTCATATGCTGTTCGTGCTGGTAAGGTTTTTTTTTTTTTTTTTTTTCCTTTCCTTTCCTGGCATCTCAAATTCAAATGGATTGGTACTCATTGAAGAAATTGAACAGCCATATGACTAGAGAATTATTCTTGGTTTCTGAAATTGTTAAAGATAAATAATGAGGCCATTGTATACCTTCTGAGTAATCGAAAATGTTTTGAATGACAATGGTGATTGGCATATCCTGAATCTGCTACGAGTTATTTATGTGGTCTGGTCTACTGGATTACTGTTATCAAAGTTAAGTAATATTCTATATACATCTGTTTGAGTAGCATATGTTTTCATACTATTGCAACTCTATGTTCTAATAATAGCGTAGCCTGGTTGATCTTGGAAATAGGTACGGTCTACAACTTTGGATGCATGGCTGCCAGAACAGGTTGCTTTTATGGAATGTAAGAACACGACTATGGTAGCTGATACTGATGCATTATTTGTCATCTTAGTGCCATTTTTTCCCTCTTTTTCCTCGAAATCATTTAACCAAAGTAGTTGTTAAACATCAGTTCAGTATTCACATTTTTGCTCTGTGTGTTTTTAATCTTTTCTAACCGACTACTATCTTCTGATTCATTATCCAGTTAAATAACTCTCTATGCACTTTTATGTAGCCATGGGTAATGAAAGGGCAAACAGTTATTGGGAAAAAGAATTGCCACCAAATATTGACAGAAGTGGGACTGAGAAATTTATTCGGGCCAAGTAAGTTGTTTTCTTAAACTAATTATGAGCTTCATGTGGAACTTGGAGAATATGTTGGTTATTATTTCCTTCTGCGCTTAACTTTCTAGGGAACTTACAGGTATGACGGAAGAATGTGGGTTGCGAAGAATGCAAAACAACCAGCTCCTGAACCAGTAGATATGAGCATCCATTCCAACAATTTGGTAAAGGGTGGAGCCACATCTGGAGCTCCTAAGAAAACAAGGAGACATTCTCTTGAGGAAGCAATGCTTTTTTACTAACCTGGCGGAAGCTGCTCCTACAGTGGCAAGACCCCGCGGGGTGAAATTTTTATCTGGTTATGTTTGCTATGTTATCTTGATGAAAATGCTCAAATTTTTTGTTTCTGACCCTTAATTGAGTTCTTATGGGTCTTGCTCATTCTTAGACCGATAAGGGAGCTTTTAGAAAATTGGTGGTTTAAAGATGAGAGCAAGAAAGTCGAGATTCTTTGTTGCCGATATCACTTTCTTTGGAGTTTATGAGATTGAGAAATTAGGTCTGGTGAAGCAAAAAAAGGTTTTCACTTTTGCCTAATATTTGTCATATATGATCCATAATTTGACTTCATAGATTATTAAGCTGCTTTTTGCCTCTACCCTTTAATATATACCTATCAGATTGTACTTAGGCCTCGCCCAAGTTTTCTGGAAGAAAAATTTATAAGGTCCATACCAAGTAACCTATTATATAACTGATTTCACGTGTCGAAAAGATGACACGAATGAGAAAAGTCACTACCCATCAGGAGCTATCTGCTTCCGTGATTTGTTGTATGTCTCCTCTTTCATGTCTTTTTGTGTGCTTTGTCAAATGTGTTTGTAATGCTCTTATCTTCTGTAAGTAATTTTAATGGTACTTTTGACAAGTCGAAGGCATTTACTAGTTAATATTTACCTTGTTTATTGCAGGGCTCTTTAGATTTGAATCATAAGTTTACTACTTCACCTCCAGCAAAGGGGCCACCACCTTTGATGGAATGTGATACAGTCACAAGAAAGATCAACGGTACAACAGACCTATTTGGCTTGCTTTATGTTCATGATGCAAAGCAGAAGTATGCCACTCCCCCACTCTGGCAAACTTTTGATTGTAAGAAAATTATAGTAACATGTTTCTTTTTGTTACTTATATTTTTGTAGTTGGGTAGGAAGTAGTAAAATTGAAGAAAGGGAGACGGAAAATAACTTGAATTTGAGTAGTTCCTCCTTAAAAACCCCAGCAAAAACATGTTTATAATTAATACATGGAAAATGACTTGTGATCATCCATGATTTGCAGGAGAAGATGATTTTTTGAGTTAAGGCCATAGTTTATAACTGAACTGGAGGGAGCACCGACTCTGTATTTATCCCTACCCTAAAATTGTAGGGTTGGGCATCAAGGTTTGCTGTTTTCATTTGATCTTGGCAGATTTTGCTCTTCTTTCCTATTCCTATTCCTATTCCTATTCTAGGGAGTACTAATGTCGCACACTATGGATTATGGAAGAAGAAAAAATGGTGTAAAGGAAAAAGAATTGTATCACATGATATGCAAGAAAACGTTCGGGCTGAGTCTGCAGAATATGCCATTAACTTAATTGGTTTCTTTCCTTGCAAGATTTCGTTTTCCAGTTGGTTGCAAGAATGAGGTTGTTTGACCCTATATATTTGCGTTTGTTCTCATGTCCATCCATCACCTTCAAAACCAAAACTAGTTTCTTCTGTAATAAGACTACATTTATTTTCTTTTCTTGTTTGTTCGATCCTTCTACACTTCATACACTGCAACAGAAGAGAAGAGAAGAGGAGAAGATCAGATGGGATCTGAATCAATCAAAAGATTTATTTTCTTTTTCTCCCGTGTCTTTATCGATCTAATATTCTGTAATGACAGAGACAGAAAAAGAATTAATAAACAAAAAAAAGGAAGATATGTACGTAACTCATAGAGAAGAGATCCCATCCGGATTTCTCCTACCAAATTCAAGGAATCCGAACATTAAGACTCTTGAAATTTGATCTAACAGTTACAATTATTATAACTTTTAGAGAGCTTCCTGTTTGTAATCGTTTAATCAAATTTCAAGGGTCTAAATTTCCCGATCCCTAGGATTTGGTGGGAGAGATCCGGATGGGATCTCTTCCCTAACTCATAATAGTAAACAAGAACAAAAAATTAAAGGAAAAATAATGAAAATAACTTAAAAACTTTAAGTTTTAATGATAAGAATAAAATATAAAATAAAATAAATAGTATCAGAATTGATATTTTAATTTAAAAATATAATTTTTTATTAAAATAAAAAGTACGAAAAACTTTCCGTTAAAATCTTTTAAAATTAGTATCTGGTTGGAGTTGGACGTTCATCATTCATGATTTGAAGATTGGAGTCCCACAATCCAAGGAATATTATAAATAATAATACAGTGAGAAAAACGAAGGCCTTTTATGTAAATGACATATAAGGCACATATAGCTTTCATTAGATTATGCAAATTATACGGTCAAATTTGCCGACGCTGCTAAGTTGCATGACTGTGTTGCAAATCCTATGAAATACAAAAGAAATCCGAATTCGACTTTCATTTTAACCTCCTTAATTATGCATGCATACATGCAAACAGTTGATCATCGGATTATATGCTAATTAACTATAGAATTACATGTACAACAAGATTTAAAACAAGTGTCTTAAGTCTTTTATGCATTGGTTGCATCGATTGGTTCATTTTAATTTAATTGGAATATGTCAGAAGAACATATATCAATAATTACATTGCATCTACATATTATATATATATATATAATCAACTTGGATGTTATATATATGTTGTTATCTAATTGGAAGGATTTGACCCAAAATTTCAATTTGGCTCCTAGAGATCATGGATATATAACTTCCCTTCATAATATTATATGTATTCTTCTATACAATAATTATATTCCAATATATTTTATATATAAGAGTGAAATGACATGTCAACTGTTGACCCTCTCTCTCTCTCTCTCTCTCCATCGGAGCATCTTCATCTAATTTGATACATGCATGATACATAATGTACATGTATAATATCCAATAAATATATATTAATTACAACCATTCACTTCATCATGAATTGCTCAGGATTCACTTCATCATGAATTAATCAGGAATGGATCGAACCATCTTTCAATTAAACTGAGACATGCATGCTTTTGTCGTCCATAATTTTAATTCTGTGACCTCTATATATAATACATCTAAATATAAAATTAATTGGACCTTTTATAAAGGGGACTATGACATTATTAATTAATTAATTACAAAGGGTCATCTTCAAACTCAAACCAACAAAATCATGTGCAATAGGGGGATCGATGGGGCTGAGTCATTACATGGAAATTGGTTTCTTTATATAATAATCATCTATGTCTCATGTTTCATTTTTCCTGATGGAGATCTGCCTTAATATTAAGCTCTATATATACGTATGACAATTTTAGAAATATCATATTTTTACCATATTGATGCATAATTTAATGTGAAAAGTAACATACACATAGCACATGGTAAATGATATATTGGTTATATGTGTTATGTGACACAAAATGTGATCCGTAAATATAGTTTTTCTAACACTTTGTATTCACATATACATATGTACATAATTTATTCATTCAAACTAATTAAATAACCAACTGCATGATGAACAATTAAGCACCTAATCTTAATTAATTTCGGGCCTTTTTCTATTTCTCTGTGTCCGAGTTCACACAACTCACTGTGTCTCTGTGGCCCTCTCCCATTTTCCTATTGGGTGTGTGTGTTTGGTGATCGCAACTTGAATTGAAAGATTGCTATTTAGTATTAATTTCATATATATATAGCATTCGACAAGAATATAGAAATGGCCAAACTTTTTTCTTTTTACTAGGCAGGGACATAGAAATTAAAATGTGAAAGAAAATATTACCTAGAAATATTTGGGAGTTGGGACAAACATCTTTTTTCATTTAGACAGAAGAAAAAAAGAAAAACATCCGAGAATAAGCTGCTTTTGTGCCGCAGTCGAGAGGCCAGTGCTCATGGAAGTAAACCAACACTGATGGTGAGGTGAGGTGAGGTCTGTGCGTTTTTTCTTTTCTTTTTATCTTGTCGATCGAGGAGAGCCAATTGGTACGGATTCAATCATACAACCGGCCTAGATTCTTGTCCTTGCCTGCCCTAGCTAACAACTCTCTCTGCCACTATCTAATTACTTTACAATTTTATATATTAATTAGCTTCAATTCTGCATGCAGAATAGTAACATTCTGGAAGGAATTGCAATTTGTCAGTGTATCGTTATTTGAATTGGACCTGAATTCTCTGCCCTTCCTATCCTATATTCTTCCCATTCTTTCTTATTTTCGTGGTTACGGTTAAGTTACGTTAATATTTTATATTTTCATTGTTTTTTATCTTATTATTTTTATAAAAAAATTAATATAAAATATTAACGTGGCTTAACCATGATTACAAAATATAGGAGTGGATGTGAAGAATATGAAATGAAGAGGGCAGACAATCCATGTCCATTTGAATTTGCCTCTCAACTTAGACACTTAAGACATGTCTAATAACCATTTTGTTTTTTTGTAATTAGTTAGGGATATGTGTTATATTATTTATATATATATATATATATATATATATATATATATATTATAGCTAGGAAAGTGAAAAGTGATGGTATATAAATATGTGTATGGAGCATGCAAAGGAATCATGATTCGTGAAAAGATGATGGCCATAGATGCAATATAATATTTGATTTGGTATATATGCAAAATGCAAAAAGCAGTTATAATTAGTACGTGACTTATTGGTGCTTAGCTTGGAAGCAAAGCAGGTACCACCCCAGCAAATTGGAATTGGTGGCTTTGGTCGTCCTTAGTCTTTCACCCCAAGCAACCAACCAATACATCATGTAATTAAAGACTCACCATCAGTACAACTATGTGTATAAAGCACGCTGAGCCCGATAAGTCAATGTATGCCATTTCCACTCCAGCTCTCTTTAGGAGGAGAGAGGGACCACTAATTCACCCTTTATTTCAAATTATTTAGATATGAAAGATCCTTCCACTTCCAATTCTAATTCCAATTCTTCTTTCTTTGAATGTTATATAAATTCTTAATATATATGTATATATATATATTATATCGCTGCTTAGGGCCCTTCCAAATCATATATAATGACCTTTCCTCAAGTACGGAGTTAGTGTAGATCTAGGGGGGCCGATGCCCCCACTCATTTAAAAAAAAAATGTATGTTTGCGTTCCAATTCTCAATAACTAGCCCTAATTAAATTACAATTAAAAAAATTGGTAGGCAACTAAACTAGTCTACCGTTTTGGATCCCAAATGCCCTACCTGATGACAATTTAATTAACAATTAATTTAATTGTGCCTCCCCGTTTTTCTAACCCTAGGTCGTTAATCCACACAAAACTCATCCCATCAAGTACGGCAAAGCAATTACAGTCCTCAACTTCTCCAGATTTTTCCTCCCCTTTTATTCAACCAAAAGTCAATTGAATTTGAAGTGTTATAGACAGTATGAGTTCAAGTAATCAATTATCAAAATTCAACACTAAGAATTTTATAGACTGTATGAGTTCAAGTAATCAATTATCAAAATTTAACACTAAGAATTTTACTCCACAAGGTATTTTATACGACTTTACTTCATTAATTTGTTTTTGACATTTCAATTTAGAATTTAGCTTTCTAATTTAGAGATCAGTGGATGAATGATACACATGATTATTTTTATATAAAGAGATATTTAATGATATTGGTAATGATATTGTTATGCAACGTTTTTAAAACATGAAAACGATTCAATGAATAATATAATATGTTGTATGAAAAACTTTATTGATTAATATATTAGTGCTTTGTTCAATAAATTCTTGAGATTTTAATTATAACTTTATTGTTTGAGGATACCCCGCTCATACAAATCTTTAGTTTCGTCCTTACCTTTCCTTGTAGTAGTCGTATGGTATATAATATAGTACTAGTAGTGATGATTGATGAGAGAAAGAGAGAAGAAAGAAAAGATATGTATCATATCATATAAAAACCCTAATTCCATTGTGCAGTGGCCACTTGGCAATTAGCTAGGGCGAGGGAAAAAGTTCAAACAAAAGGGATAGGGCGCCGCTTGGTGGACACCCACCACTAGCGGCAGAGCTTCAAAGTTTCCAACGCCCATCTTCAAACTTCTCCTCTCTCTCTCTCTGCCTTTCTGCCTCTCTGGTTTGGTTTCTAGTGGGGGAGATAAATATACATAGGCTATTTATATAGGGGTATAACCCCTACCAGCAGTGTGTGTGACTCCAACATATGTCTCCATCTCTTTATATAAACATTAATCAAGCGGTAGCTACTTGAAACAATCAACAATACAATTCATTATATATTCACTACATTGTTTGCTTAATTGTTAATCTTAACTAATTACAAGCAGCGTCCATTTATCCCTAATCACTAATAAAGAAAGGAGATTGTGGTTTCAATTCTTAGAAGTTAGAAGATGATATATATACACACGTGTGAATCGACTTGATAACTAGGTCGAGAGCATGGACATCAATCACAAAAACTTTTCTTCAATTCATTAATTTCTTATACGTATATAGCTACATGTATCATAATTCATAGGTCGTCAATATCTCGCATGGAGATGGAACTATATTCTAGTGGAATTATTTATTAATCTTGCCGTTGCTGCCGATGCAATCGAAGGAAAATTAAACTGCAGTAGCAGTTTAAAAAGCATATGCATGCAGTAAATTGTGTATTATATATATGGTAGAGGATAATGATATGGGGTCAGTGGTAATTAATTTGGTCACCCAAGAAGCCAATTTATAAACAAAAGTAATCTTGGAACAAATTTCACCTCGATGTACATATCTATATATCTAGAATGTTACTGCAAATAATATCATTGTTACACCTCTACTCATATAATAGTATGGAACAAGAAATCAAAGATGTATTTGAAATATATATAGGCAATACTCTATTCACTCTTTTTAAACATCATAATTATTATTTTTATAATTTTGCATACCGTGTTCATGCTCTCGATCTAAAGTTGACCTTTTAGAGCTTTCCTTCACCATATACGTTAAATTAATAATTACAATGGACTAAAAACTCTCTCGTTTTACCATGAAATCCTCTACAAAGTGCTAAAAAAAACTTAAAAATTTGTTTTTAATTGCGGAATGAGAGTATTTAAGTCTAACATTAACTACGCTCGAACATGCCAATTATGGCCTTCCATGTGTTCATTGCTTGAAGGAATACATCAACTTTTGTTGTTGTTTGTTGATATAACGGATTATCCACGAAGGACTTCAATTGCCAAAATTGAAAACTGCATGTCCTTAAGTGAAAGATCCTTCAAATTAAGAGAGCAATATTCTTATAATTTTGTTATATTCATAATTGGTAAGATATCCCAATCATGTTTTGACTTATAATTACTTAAGCATGTGCTGATTGGTAGCTAGCTAGTACTATGTACAAACAGTTTTATTCTTGTATGCTAATAAAAAGCGATCGAGCTCAACTTTGCCACCGACTCATCAAAGCAACTAGGTACGTATGTCAAATGAAAAGGAAACCCACGATGTAGATTTCGATGTATCGATCGCAAAATACACCAAGAGGGGATTACTGTTTACCTAACAATGTTGGGCCTGACCAAAGAGGGATAGTGATGCATAATTATTAACAACTCAACTTTCAGTTGTTGATCCCTCAACGGGTGGATTTATGTGTTAACCAAAATCAAAGCCAAAGCCAACACTGTACTGTTTGTGATCATCACTGTAGAAAGATTTTTCCCTCTACCTATTGTAAATGTAATGCCAACAATCACTAGTAGAATTACGTAGTAGTAGTCTAATATGTACACTGTAGCTCATTCCAAGTGACGTTATTTTACTTTTATTTGCTTGCTCTGCTACCATATATCTAATGATGGTGTTAAAATTAATATCCATCAAAGAACGAAAAAAAGAAGAACAAACGCATTATAAACTTGTATTCTTATTCGATTAATTCAAATAAATAAAAATACAACAAAGCGTCAAGACAACTACACAACCAAACAGCTACGTCTTGTTAGATTTAATTCATACAGAATTACAATTAAAATGCGTGCTTATAAAGACCTAATTATGAAACACATAATAAAGCATTCTTAATCCCTAATAAAAATACAAAAGGAACTATAATTCTTATCCTACGATAAAACCACAAACATAATCAACATTCTTGTGTTCTTCATCAGTCATTGGCTATCTTCAACATTCCTCCTCAGCCCTCACCTCGTGGCAATTAGGCAATCAGCACTGCTAACAGGGGCGGATCTACTAAGGGACCTGGATGGTCCCAGGACCACCCGGAAGCTCACATAAGGGGCTTGAAACCTCCAAGGACCACCCAAGTCTGGGCTGTGGTGGTGGAGAACAGCAGCCATGGCTGCTGATGCACTGCTCGTTCTGTTGCAGGAGGAGAAAGAAGATGACTTTTTGGTTTTAAAATGACATGAAATGACTTGGCCAAAACGCACCGTTTTGAGCCTAAGTAAATAAAAAAAAATTTAAAAAGCATTGTCGACTGCATTTCATTGTGATTGGACATCCTCTAGACTCCACGTTACGGGCTTTTGTATCATTCCAAAGTAAAAAACAATTTAGAGACTGTAATAAAAAGGAAAAAAATTAAATTAAGTGGGATTCCGTCCAACCAGTAATAAACTTTTAACACCCTCCTCATCGCTATCCTTCTTGCTTACTACTGCCTATTGGGCTTGTATCTTTCTTGGCATTAGGGATTAGCCTCTAGGTTTGCAAACGTCTTTCATTCTTCATTTTGATGCCAAAACCCTAATTAGGGTTATGCAAGTTTTTCTTGGGGAGCCTGGTTTATTTATTAGTGCATGTTGTGAGGACTTGTCACTCAAGTGATCAACATAGTGTTTATCTATGTAAATCTCAAGAGTTTTGATAGTTTTGCATTCACGACAAGAATTATATATTATGAAGTTGTACTCATTTTTTATTTTTGTAGACAAATAAAAGGGATTATCCTCCAAATATTCGAAATGAGGTCCAAAGAGCATGTATATTGATAGAGTCTTTTAGAGCTAAAGATCATGATTTTCCATTCACATTCCAAAAATATTCCAAAAAACCTCATAGAACCGCCTAGGTGCTGCCTAGCCCTCCGCCAAAGAGCCGCCTAGGACCGCCTAGCTCCAGACCAATTTTTTGAAACGATATGCCCAAAATCCAGACGGGCCTTCACCACCTAGCCTCTAGGGGCCTATGCCGATTTTTAGAACACTGATTGGGACCATCCTATGTTAAAATTCTGGATCCGTCACTGATCGATAATGATATGATGTACGTAGCTAGCTGCAATGTTTTGGCTGACATGAAGCCTGCCAGTGCCTGTGCAACTTTTGATAATCACGACAAACGACTCAGATACATTTGAAGACGAATCGAAACCAACGGCACATGTTCATTTGGGTTAAAGCTGTAATTACAGTTGGTTAGAGGAGAGAGGTAAGTTCCAAATGAACTTGTTGGGACATGGCATAGTGTTTTTGGTACTTAGTGAGTGACTAGTGAGCTATCAGTTTCAACGCAGAATATTCATAATATAGATTTCGAAAATAAAGTAGTATAATGAAAAAAGATTGTGGAAAAGCAGAACCAGGCTACCACAGTGGGTGGGGTGGGGTCGGAAAGATTTTTTAATACGATCGATACAGGGAGTGATATATTACGTGTCATTATATAAATAGTGAGATATGTATGTTAAAAATTTAATAACTTAAAAAATAAAATTTCCCACCACTTGTATAAAAACACGTGGTGTATCACTCATGTTTCTCGTCATAATGAAAAATTTCTCGTGAGGGTAAAGAGATCCTCTCTAGATCCTTTCCACCAAATAAAGGGATCCAAACACACGGAGTCCTCTAAAAAATATAATAACTTTAACCATTTGATCAAATTTTAAGGCTCTGAATCCTTTAATTCGATGAATTTGATGGAAAGCATTCGGAAAAAAACCCCTTTCCGTGGAGGTGGTGGCTAGTACATGGCTGTGGGTGTTCCCTGGGGTCAGACAGAAGGAGACCCCCAATGGCCCCCAATGAAAGGGAGGGTCCATTTCTGCTTGTCATCAGCCTGGTTAACTTATGCCACTTTCATCACATGCAAATGCAATGCATCCTCCTACAAATTAAGATTTGAGATATATTTGTAATATATATTTCCTTCCTTAATAATTTGTAACTAAATGATGATGAGCACCTAGCTAGCTAGCTTCTACTAGATCTAAGTAATTATCCAGGGTAATTAAGCTAATAGTTAGCTTGGTATCCAAGAAGAAATTATAAACTTTGATTAGTTGAGCGGGGTTAACAGAAACACGATGATCAATATCATCATCTACTCCTGTAGTTGTATATACATATAAAGACAGAAGCTGGTTAATATTTGTTTGTTTGAAAAATAGTGGAGGAAATTTAGGAATGGAGAACAGCTGCTGATTGTCCAATATCCATCCACCCACCAAGTTCCAACCAACCCCTCCAAAAACAACTTAAAACTATATACATACAGCTTCCATTCCATTTTGGCTTAAGGAATAGAGAAGGAGCTAGGGAGGGATCTTTTGTTGAGCCAAGTTTACTTCCTTAATTGGTTAATTTATTTACAGTTTGTACAGAAACTGTTCTTTACAAAATTACAGTGTAAGTTGTTACAGAGTTACAGTGCATGATCAATTGATCATGACTCAAGCTTAGCATAGCATGTGCAAATATGGGATCTTTTTGCTGCAGGGTTAGTTCTTAGTGTTAGAAAATTCCGGACTGAAAAATTCACAAATTAAATTGCAACACACACACACACACACACACATACATATGTCTATTGGTCCTAATTCCATTAAGGCTTTTTAGGATGACATCAAACTCATGTGGAGCTAGCAGGTGAATAAGTTGTGAGATAATATCAGTGTGTTAAATCATTAACACGTCTCATTAAAATTTGACACTTGATAGTAATAATCAACTGTGTGGTATGCACTTATTATGAATTCTATTTAGAAGTAGGATTGAGCCGCGGATGAAAGCAAAGCAGCGTGGTTCGAGATCTGATGGAGATTAGATTTCAGTTAATTAATCAAAAAACTTTGCTCGAACTTGTAGCATCAACTAATTTTCTAATCTGGTGATGGTGCTGGTGCTGGTGCTGATGCTGGCCCATATATGACCATAATAGGAAAAGAAAGGGTAATCTTTAATAATAAAAAGAATAATGTGGCAAACATCGAACAGTTTGGAAGAGGATATGAAGATTGGACGGCAGAGATTTGATCAAGGAGGAGTAGTTGTGAGGAGTTTAAGTTTAAGCGCCTCTCACAAGCACAAGGGGTCTTTCCTTTCGTGCATTTAAGCACCCCCTCCCTGTCCCTGCCTCTTGGTCCTTGTCCTTGCTTATCTTTCCTTCTTTCTTTCCTTCTTTCTTTCTCTCTAAACAAAAAGCCCATTAATCTCTGCATCACCATTGAAGTCGAAGAGATGCAAAATCCGTCTGCAACTGCAAATGCAAACTGCATTCCTTCTCTGCTCTACTTTCTGTCCATTCTTCGCAGCTCTATATGAATGAATTAATCCTAGTCCATTAGCCCACCTTCATTCCCTCTTCATTTTCTTCTTGTTGATTTCTCTTTTTCTTAATTTCTTTGTTTATATATATGTATATGATATGGGAGTGATCCAAAATTTTCATGTGATCCCATCCTAGCTAGGCTATAAGGCTGCTCATATACATATTTTCATCAAGTGCCACGCAGACTTATTCATCTTCTTGTCTTGAGCCTTAAGGTATAAATTTATTCCAGCAAATTTTTATGCTGTTTTAAGGAACCCTTTCGTCTCTCTCTCTCTCTCTCTCTCTCTCTCTCTCTCTCTCTCTCTCTCTCAGTTCCTAGTCTCCGTGTCTAGCCTAAGTAAAGTCGTCTCCAATTTCCCAAGTCCCTACTGTTTCGAAAATGGCGGTTTTATATGCTATTTTGGGTCTCCTTTTGTCGAGCAGAGGCACAGCGTGTGGTTTTTGACACATTCTCTGCTTCTTTCTTTCTTCTTATTTTGAATTTGAATTTCTCTCAAAACTTATCCTTCTTTGGATTAGGAATTAATTATAATTAGGATACAAATTAAGATGATGGCGGATGCGTTCAAAAGAGGAAGACTGGAAACAGCAATCTGGGCGGCAAGGGTGTTGTTGCTTTGTGTAGGGACAGTGTCGACAGTGGTATTCTTCAAAGCAGCAATCATTCCTTACCTGCTCAACCTCAGTCTTTCCATCGTCCTTCACATCCGGACTTCTTTCAAAAACTGCTGCTCCTTATCTCCTGTTTACATCTACGTCATCCTCAACTTTATCATCCTCACCATCGCTGCCTCCTCCGCTTTCCAACGCCAAAACCACAACCACAAGCACCACCTTTCCTCTTCTTCCTCTTCTTCTTCCGTTGCCTCCGGCGACACTACTAAAAACAATGCCGAGTCCACTGACGACATTGACCCCTCTCACGATTTTATTTACAGTCCAGACAACAACATCGACAACAAGTACAACAGCAGCCAATCCCAGATGCTGTCCGCCCAGCCGCCGCAGCAGCAGGACAGATTAATCCAAAGTTATCCGGAAGATGATGCAACTTCTCTATTCTCTTCATCATCTCTAGACAACCATCCGTACACATTGAATAATGAGATGATCAGTTGGCATGACATTCACACAGTACAAGAAGGTGTCATTCCAAATACTATTCTGAGTACTAGTACTACTACCTTTGAGTACGATGATCATCAGCGATCTGGGCCTTCACCGGAAAAGTGCTGCGGTGACTCAATGCCAACGGAGGAGGAGGAGGAGGAGGAGGTGGAGGCGGATGATGACACCAAGACATTGGACACGACATGGAAGGCCATCATGGATGGGCAAGGCAAGGCAAGCGGTAAGCACCTCAAAAAGAGTGACACTTGGGACACGCCTCCTCGCCTAACCGGCCGGCAATTGGCCATCACAAATACCAAATTCAAAGTCCCACAACGTCAATTGAATCAATGTAACTTGGATGATGATCACGATGACGAGGACGATGCAGTGACATGGGCTCGACGGGAGCTCAAGAAATCGGACACGTTTAGCGACAGGGTGTCTTTGAGAAGGGAAAAGTCGATCACTCAGGAAGAGTTGAACCAGCGAGCAGAGGCCTTCATCAAGAAGATCAACAATGACATCAGACTCGAGAGGCTAGAATCTGATCAACGCCGTTTCAGGGAGATTGCTAGCGCTGGCATTTAGCTTCTACTCGTACTATTATCATAAACCTTTTTCCTTTCTTTTTGGTGTGTATTTAATTATCTTCATTTTTGTTCATATACTTTTATATGCTCAAGGAATACCCCGAGAGATTCTCTTGTCTGTACCTTAAGCTTGTTTATCTCTTATGTATTTGTTAATTAGTTATCAGCTGGCAGAAGCTCATCGAGTACTAAACCATTAGTTTTATATGTATGGTTATTATATATGTTGATTAACTTTGTTTTAATTAGTACTACTATTGCTGTTATATTAGAGTTTTGTGGGAGTAGACTCAGCTGAGAAATTCCTTTTTGGCTTTTGGCTTAAACACTAATAATCTGTATATGTTGTCGAATCTTTTCAGGTAGGCTTGTGTTTTCTTGAGGATTATATTTAAAAAAGTAATAAACCCGTGCATCTTTTATTATTCTCTCATTCATTCATGTTTAGTTTTGTACGTTCATTCTGTTTAATTTAATTAATTGGATGATAAAAAATATACATCTTTCTTTTATGTATTAATTAGACAACGATCCTTCAACTCCTTTTTTACAATTTTGTTTAATTGATTGTATGACTATCCAGTATCCACTCCACCATATAGATGATATATGATTACATGTAGGCATGTAATTGGTTAGTGTAATTATCAAGCGAGAGTAGGAATATGTATAGGTTAGGCAGGTTTTAGTAGGCACTTAGGAGTGAGGACAGCATCCATCCAATTTAGAATTTAGGTTTCCCAGCACTAATTCGAGATTAAGCCTAATTTTGAAAACAAACTAATTTATGCTAAAATCTATAAAGAATTGAGGACATTGTCTCACCTCCGATACTATACGTAGAGGCTCTCCTCTCTACCACATAAGGAAAAAGTCTTCGCTTTCTAAACTTGTGGAGACTATTTATACTTTGAAATGAGTAGAATAGATTATTTTAGATTTAAAGAAAGAAAAGGGTGTACCGAAATAGAATTCGTATTTGATTAGCAATGTGGCGTAGAATATCAATAATCCATTTTTGATTAGTAATGTGGAATTTTTGATTGTGTGGGATTTAAGATTAAGAGGCAGGCTAATAAGAGTTTTTGGGCCCAAGGAGGAATAAGAATCTCCCAAGTATAAAAAATGGGCCCCTGCCTGCCAGACACCTGCCACCAAAGACAAAATACAAAAGTTGAAGGTCTCTTGGATTTCATTCAAGTTGAGTGACCTTGTGTAATGACTAATGAGCTGGTTGAAAGCACCTCCCTCCCGAGTCCCGAGTCCCGAGTCCCAACAGGCACTAGTAGACTAGTGGTCTATTCTATATTGGGTATTGATGAACGATGATGCCCTGTAAGCTGTAACCCAACAAAACAACTTTTCAGAATTTGGCGTAGCATGAGAAATGAACCCTTTTAACCCAAAACCTTGGGCTACAGGTCTCTCTAGGGTCTCTACTCTAAAGCAAAGCCATCCAGGCGAGGGGAGATTCTAGCTAGCTCATCCACAACAATAAAGCCTCTACCATTTCACACGGCAGGCCCAACGCCTAAATAAACCTCGCGGCTCGCGGGGTGGCTTATGCCCCTTCTGTCTTCATCTAGATTATTCTTTACTACTCCCCATTCCAGCTTTTCCAAGTTTTTAAAGTCACCACAAATTAGGGGAAAAAGATAAAATAAAATATTTCCCAGAATCACACGCTCGCAAGTCGCAACAACCACTTCCAGTCTACCATTGCCACTATATGCTGTATAGCCACAGAGGCTCCAGCTACTGTTTTGTCTCGCGTCACAGGAGAGAAAGAGAGAGAGAGAGGAGGCTGAGATGGCGGCTGCGGCGGCGTCGTCAAATCCGAAAGAGGAAGTGAAGACGAAGAATAAGGAGGGATTGGGATGGATAGCGTGGATGAGAGGGTGGTTGTATGTGGTCTACGAGATGCTGTTCCAGAGAATCACCGCCAGCCACTTGCAAAACCCCATGCCTTTGCCTCCCGTCAACGATCTCACTTGCATTGTCACTGGATCCACCAGCGGCATCGGCCGCGAAATCGCCAGGTCTCCTACTTCTCCTTCTTTCAACTCTCCAAACATTCACGAATTCAGTTTCTTGTTAGCTTGCTTATTTTAGTATAAATAAATCAACTCGATTTGCAAGATTGCATTGGGATTTGGGGCTCCGTCCCTCTGTTTGGTTACTGAGAACTTTGGATACCCTGGTGCCCATTGCTCAATTTCATTTCTTAAGTTTGAATTAGATTTGCTTGAACATGAAAACTGAACAGGCAGTTAGCGGAATCAGGGGCGCATGTTGTAATGGCGGTGAGGAATACGAAGGCGGCTAATGAGCTGATCCAGAAGTGGCAGAATGAATGGTCTGGAATGGGACTTCCTCTCAATATTGAGGTATCTTATGAAGACCCCAAGGGCCACCGCCAATTATCTACCTTCGATTTCATTAATTGTATGCAAATATATAATATTGTTTAATCTTTATAGGTAATGGAACTTGATCTGCTTTCATTGGATTCTGTCGTGAGATTTGCCCAAGCATGGAATGCACGTTTGGGCCCTCTTCATGTTCTTATCAACAATGCTGGGATATTTTCAATTGGAGGTTGATCCTTTTATTGACATTTTTACACAATTTCAAAGCTTCGTCTCTTCAGATCTTATTTTTCATTTACTGGAATACTCTGCCTCTGGTGTGTTCAGAGCCGCAAAAGTTTTCAAAAGATGGTTACGAAGAACACTTGCAAGTGAACCATCTGGCTCCAGCACTGCTATCTGTCTTGCTATTGCCTTCCCTCATTAGAGGCTCTCCGAGTCGAATTGTTAACTTGAATTCCGTTGTAAGTTCTATGATCATCATGCGTAAGAATTTACACGCCTATGCTTATGCTTTTTTAGGTATATACGATACATATAACTTTCACACACCTATTTACACACATGGAAAGAAAAACTAGTCGGCGTATATGCTAACTACCCGTAGATGCATCCTTAAGTTCTTATATTGGCACTATAATTTATATCACAGTTTGATATTCTTGTTTTACTGTTATATAACATAGATCTGAGAATGCTGTCTTTCTTTATATAGATGCATTATGTTGGCTTTGTTAACACAGAAGACATGAACGTTGTTTCCGGGAAAAGAAAATTTACAAGCTTAGTGGGTTACACAAGCAGCAAGCTGGCACAGGTGCTCTTAGAAGTCTTTATTGTTTGTTGTTTTGCATATTTTAGCTGGAACAAGCTTGTAAGAGCTACAAGCTTTCCTCCCTATCTGTGTCTGTGGAAAGGAATTAGGTCCTTTTGATCCGTAAACTGTTAGCCATTCTGTGTGGAATACAAGTGTCTCTGTCTTTATTTAGATCTTTTTAGTTACTTGGTCCTGTACATTGATCAAGTGCTTGATAATTGGGTGCTATAACTATAGCATCTGCTTCTATTTTTTGGCATTCCTCCTTTCCTTTTATGGTTTCAACATCTGCTTTGATGTCTCTAATCGTTTGTAAAAGCTGGTCATTTATTATCCAAGGCTGAACGCTTGCGCATAATGAAATGTCAATTAACTGCTGTGGTATGTATATAATTTCCGGAGCTGTAACACGACTACTCTAACATAGTTGTATTTGGATTGCAGATTATGTTTAGTAGTGTCCTACATAAGCGTCTGCCTGCTGAATCTGGCATTAGTGTAGTATGCGTTTCACCTGGAATTGTCCAGACTAATGTTGTAAGTATCTTGATGCTTTCCTTCCGCCTCCCTTCTTTGTTACCATGAAGAAGGATATACCTTCAAGGTTTCTATATGAAAGTTTAATTAACAGTCTTGCATGTTATTGGTTTTATGTACCTTGAAGATTTTATATTCAAAGCTTCTCTACATATATAGTATATTGAGTTTTATTTATCATTTTGGGTTTCAATTGATTGCAGGCAAGGGATCTACCCAAGATTGTTCAGGCTGCTTATCATCTAGTACCTTATTTTATGTTTAGTGCTCAAGAAGGTGTGTCATTCTTGCTATTACATTTCATTGTCCATTTTACCTTCTTACTTAATAAGATACTGAAGACACCCCAGAAGAAAGGTTTGTAAATATAATCTTTGATGAGTAGCTAATATCATTTTGTATTTTACTGCAATTAGCAAAGCTAGAGTTGGGCTATAATTAAGGTCACATGATCTTGTTAGTTGGCCAAATAAAGTTTATAAAAGATAAGACAGAACAGAATTGAAAAGTCGGTTCTTCTCATCATCTTCTTGTCATGATCCTGTTCCTATTCACTTTGTTAAACCCTAAGAACTCGCTTAAACTCACCTACGAGTTTTTAAACTAAAGAACAACAATAATGCTAAAAAAGCTCTTTGTCGATAGGAATGTCTAAGAAACTGAAACACATATATGTGCTACGAAGATGTGGCTTGTTCTTTTATGTGCAAGATGCATATATGTTTCCTACTAAATTTGAAAATGTAAATATAAAAAAATGAAACAGAGATTATTCTGAGTAGCCCTGGGATCATCCTAGACTTGTAAAGTTTGGATGAAACCTCGTCTTTATGATAGCTTTTTTCCTGATCACTTATAACATTATGAATTTTTAACCTATCAGGTACTATTGACCTTGCTCCTAGGTGATCTACTTAACAGATCCGAGTTTTACTGCTATGCAATAAATGAAGCTTTTGATGCTCCTTTGAAAACTGAACAAAAAGAAGGGAAGGGAGGGAATGTGAAAGTAATATTGTAATGATTTATTGTGTGCAGGTTCTAGGAGTGCTCTGTTTGCAGCCACTGATCCCCAGGTTCCCGAGTACTGTGAATTGTTGAAAACGGATGATTTTCCTGTTTGTGCCTTTATTTCTCAAGATTGCCGTCCAACGAATCCTTCAGAAGAATCGCATAATGTTGAAACTTCTCACGAGGTGTGGGAGAAGACATTTGAGATGATTGGCCTTCCTTCTGATGCAGTGGAGAGGCTATTAGAAGGGGAAGAAGTTGCAAGCAGATACGGGGCTCATGGGGAGTAGCCTTGTTACATGATATGCTAGAAGTGCGTGTCAAATGCTCAGCCTAGATAATGTGTGGAAGGTTAGAATACAGAAGAAAGACTGGAGCGCCACAATCAACTGGAAGAAATTTGAAGAGATGGTGCTGCGTTGTACACCACTTTAATTGTTTAGATTTGTTTTTGACTATTGACGGGTGCGGAAACAGAAGGATTAGGAAGGTCTGATGTTGGTATTTGGTTCACCCCCGCCCTTCCCACTGGTTTAATTGTTTTCTTGCTGTAAACTAATGTTTTCAATTTCGTAGACAATGTAGAGAATTATTTAGAAACACAATTGTAGTCTTAAAGACGAGTAATGACTTAAGAATAGTATGTGGACATACCCACACCCACGAATTTAGATTTAAATGAGATGGTATGGATGTTATGGAACAATGCAAGATACAATAGTATGCCTGACTTTTTTCACCATCGAAGTAAAACATGTGTTACATTGGGAGAAAGACTTGGGTGAAAAAAGGTCACCGTCATCGTAATGTTTTTAACCATTGATGCAAGGCCACGCGGAAAGTGTTATGAATAACTTTGTATTAGTGGTTTGAAAACGCTACAGCGACAGGTGTCCATGGAAGTCTCTTTGTCTTCGTAGAGTTTAAACTTGTAAGTAGCAAGGAAAAGAGGATTTGAAAATACAAATTTGAAAGGAGAGGAAGTACATGGGAGAGTACACGTGTCGGAATGGGAGTGGTCAAAGTGAAGCTAAAGAAAGACAAACAGAGAGAGTAGTTGCGGTTTTGGGGGAGAAGTCTGTGTAATGCTTCGTACATATGTGTGCTTCTCACTTTATATATATATATATATATAGATATAGATATAGATATACACTCAAGCGCGCCGACTCTCTTTGAATTCTCTCTGGTCTCCGTCCATATTATGATATTAATCAAGAATGAAGGTAAGTAATAAGTATTATTAGGAGCCTTGCTTGGGCATTGCTTGTCAAGAACTCAGACTGAGAGTCACTCACCATACTCTCACATACGTTACTCTTCTCTCTTTGGGCCTGCATCTGCATCTGCATCTGCCTCTGCCTTTGCCTCTGCCTCTACCTGCAGGTAACTCTCTCTCTCATGCTTTCTTGCAACTTCCCATTCTTATACCATCATCCGCGACACACCAGTCCAAATCTTTTCTAATTTCCTTTATTTATTATATATACATATACAAATACATACGAATCCGAACCGAGGATCCGTGAATCATATTTTTTTCATTATAGATGGTGCGATCATAAATCATTTTAAATATTTTTATTTAAAATTAAATACAAACAAAAACTTATCAAATGAATCCGGAAAGGATACTGTTGGTATACATACACAACGCATATCAGTTCATTGTTTTCTTTTAATCTTGGGCTTCTTTCTGTCCGTGTGTGTGTTTAATTTATTTATGAATGCACCACTGCATAGTATGAAAGCCATCATGATTTGAAATTTTGAATGCCATACACAGTCCGAGTCTCCATAGTTTAATATCTCAAGAGTGTTTTGATTAAGGTTTGACTTTTAACTCCTTAACAATTAATTTAGGATGGTGCTCCACTTCTTTTTATTTTCATAAATTTTCTGTTAATTTTTATCTTTGATCCTCTTAATTCATAAATTCGATAAACATTTAGAATTTGGAAGGGAACTCGTGATTGAGATTCCAACAAACAAACTAACAAACAATGAAACAACATCATTTGTTTAATTAGTTAACTTTCCATTTATTAGTTGTTATTCTGTCTGTTTTTGAGTGTGTGAGAAGGAACGAAAGAATAGAAATTTGGATGAGTCTCCTGGCAGTAGGTATATAAATAAATATTACTTTTCTCCATGAAAATTGTGCATGGGGAATTGAGTCATGATCACTGTTCCAAACCCACGCGCCATGTCTAGAATTTCAGATATACTTGTGAGTTATTGTGACCAATGACCATACATACATACATACATATGCGAAATGAACAGTTTGATACTCGTTTTTGAAACCAAAACGAAGAAGATTATTTTTATTTTTCGAATTCATTGCTCGTTCTCCCCCTCCTCGAGATCTGCGCTGTAATGTATTGTACTACAAGTCAAAGAATTAAGTTTGTGTGGTGCTGCTGCTTCTGCTCTCTTCTCTCAGAAACACGAGTCCGAGGGATTAGATGCAAGTGTACGTACTGTCTCCGTCTTAAATGCGTTTCAGAGACGGAACCCTACTCCTGCCCTTTCTGTTTGCATAATGATTATACTGTTCATGAATAGCAAAGCTATGTTATGTTTTGCTTTTCTTTTATTAATTTTATATAATTTATTCACTTTTATAAAGATATTGCAGCCTAGTAGGAGGGTTGAGACATACCGATGGGATCGACAGCGGTGAAGAAACAAACAACAACATCGGCAGCTTCATCAAATCCTCCTTCTTCTTCAGTTGTGTCGTCGGCTCCTCCAAGTCCAAGTAGTTTTATCAGCAGCAACAAGTCCACCATGAATCGGAAACCCACATGGCTCTTATCCGTCCGTGACGGTAGGAATATTTTCACTTGAATCATTTCGCTTCTCCCTTCAACTTTTACTCGTGGACCGGCGGGCAACTTGCATGAAAAGATCGTCAGTTGGTCTTTCTGTTTAATAATACAATGTCGCATGAACAAATATTCAGATGATGATGTTGTATTATTGAATTGAAACACTTACAGACTCATTTTATTTCAGTCATTTTCTATAAATCTTTTATCTTTGTTTTGGTGCACGCGTAATTGAATTGAACAACGTACGCATGATTGAATGGAAATGCTTTAGGAGGTTTTTCGTGAAAGTCCACATGTGATGATGTCATGTGACTAGGTAACGTACGTAGCCTGGAGTTTTCCATCTTTGTCTGTCTATCTGTCCATCCATCTTCCTTTGTGTTTGAATTTCAAAACTCGATCTGATAGAGTCGTAGTGAGTAGTCTAGTAGGCTAAAAGGGCATTGGCTTGCAGTGGTATGTAATTGATTTTGTTTGATATTTGCTCGAGGCAGGAAGTCTGTGACCTTTCTTTTTCCCCTTTTCCTTCGTATTTTTCATACTCTATGATACAAACTCGTGCTAGGATTAGAAATAGGATTCAAGAAAAGAGAGAAACTCCTTCCATCTGTTTGTTTCAATATTCTTTGTTTGTTTTTTTTTTAACAATAATTCTGCATGAATTGGTGCTAACATTTTATTTTATTTTAAGCTCATACGATATTGAATTTAATTATAAAGCCCCCACGATAACTTTGATTCTATGCAGAAGGGGGCTACACATATGAGTGTTTAGTTTGTATCAAGAGTAAAATCAAATTTGAAATAATGAGGGAGGGAATCTTATATCTTGATGGATGGGGAGTGACTGACATATATGTTCTCCCGGGTGGAAATTGGTCCTTTAGTCATTTGGTGGTCCTGCTGCTGTCTTTACTTTACCTCCTGTTGGCTGTTGTGAAATTCAAACTCTCATTTCGAATTAGGTGCTCTGCTCAGTCTCCATCTTTTATTTCCCTTTTAAACTCCTTTTTTTTTTTTTTTTTATTTGCATGATTAATATGTTTGTTCAGCATATAATGTGAATTTTTTTTGCCTTGGAAATTGGCTGTCCATGCATCCTAGGCTAACTATCTCATATATGTTGAACAAATATGAGCGGAAGGGAAGGCTGCATTCTAATTCAAATAAAATTAACGGAGCCTTGGTTGTTATTATGTCAGATATAGAAGAGAGGATGAAGATGCTGGCATCTCACACAGCCCAACAAGACACTGGAGACACCTTCGCTGAACGAGCCGACGCTTACTACAAACGACGCCCTCAGCTGCTCTCTCTGCTTCAAGACTTGTACAATGCCTACGTCACATTATCTGATCGTTACATTCATACAATCGCCAAAACCAATCATCGCCGTGGACACTCCTCCCAAACCTCAATCATTGTTAATGACTACTACGACGACTGTCATGACCAACAAGATGCCGATGGTGATACATTAAGCCAGATGGATTCGGACGTGGGCAGTTCCCTCTCCTATCAGCCACAATTATCTCTTGCTGCTGCCCGGGATGATAACTTGGTGTTGGATTTGGATGCAATTGTTGCGGAGGTTGTGATGAAGAATGTGGAATGCGATATCTTACTTGATGAGGCCAGCACCATGGGGAGGCGATACAATGAGTCATCAAGGAAGATAAAGTTGCAGAAGAGCTTGCTGGAGGTGCTGGAGTCCGAAAGGCTCATACTACTGAATGAGAATGCTAAGTTGGGGTACAAAGTGGGTGCATTGGTGGAAGAGAACAAAGACATCGCGTCCGAGTCCATGTTCATGAGGAGGAAGGCTGGAGAGCTGGCTAGGTGTTTGCTGAAGGTGAGGGAGGATCAGAGGGTGTGCATGCTTAGCCGTAAAATCGAGGACCTGCAGGGCCAGATCTATGGGTTGGAGAAGAGGAACAAGGA
Organism: Pyrus communis; assembly: GCF_041283825.1. Taxonomy (NCBI): domain Eukaryota; kingdom Viridiplantae; phylum Streptophyta; class Magnoliopsida; order Rosales; family Rosaceae; genus Pyrus; species Pyrus communis. The sequence goes on from NC_142578.1 coordinate 202,312, forward strand.
GTACTATGAGCAACTTGTGAAGAGAGACCAATGGTCCTCTCAACTTGTACAAGAAGAGAGGAGCATAAACAACAAAAGCAAGTTTAACGGGAATGAAGTGAATTTGGAGGTTTGCTTCCAAATAGGGAAGATCAATCGGAGGCTGAAGAGAGGTAATAGCAATGTGAAGGATTTTGGCACTGCAAGTGGGAAGAAGGGTTGGAGTTGGTGGGAAAAGGTCAAGAACATGGACTTGTTTCTATGCGGACATAATTCAAGCTCTACTTGACCTCAATTGGTGTCTGTCTGTTTAATTACTGACTAAGCTTGCGTTAATGGTGGCCAGTCTGTTTATATTTCGTTTGTCGTCCTGTAGTGGCAACACTGTCATGAACCTGCCGACTCCATGGTCATTCTGCCTTATATTAGTTTCGTGATCCAGTAGAATCTGGTGCTCAAATTGGCTGAAACCTACTATTTAAATCAAGCGTGTCACAAAATTTGATGTTTTCCCCCGTTTTCTGCACAACCAGCGCAATTGTTATCTGATCAGTCACCCGATGTAAATGTGGATGAACTGGATGGCCCGCCCGGTTTTGGTCCTCGAACCGAAAATAGGGTATACTTGCCTATCGGCGAAGAAGATTTTTCTCCTGTGCTTTCAAAATCTCAAAAGAAAAGATGCAGCCAGGACAGATCGACGAGTACTAGTACATACATCCAAGTGAAGCTCGTTTATTGGAACATTCGAGGTATTGATAATGATGATTTTTTAACCAAAAATACACTCTTATTAATCTTTAGCATTTGATTTTTTTCAATTCATTCGATCCGACGAATAGAAATTGAAAGGCATGTGTGAGAAAAAAAAAAAAATGGTGCGTGGTTTGTATTTATGTGCCCATGGTCAATTTCGAATGGGTAATGCTTGAGAGATCAACTATTTAAATCAAATTTTATAAATTATATGACGTGGTAGTTGATGATTGGATTATTACTTAATTGTTGGTTAACGTGTTTATTTCCTATTAGTGACATATCACATAGTTTGCAGATTTTGCCTACCTAACATTGCTCATTTAGAATTCATTTCTCCAACTTAAGCCTACATTCATGTCATTTTCTTGATCGATAAACTTCTCAATAATTTGTATAAGACATTTATTGGCTTTCAAAACTCCGATATCATTTTCTCTCTCTGCCAATATTTGTTTATTTTTCTATTTTGCACATTAAAAGTCCGCAAAAAATGCCACTTTGTACTAATAAATTATCCAATTGCTTCAAAATTTGAAAATTCTACAAAAACTATGATCTATAAGTCATGATTTGAGATCGATTATGCAAATTTCTAAAGTAAAAAACTTAAGCCTACATTTGTGTCATTTTCGTCGATTGATAAGATTCTCATTTATTTGAGAAGGGCATTTAGTGATTTTTCTAGTTCGGATATCATTTTTGCTCAAATGTTTCTTTATTTTTAATTTACACATTAAAGATTCGTAAAATTTGCTTCTGCGTATTAATAAATTGTCCAAATGCTTCTAGAGAGCTTATAAAACTTTTTTTATTGCGTAAACCCAAAAAAGTGCAAATGTTCAAAATTGGCATTTTTCACAAAAATTGTGAGCTATAAGCCACGATTTGAGATCGATTTTGCTAAATTTTGAAGTAACAAACTTAAGCTTACTTTCGTGTCATTTTTGTCGTCGATAAGCTTCTCAATAATTTCTATTGGGCATTTAATGATTTTTCTAAACTCGGATATCACTTTCGCCCCAATGTTTATTTGTTTTTATATGTTACACATTCGTAAAAAATACTTTTGTGTATTAATATCTTGTCCAACAGCTTCTAAAGAGCTTATAAAACTTTCTTTAATGCGTAAAACCCAAAAATTTGCAAATGTTCAAAATTTGCATTCTTCACAAAAATTGTGAGCTATAAGTCACGATTCAAGATCACTTTTGCTAATTTCTAAATTAACGAAATTTAGCCTTATTTCGTGCCATTTTCGTCGACTGATAAGCTTCTCAATCATTTATGCAGGGCAATTTATGATTTTTCAAAACACAGATGTAACTTTTGATCTCCGCCAAAGTTTATTTATTTTTCTATTTCACACATTAAAAATTGTGTGTGTCAATAACTTGTCCAATTCTTCTAAGGAACTTATAAAACCTTCATCAATGCGTAAACCAAAAAAATTTGGAAATGTTCAAAATTTGAATTATCCGAAAAAACTGTGAGCTATAAGCCACAGTTTGAGATTGATTTTCCTAATTTCTAAAGTAACAAACTTAATTCTACTTTCATCTCATTTTCGTTGATCGATAAGCTTCTCAATAATTTATGAATGGGCTTTTAGTGATTTTTCAAACTTATCTATCATTTTCACTCTCCATCAATGTTTATTTATATCTCTATTTGACACATTAAAAAATACTTATGTATATCAAGAAATTGTACAACTGCTTCTAGAGCTTACAAAACTTTCTTTATTCATAAACCAAAATATTTGCAAATGTTCAAAATTTGAAATTATTCACAAAAACTTTGAGCTGTAAGTCACAATTGAGATCAATTTTGCTAATTCACAAAAACTTAAATTTTTAGTGATTTTTAAAGCTCGGCTATCACATACTTTATTTATGCTAATTCACATAAAATTTACTTATGTGAATCAATAATAGTCCAACTGCTTCTGAAAAACATACAGAACTTTCTTTATTGCGCAAACCAAAAAAATTTGCAAATGTTCAAAATTTGTAATTTTTCACAAAAACTATGAGCTATAAGTCACGATTTGAGATCGATTTTGCTAATTTCTAAGCAACGAACTTAAGCCTCTTCCGTACCATTTTCCTTGATCGATAAGGTTCTCAAAAATATATTTAGGGCATTTAGTGACTTTTCAAAAGTCGGATATCACTTTCGCTCTCTGCCAATGTCTACTTATTTTTCTATTTTACACATTAAAAATTCATGAAAATTACTTAGGTGTGTTAATAAATATTCTAATTGCTTCTAAAGAGCTCATAAACTTTCTTTAATGCATAAACTGATAAACCCAAAAATTTGCAAATGTTCAAAATTTGCATTTTTCAAAAAACTGTGAGCTACAAATTAAGATATGATATCAATTTTGCTAATTTCTAAAATAACGAACTTAAGCCTAGTTTTGTGTCATATCCGTCAACCGGAAGCTTCTCAATAATTTGTGAAAAGCATTTAGTGGTCTTTAAAAATTGGCTATGATTTTCACTCTCCACCAATGTTTATTTATATTTCTACTTGACACATAAAAAATACTTATGTGTATAATAATTTGTCCAACTCTTTCTAAAGAACTTACAAAACTTTCTTTATTGCGCAAACCAAAAAATTTGTAAATGTTCAAAATTTGTAACTTTCACAAAAACCGTGAACTATAAGTCACAATTTGAGATCGATTTTGCAAATTTCTAAAGTAACAAACTTAAACCTATTTTTGTGTCATTTTCGTCGATTGATAAGCTTCTCAATAAATGTGTATGGTATTTAGTGATGTTTCAAACACGGTTATCACTTTCACTCACCGCCAATGTTTATTTATATTTCTTCTTGACACATAAAAAATACTTATGTGTATCAATAACTTGTCCAACTACTTCTAAAGAACTTACAAAATTTTATTTAATGCACAAACCAAAAAATTTTGCAAATGTTCAAAAGTTGAATTTTTAACAAAAACTGTGAGCTACAAGTCACGATTTAAGATCGATTTTACTAATTTCTAAAGTAACGAACTTAAGCCTACTTTCGTTTCATTTTCTTCGATCGATAAGTTTCTCAATAATTTGTGCATGGCTTTTAGTGATTTTTCAAACTCGACTATCACTTTTAGTCTCCACCACTATATTTTTTTTATATTTCTTTTAACCCATAAAAAATACTTATGTGTATCAACAATTGTCCAACAACTTCTAAAGAACTTACAAAACTTTCTTTAATGCGTAAACCAAAAAATTTGCAAATGTTCAAAATTTGAAATTTTCACAAAACTGTGACTTATAAGTCACTATTTGAGATTGATTTAGCTAATTTCTAAGTAACGAACTTAAGCCTACTTTCGTGTCATTTTCGTTGATCGATAAGCTTCTTAATAATTTGTGTGGGGCTTTTAGTGATTTTTCAAACTCGACTATCCCCTCACCATCCGACAATGTTTATTTATATTTTTACTTGACACATAAAAAATCCATAAAGAATACATGTGTGTATTGATAAATTGTCCAACTGCTTCTAAAGAACTTATAAAACTTTATTTAATGCGTAAACAAAAAAATTTGCAAAAATTCAAAATCTATATTTTTTTCACGAAAAGTGTGAGTTAACACTCACAATTTTTAGTCGGTTTTGCAAATTAGTACATAAATCACCGTTCAATTCATTTATTTCCAACTTCGCTTCAATGTGAAGTTTTGAAAATTAAGGTGAGACGTTCCATTGAGATTCTTGAGAGTGGAACTGTCACATCCCTGCCCGGGCCCCCACCACATCCTGGGTTCGACTCCACCGTAGCATGATATTGTCCGCTTTTGGCCCTGACCACGCCCTCACGGTTTTGTTTCTAGGAACTCACACGAGAACTTCCCAGTGGGTCACCCATCTTGGGATTGCTCTCGCGCGAACTCGCTTAACTTCAGTGTTCTGATAAACTCCGAAGCCAGTGAGTTCCCCAAATGCCTCGTGCTAGCTAGATATGGGAATATACATATAAGGCTTACATGATCCACTCTCTTGGGCGATGTGGAATGTTACAATCCACCCCTCTTAGGGGCCCGACGTCCTCGTCAGCACAGTTCTGACTAGGGATTGGTACTAATACCAAATTGTCATATCCCGGCCCGAGCCCCCAGCACATCTCGGGCTCGACTCCACTGTAGTACGATATTGTCCACTTTGGGCCCTGACCACGCCCTCACAATTTTGTTTCTGGGAACTCAAATGAGAACTTCCCAGTGAGTCACCCATCCTGGGATTGCTCTCGTGTAAACTCGCTTAACTTTATGAACTCCGAAGCCAGTGAGCTCCCAAAATGCCTCGTGCTAGGTAGAGATGAGAATATACATATAAGGCTTACATGATCCACTACCCTGGGCAATGTGGGATGTTACAGGAACCCCATTTGACAACATTTTGGTCCTCACTATCGTATTTTTCACATATTTTTTTAAGTTTTTGGCTTAAATATTCCACTAAGTAAACAATTGTTCCTTAATAAATTGTAAAACTGCTTCCAAGCACCTTATAAAGTTTTCCTTAAAGCTCATGGAAAATACTTCGCAAAAATAAAAAATTTCATTTTGGACCAAAAAAACATGGGTTAACACTCACAACATTTTGTCGGTTTTGCAAATTCGTACATAAATCACCGTTCAATCTATTTATTTTCACATTCACCTCAATGTGGAGTTTTAAAAATTAAGGTGAGACATTTCATTGAGATTCTTGAAGGTAGAACCCCATTTGACAATGTTTTGGTCATCACTATTGTATTCTTCACTTATTTTTTCAGTTTACGGCTTAAATATTCTACTAAGTATAATTTGTTGCTCAATAAATCATAAAAGCGCTTCCAAATACCTTATAAAGTTTTGTTTAATGCTCGTGGAAAATATTTTGCAAAACTAAAAATTTTCATTTTTGACCAAAAAATGTGGGTTAACACTCACGGTTTTTAGTCGGTTTTGCAAATTAGTAAATAAATCACCGTTCAATCCATTTATTTTCATGTTCGCCTCAATATGAAGTTTTGAAAATGAAGGCAAGACTTTCCATTGAGATTCCTGAGGGTGGAACCCATTTGACAATGTTTTTGTGCTCACTATTGTATTTTTAATTTTTTTTTTTTTTAGTTTTCGCTTAAATATTCTACTAAGTATACATTCGTTGCTCAATAAAAATCATAGAACCGCTTTCAAACACCTTATAAAGTTTTCCTTAATGGTCGCGGAAAATGTTTCGCAAAAATAATTTTTTTCATTTTTGACCAAAAAATCGTTGGTTAACACTCACGATTTTTTGTCGGTTTTATAAATTCGTACATAAATCATCGTTCAATTTATCTGTTTTTAAAATCGTCTCACCATGTAATTTTGAAAATTAAGGTAAGACTTTCTGTTGAGATTCTTGAAGGCGGAACCCCATTTGACAATGTTTTGGTCCTCACTATTGTATTTTTCACTTATTTTTTCAGTTTTCAGTTTAAATATTCTACTAAGTATACATTTGTAGCTCAATAAATCATCAAATCAATTCCAAACACCTTACAAAGTTTTCCATAATGCTCACGGAAAATATTTTGTAAAAATAAAAATTTGCATTTTTGACCAAAAAAACATGGGTTAACACTCACGATTTTTAGTCGTTTTACAAATTCGTACATAAATCTTCGTTCAATATATATGTTTTCAGCTTCGCCACATCGAGAAATTTTGCAAATTAAGATAAGACTTTTCGTTGAGATTCTTGAGGGTGAAACTCCATTTGACAATGTTTTGGTCCTCACTATTGCATTTTTCACTTATTTTTTCAATTTTCGGCTTAAATATTCTACTAAATATAAATTTGTTACTCAATAAATCATAAAACAGCTTCCAAACACCTTATAAATTTTTCCTTAATGCGCGCGGAAAATATTTTGCAAAAATAAAAATTTTCATTTTTGACCAAAAAACGTGGGTTAACACACAAGGTTTTTAGTCGGATTTGCAAATTTGTACAAAAATCACGTTCGATCTATTTATTTTCAGCTTCGCCTCAATGTGAAGTTTTAAAAATTAAGGAGAGACTTTCCATAGAGATTCTTGAGGGTGGAACCCCACTTGACAATGTTTTGGTCTTCACTATTTTATATTTCACTTATTTTTTCAGTTTTTGGCTTAAATATTCTACTAAGAATACATTTGTCGCTCAATAAATCATAAAATGTCACTTCCCGGCCCGGGGCGGATCACTTCCCGGGCCCGCTCCACCACCGTAGCACGATATTGTCCGCTTTGGGCTTACCATTCCCTCACGGTTTTGTTTTTGGGAACACATGAGCAACTTCCCAGTGGGTCACCCATCATGGGATTGCTCTAACCCCCTTTTCGCTTAACTTCGAAGTTCCTACGGAACTCGAAGCCAGTGAGCTTCCAAAAGGCCTCCTGCTAGGTAGGGATGGGAATATACATTTAAGGATCACTCCCCTGGGCGATGTGGGATGTCATATAAAACCACTTCCAAACACCTTAAAAAGTTTTCCTTAATGCTCGCGGAAAATATTTACAAAAATTAAAATTTTCATTTTTGAATTAAAAAACGTGGGTTAACACTCACGATTTTTAGTCAGTTTTACAAATTCGTACATAAATCATCGTTCAACCTATTTGTTTTCACCTTTGCCTTATCGTGAAAATTTGAAAATTAAGATAAGACTTTCCGTTAAGAACCATTTGACAATGTTTTGGTCCTCACTATTGTAATTTTCACTTATTTTTTCAGTTTTCAGCTTAAATATTCTACTAAGTATACATGTTGCTCAATAAATCATAAAACCATTTCTGAACACGTTATAAAGTTTTCCTTAATGCCCGAGGAAAATATTTCGTAAAAATAAAAAATTTCATTTTTGACTGGAAAAACTTAGGTTAACACTTATGACTTTTAGTCGGTTTTGCAAATTTGTACATAAATCACCGTTCAATCTATTTATTTTCAACTTCACCTCAATGTAAAGTTTTGAAAATTAAGGTGAGACTTTCCATTGAGATTCTGGAGGGTGGAACCCCATTTGACAATATTTTGGTCCTCACTATTGTATTTTTCACTTATTTTTTCAGTTTTCGGTTTAAATATTCTACTAAGTATACATTTGTAGCTCAATAAATCATCAAACCAATTCCAAACACCTTACAAAGTTTTCCATAATGCTTGCGGAAAATATTTCACAAAAAAAAAAAAAAGAATTTGCATTTTTGACCAAAAAAGCATGGGTTTTTAATCGTTTTACAAATTCGTACATAAATCTTTGTTCAATCTATATGTTTTCACCTTTGCCACACTGAAATTTTGAAAATTAAGATGAGACTTTTCATTGAGATTCTTGACGGTGGAACCCCATTTGACAATGTTTTTGTCTTCACTATTGTATTTTTCACTTATTTTTTTCCAATTTTTGGTTTACATATTTTACTAAGTATACATTTGTTGCTCAATAAATCATCAAACCACTTCCAAACACCTTACAAAGTTTTCCTTAATGCTTGCAAAAAATATTACTCAAAAAAAATAAAAATTTACATTTTTGACCAAAAAAACGTGGGTTAACACTCATGATTTTTATTCAGTTTTATAAATTCGCACATAAATCATTGTTCAATCAATATGTTTTCACCTTCGCCTCACCATGAAATTTTGAAAATTAAGGTAAGACTTTCCGTTGAGATTCTTGATGGTGGAACCCATTTGACAATGTTTTGGTCGTCACTATTGTATTTTTCACTTATTTTTTCAGTTTTCGGCTTAAATATTCTACTAAGTATACATTTGTTGTACAATAAATCATAAAACAGCTTCCAAACAAGTTATAAAGTTTTCCTTAATGCTTGTAGAAAATATTTAGCAAAAATAAAAATTTGCATTTTTGACCAAAAAAACGTGGGTGTTATTCACTGTTTTTAGTCGGTTTTGCAAATTCGTACATAAATCACCGTTCAATCTATTTATTTTTAGCTTCACCTCAATGTGGAGTTTTGAAAATTAAGGTGAGACTTTCCATTGAGATTGTTGAGGGTGGAACCCCATTTGACAATGTTTTGGTCCACATTTTTGTATTTTTCACATATTTTTTTTCTTCACTTTTCGGCTTAAATATTCTACTAAGTATACATTTGTTACTCAATAAATCATACAATTGCATCCAAACACCTTATAAAGTTTTCCTTAATGCTCGCGGAAAATATTTTGCAAAAATAAAAATTTGCATTTTTGACCAAAAAAACGTGGGTTAACACTCACAATTTTTAGTCGGTTTTACAAATTCGTACATAAGTCATTCGTTCAATCTATTTGTTTTCACCTTCGCCTCACCGTGAAATTTTGAAAATTAAGGTAAGACTTTCCGTTGAGATTCTTGAGGGTGGAAACCCGTTTGACAATGTTTTGGTCCTCACAATTCTATTTTTCACTTATTCTTTTTAGTTTTCAGCTTAAATATTTACTAAGTATACATTTGTTGCTCAATAAATCATAAAACCGCTTCCAAACACCTTATAAAGTTTTCCTTAATGCTCGTAGAAAATATTTTGCAAAAATAAAAATTTTCATTTTTGACCAAAAAAACAAGAGTTAACACTCATGGCTTTTAGTTGGTTTTGCAAATTCGTACATAAATCACCCTTCAATCAATTTATTTTCACCTTCACCTGAATGTGAAGTTTTGAAAATTAAGGTGAGACTTTCCATTGAGATTCTTGAGGGTGGAACCTCATTTGACAATGTTTTGGTCCTCACTATAGTATTTTTCACTTACTTCTTTCAGTTTGTGGCTTAAATATTCCACTAAGTATACATTTGTTGCTCAATAAATCATAAACCCGCTTCCAAACACCTTATATAGTTTTCCTTAAAACTTGTGGAAAGTATTTCACAAAATAAAAAATTTCATTGTTGACCAAAAAAACGTGGGTTAACACTCACAGTTTTTAGTTAGTTTTTACAAATTCGTACATAAATCGTCGTTCAAACTATTTCTTTTCAACTTCTCCTGACCGTGATGTTTGAAAATTATATTAATACTTTCCGTTATATTCTTGGGGGTGCAACCCAATTTTAACAATATTTTGGGCTTTCAACTTAAATAGTCTACTAAATATACATTTGTTGCTCAAAAAATCTTAAGTCCGCTTCCAGCTCCCTTATAAATTTTCCTTAATGCTCATGGAAAATGTTTCACGAAAATATAATATTGGCATAAAAAAAGGGTTAACACTCATAGTTTGTTGTTGGTTTTTACAAATTGTACATAAATCGTCATTCAAACTATTCACCTTCGCCTTACCGTGAAGTTTGAAAATTATAGTAATACTTTTTGTTATATTCTTGATGGTGGAACCCCATTTTAACAATGTTTTGGGCCTCCCTACTTGTAACATCCCACATCGCCCACATGAGTGAATCCTGTAAGCCTTATATGTATATTCTCGTATCTACCTAGCACGAGGCCTTTTGGGAGCTCACTGGCTTTGGATTCCATCGGAACTCCGAAGTTAAGCGAGTTAATGCGAGAGCATTCCCAGGATGGGTGACCCACTGGGAAGTTCTCGTGTGAGTTCCCAAAAATAAAACCATGAGGGCGTGGTCCCTGAGATTTCAAATCAATAGAAGTGGTCCCTGAGATTGTTCACCATCCATCATTTTGGTCCTTCCGTTAAAAACTCCGTTAAGTGTCCCGAAGCTCTTGGCCAGAAGTTTGGGCAATTTTCAAAGCTTCGTAACTCAATCATTTCTTAACCAAATTCGACTCATAATATATCAAAATGAAGATAGGAAAGTGTAGAATAATATTATACCTATTTGGAAGCCCAATGGTTGACAGAGATGGCTGAAAAATAGCCTCAAAATTGATTGGTCCGAGGGAAAACTGGAAAACTCGCCGAAAACTGGTAAACATTAAACGTTCATAACTTCTTCAATACTCAACAAAATCAAGTGATTCAAAAATGAAAATTATACCTCTTGACGAGAAAAAGAGAATGGTACCTTTTTCAATGGCTAAATTGCCGTGGTTTGGCCGGAAAACTGCTCGAAAGTGGCTGTCTTGATCTTGAGTTAGCTAATTTCGAGCATTTTTTTGGCCAAACCACAGCAATTTAGCCGTAAAAAAAGGTACCATTCTCTTTTTCTCGTCGAGATGTATGATTTTCATTTTTGAATCACTTGATTTTGTTGAGTATTGAAGAAGTTATGAACGTTTAATGTTTACCAGTTTCCGGCGAGTTTTCCAATTTTCCCTCGGACCAGTCAATTTTGAGGCTATTTTCTGGCTATATCCAGCAACCATTGGGCTTCCAAATAGGTATAATCTTATTCTACACTTTTCTATCTTCATATTGATGTATTATGGGTCGAATTTGGTTAAGAAACAATTGAGTTACGAAGCTTTGAAAATTGCCCAAACTTCAGGCCAAGATCTCCGAGACACTTAAATGAGTTTTTAAAGGAATGACCAAAATGATGGATGGTAGACAATCTTAGGGACCACTTCTATTGATTTGAAATCTCAGGGACCATTTTGGCTATTTAGCCAATCGTAAACTTGCTTCCAAATAAAATGAAATAGAAAAGGATACGATCAGTACTTTAGTACCGATTGTCTTAATTAACTATCGCTATTGAGTTAGCAACAGTTCCCCATAAAAATCGCTATCTTCATACCGAACCCCTCTTTTCAATTTTTTCTTTTTAGTTTTTTAGTTTTAGTTTTTTGCTTATGTTTGTTTTAGTTCTCTTACCATACCAACAAACTATCAAACTCATATTCTTCAAAATATTTTTTTTTCATGCAAAATCTATTATCGTACATATTTAAACACTTGTAATCAATGATTTAAAACCTAAATTTAAAGATATTTGAATTTAATAGTGGTTAATCAAATAAAGTAATGTATGAAGAAAAAACTCAAACGAATAAACAAAAAAGCAGAAAATAAATAAAAAAATGGAATTGGGAAAGATTGGTACCACGTTACCATTCCTCGCCTAGTCGTATTTAAATCATTGTTCAATCTATTTATGTTCACCTTTGCCTAACCGTGAAGTTGTGAAAATTAAGGTAAGACTTTCCATTAAGATTCTTCAGGGTAGAACCCTATTTTTGGGTCTCACTACTATATTTTTCACTTATTTTTTTAGTTTTCAGCTTAAATATTCTACTAAATATACATTTGTTGCTCAATATATCATAAATCCACTTCCACATGCCTTACAAAGTTTTCCATTATGCTCAAGGAAAATGTTTCGTGAAAATAAAAAGTTTGCATGTGTGACAGAAAACGTGGGTTTACACTCACATTGTTAGTCCGTTTTGCAAATTCGTACAAAAATCGTCGTCCAATCTATTCATTTTCACCTTCGCCTCATCGTGAAGTTTTGAAAATTAAGGTTAGACATTCCATTGATATTCTTGAGGGTGGAACCCAATTTTAGCAATGTTTTGGGTGACACACCCTAAACCAGAATGTCCACCTGGACTCTGAATCGAGCCGTGCAGGCCGACACCAGAAAGGTGACGAAGCCATATAGTGTTGTGATGTGGAAAATATAAATAAATTTAAACCTAAAAGTGCCTAAATGCAAGAGTGCGCATATGAGCGGGAATGAACCCATTTCACACGTGATGTCGGAGTATAAGTAAAGTATAGTAAAGTAGAATCAAAATTCTACCATCGAAGGTAAACTCCTAAACCAAGATTTGTCAAGAATCCTCATCAACACGAAAACTCAGCCACTAAAACCTAGAGGGGCCAAAAAATAAAGCTTGTAAAACCTTTTCGAAAATGTAATAACCCCTTATCATAAAACAAGTATAGTTTCCAAATATATATATTACATATACTATGAAAACATTTATCATAAACAATAATATCACCATAATGCAACAATTTACGATATTCAGCATATAAAACACATGACCATCGGTAATCACCATAACTTGAATGAACGAACATATAATATTGGGTGATCATCGACATATGCTGACACACGAGTTCATACAGAGGTATTCTAGCATGAATATGACTGTGTGTAATAATGATTTACACTTTAGTACTACAATCATGTGAAGACTGGCGCTATGCGCGTCACATCGAGTCCTAATTGCCCATAGCAGTCTAGGACATGATTGGCACCTACAATGGATTCAAAGTGAGGGTACGATGCGATGTGAACATACACGTGAAGCCTGGCCCTAGCCCGGACAGGTACAAACACCAGTGTAGCACACGATGAGCAAATAATGTAATTATAATCATATAATGGTAAATCGATAATTCGATAATTCTAGTCAATGCAATACTATTCATGACAATAAATCCAATTAAGGCATCAATAATAATACACATACATGTGCATCCCATCGAACGTAGCATAATTCCATAAATTATGTTAATATGCTAATTCTTATAAATGTTATTTTAATCTAAGTGTAATGTGGAAAATTCTTTATCAAATTTATAAATGGAAACTAAATAAATATATAATATTTAAAATTCTTTATCAAATACATCTCTGCGACCTTACTGACCTCTTTATCCATGGCTGTAGTGTGGTTCATGCCATCGCAAGGCTCTAGCGGCCTTGGTGGGACCATTATATCTATCCCATGGCTTCCAGCATAATATACTTAACTGTGCAAATCCTTTTACTTGTAGAACCAAATTCAATGAGAAAATTCTTTTATGTGCAACACAGTGTTTTCTGTTGGAAAATACTTGGCAAGAATTGTCATAAGATCACCAACTAAGTCCAAATGGCTAGAAGTAGAACGTACCACCCAGGAATTACAAACTAAATCAGAGGAGAGTGGTCTATTAAGGGTAGAGATGTCATGCATGTTTGACAGTCTTATGCATAAATAAGTGTATATTTTAAATTGTACATTTTTTTCGCAAAAACCAAATCAAAACCTTTTGAAACTGCACCGAACCAAACCAAACGGTTTGGTTTCATTTCGGTTTTGGCTTCAAAACCGTATCGAAGCGCACTGCAAAAAGTTTCGGTTTGGGTTGCGGTTTCACTTGACACCACACCAAACCGCACCGCGCCCGCCCTTACCTTCGACTCACCGTGAAGTTTGAAAATTAAAGGAATACGTACTTTTCGTTAATATTGCTAAGGGTGGAGCCTATTCAACAGTGTTTTGGGCCTCACTACTATATTTTTCACTAATTTATTTAGTTTTCGACATAAATAGTCTACTAAATGTACATTTGTTGCTTAATAAATCGCAATTCCGCTTCCAAATGCCTTATAAAATTTTCCTTAATGCTCATTGAAAATATTTCGCGAAAATAAAAGATTTGCATTTTTGACGAAAATCATGATTTTTAGTCGGTTTTTACAAATTTGTTTATAACTCGTTGTTCAAACTATTTATTTTCACCTTCGCCTCACCGTGAAATTTAAAAATTAAAGTAATACTTTCCGTTAATATTCTTGAGAGTGGAACCCTATTTTAATAATATTTTTTTACCTCACTACTATATTTTTCACTATTCTTTTAGTTTTCGACTTAAATAGTCTTCTAAATATACATTTGTTGATCAATAAATCAAAAATCTGCTTCAAAATGCCTTATAAAATATTCCTTAATCCTCACAGAAAATATTTCGCGAAATTTTTTTTTTGCATTTTTGACAAAAACCGTGGGTTAACACCCATGGTTTTTAGTCAGTTTTTACAAAGTCGTATATAAATCGTCGTACAAACAATTTATTTTCACATTCGCCTCACCGTGAAGTTTGAAAATTAAAGTAATACTTTCCGTTAATATTTTAGAGGGTGGAACCCAATTTTAACAATGTTTTGGGCTTCAAAACTATATGTTTCACTTATTTTTTTAGTTTTCGACTTAAATAATCTACTAAATATACATATGTTGCTCAATAAATCTTAAATCCGCTTCCAAATGCCTTATAAATTTTCCTTAATGCTCACGAAAAATATTTCATGAAAACAGAAAATTTGCATTTTTGACAAAAATCATGGGTTAAAACTCACGGTTTTTAGTCGGTTTTTATAAATTTGTACATAAATCGTCATTCAAGCTATTTATTTTCACCCTCGCCTCACCGTGAAATTTGAAAATTAAAGTAATACCTTGCGTTAATATTCTTAAGGGTGGAACCCCATTTTAACAATGTTTTAAGCCTCAATACTATATTTTTCATTATGTTTTTAGTTCGACTTAAATACTCTACTAAATATACATTTGGTGCTCAATAAATCGTAAATCCGCTTCCAAATGCCTTATAAAATTTTCCTTAATGCACATGGAAAATATTTCACGAAAATAAAAAATTTGCATTTTTGAAAAAAAAAACGTGTGTTAACACTCACCACTTTTAGTCGGTTTTGCAAATTAGTACATAAATCACCGTTCAATCTATTTATTTTCAAGTTCGCTTCAATGTTAAGTTTTGAAAATTAAGGTGAGACTTTCCATTGAGATTCTTGAGGGTGGAACCCCATTTGACAATGTTTTCGTCCTCACTACTGTATTTTTCACTTATTTTTTTAAGTTTTTGGCTTAAATATTCCACTAAGTAAACATTTGTTGCTCAATAAATCGTAAAACTGCTTCCAAACACCTTATAAAGTTTTCCTTAATGCTCACAGAAAATATTTCGCAAAGATAAAAAATTTCATTTTGGACCAAAAAAACGTGACTCATGACATTTAGTCGGTTTTGCAAATTTGTACATAAATCACCGTTCAATCTATTTATTTTCACATTCGCCTCAATGTAAAGTTTTAAAAATTAAGGTGAGACCTTTCATTGAGATTCTTGAGGGTAGACCCCATTTGACAATGTTTTGGTCCTCACTATTGTATTCTACACTTATTTTCGACTTAAATAGTCTGCTAAGTGTACATTTGTTGCTCAACAAATTGTAAATCCGCTTCCAAATGCCTTATAAATTTTTTCTTAATGCTCACGGAAAATATTTTGCAAAAATTAAAAATTTGTGCTTTTGACAAAAAAAAAAACGTGGGTTAAACACTTACGGTTTATTGTCAGTTTTTACAAATTCGTACATAAATCAACAATCAAACTATTTATTTTCACCTTCGCCTCACCGTGAAGTTTGAGAATTATAGTAATACTTTCCGTTATATTTTTGTGGGTAGAACCCCATTTTAACAATGTTTTGGGCCTCACTACTATATTTTTCACTTTTTTTTTTCATCTTAAATAGTCTACCAGATATACATATGTTGCTCAATAAATCGTAAATCCACTTCCAAATGCTTTATAAATTTTCCTTAATGCTCACGAAAAATATTTCGCAAAAATAAAAAATTTGCATCTTTTTCGTCGTTTAAACTATTTATTTTCATCTTCGTCCCACCGCAAAGTTTGAAAATCATAGTAATACTTTCTGTTATATTCTTGATGGCGGAACCCCATTTGACAATGTTTCAGTCCTCACTATTGTATTTTTCACTTAATTTTTTTCAGTTTTTGGCTTAAATATTCCACTAAGTATACATTTGTTGCTCAATAAATCATAAAATTGCTTCCAAACACCTTATAAAGTTTTCCTTAATGCTCGCGAAAAATATTTCACAAAAGTAATTTTTTTCATTGTTGACCAAAAAAAAGGTGGGCTAACACTCACGATTTTTAGTCGGTTTTACCAATTCGTACATAAATCGTCGCTCAAACTATTTGCTTTCACCTTCGCTTAATCATGAAATTTTGAAAATTAAGGTAAAACTTTCCTTTGAGATTTTTTATGGTGGAACCCCATTTGACAATGTTTTGGTCTTCACTATTGTAATTTTCACTTATTTCTTTTCAGTTTTTGGTTTACATATTTTACTAAGTATACATTTGTTGCTCAATAAATCATCAAACCGCTTCCAAACACCTTACAAAGTTTTCCTTAATGCTTGTGAAAAATATTACGCAAAAATAAAAATTTGCATTTTTGACAAAAAAAACGTCGGTTGACACTCATGAGTTTTAGTCGGTTTTTTAAGTTCGCACATAAATCATCGTAAAATCTATATGTTTTCACCTTCACGTCACCATGAAATTTTGAAAATTAAGGTAGGACTTTCCTTTGAGATTCTTGACGGTGGAACCCATTTGACAATGTTTTGGTCTTCACTATTGTATTTTTCATATATTTTTTCAGTTTTCGGCTTAAATATTCTACTAAGAATACATTTGTTGCACAATAAATCATAAAACTGCTTCCAAACAAGTTATAAAGTTTTCCTTAATTCTTGCAGAAAATATTTCGCAAAAATAAAAACTTGCATTTTTGACCCAAAAAACGTGGGTTAACACTCACAATTTTTAGTCGTTTTACAAATTCATACATTCAATCTATTTGTTTTCAAATTCGCCACCCCGTAAAATTTTGAAAATTAAGGTAAGACTTTCCGTTGAGATTCTTGAGGATGGAACTCCATTTGACAATGTTTTGGTCCTCACTATTGTATTTTTCACTTATTTTTTCAGTTTTCGGCTTCAATATTCTACTAAGTATACATTTTTACTCAATAAATCCTAAAACCGCTTCCAAACACCTTATAAAGTTTTCCTTAATGCTCACAGAAAATATTGCCCAAAAATAAAAATTTGCATTTTTGACCAAAAAAACGTGGGTTAATAACACTCACGATTTTTAGTCGGTTTTACAAATTTGTACATAAACAAATTCGTACATAAATCATCATTCAATCTATATGTTTTCACCTTCACCACATCGTGAAATTTTAAAAATTAAGATAAGACTTTCCGTTGAGATTCTTGAGGGTGGAACCCCATTTGACAATTTTTTGGTCCTCACTATTGTATTTTCCACTTATTTTTTCAGTTTTCGGCTTAAATATTCTACTAAGTATACATTTGTTGCTGAATAAATCATAAAACCTCTTCCAAACACCTTATAAAGTTTTCCATAATGCTCGCAGAAAATATTTTGCAAAAATAAAAATTTTCATTTTTGACCAAAAAAAACATGGGTTAACATTCACTGCTTTAGCGGTTTTGCAAAGTCGTACATAAATCACCGTTCAATCTATGTATTTTTAGCTTCACCTCAATGTGGTGTTTTGAAAATTAAGTTGAGACTTTCTATTGAGATTCTTGAGGGTGGAACCCCAATTGACTAGGGCTGGGTTCGGTTCTCATCGGTTCGGTTCTCATCGGTTCGGTTTTTTCTCAAAACCGAAACCGAACTGAAATTTCGGTTCGGTTCGGTTCGGTTCAATTTTATTTCTGTTTTTTTCGGTTCGGTTTTTCTCGGTTCGGTTTTGGTTTCGGTTTTTTTTATTTTTTATTTTTTTTATCCCTCCAAAATTATTAAAAAAAAAAATGGAAATATGAAAGTTCACATTCAAAGCCACTTCTTCAAAGTCATCCACATGAAAACCTACAAGTATGAAATCAATTTTACACATCTACATTTGACATAAAAGGAAAGATATGCCATTTGAGAAGTGGTTACTACTATCATAACCTTAGAGACCATATTCAACAACAAAACCACAATGAGAATCCAAAGTTTAAGTCTTCTAAGTTCCAACTAGAATCATCAATCAAGTCTTCCAATTTCCAAAGTCCAAACTTCAATAAACATCAAAGTTTAAGTCTTCAAAAAGTCCAAATTTAAAATAAACATCACACAAGTCAAATAAACCTTCAACGTTTCATCATTTCATGTCTTGGGACAAATAAAATCTTCCAAGTCCTCAAGCTCAATGCTTAGGCGGCCTAGGCGGCAACATAACACATTTGTTTGAGTTTCCACTTGCCATGCTTGGAAAAGAAACCACTTCTTTTCCAATTTCATTGGCCTAAACCTTCTTTTACAGATTCTTCCATACCTTATATACCAACAACTATATAGCTTTATTAGGTTTAGGTTCTGTGAATTCTTCCGTTGTCAATGTCAGGTGTCTTGGTTATACTTGCGTATTATTCGTTTCAAACAGCAAATCACAATTCAACTATCATAATCATACTGTTTCTAGTTAAGTAGATCACTTAAATCGCTAATTAATTTAACTTAAGCCAATGTAATTTTGGGAGGTGGGGATTTAAAAATTTACAGATCAGAAGAACCAATGTTTATAACCAATTACAAATGTCTGAGACTCTTAATAAGGTTACACAATGTCTGAAATCTGAATAATGTTTATAAACCAAAATTAAAACAATGGTTATAGCAACATAGCATACCTAACCCAAGAGAAATGTCTACAGATTATAACCAATGAAATCGAAAAAAAAAAATCTACACAACGCATTCGCATTACAATTCACAGCAGAGCAGGGTGACTGGGTCTAGGTGAGAGACTAACCTTGCAAAGGAGGGAATTTGTGGGTCAAGACTGGAGACTAGAAACGGCGAGAGGAAGTCGTGGGTCGTGCGCGGGTTACTGATCACAGGTCACGCCGTCACGAGGGTGAGAGACTGAGAGAGAGTAAGACGGCGTTGCATCGGTGAGATGTGTGAGGCAGGTCGCAGGGAAGGAGGAAGAAGACGAAGCGAAAGAGTGGCAGAGCTGGGAAGGAGATGGTCCAGAGTGAGAGTGCGGAGGAGGATAAGGGAAAGGGAAGGCCGGAATCGGAAGAACAGCGGATCTGTTTAGTGTTTAGGGGTTTTTTCACACTTTCACTTCACTTTCAGACTGAAGACGAGACTCGAGGAGTCGAGATTGAGTGCGACTGTGCTAGACGACGCCGTTCAAGTCTTGAAGATAAAAAAAAATTATTAATTTATAATTAAATATAAAACGACGTCGTTTTGCATTACTTCGGTTCGGTTCGGTCCGGTCCAGTTTCAGAACATCAGAAACCGAACCGAACTAAACCAGATTCGGTTCAGTCCGATTTTACACTTTCGGTTCGATTTTTTCGGCCTCGGTTCGATTTTCGGTACGGTTTTTTTCGGTTTTCGGTTTTTCGAACTCACCCCTACAATTGATAATGTTTTGGTCCACATTATTGTATTTTTCACATTTTGTTTTCTTCAGTTTTCGGCTTAAATATTCTACTAAGTATACATTTGTTGCTCAATAAATCATACAACCGCTTCCAAACACCTTATAAAGTTTTCCTTAATGCTCGCTGAAAATATTTTGTAAAAATAAAAATTTACATTTTTTACCAAAAAAAAGTGGGTTAACACTCACGATTTTTAGTCGGTTTTACAAATTCGTACATAAATCATTCGTTCAATCTATCTGTTTTCACCTTCGCCTCACTGTGAAATTTTGAAAATTCCGATAACACTTTCTGTTGAGATTCTTGAGGGTGGAACCCCGTTGGACAATGTTTTGGTCCTCACAATTCTATTTTTGACTTATTTTTTTAGTTTTTGGCTTAAATATTCTACTAAGTATACATTTGTTGCTCAATAAATCATAAAACCACTTCCAAACACCTTATAAAGTTTTCCTTAATGCTCGCGGAAAATATTTTTCAAAAATAAAATTTTTTATTTTTGACCAAAAAAACGAGGATTAATACTCACGGCTTTTAGTCAGTTTTGGAAATTCGTACATAAATCACCATTCAATCAATTTATTTTCACCTTCGCCTGAATGTGAAGTCTTGAAAATTAAGGTGAGACTTTCCATTGAGATTCTTGAGGGTGGAACCCCATTTGACAATGTTTTGGTCCTCACAATAGTATTTTTCACTTACTTCTTTCAATTTGTAGCTGAAATATTCCACTAAATATACATTGTTGCTTAATAAATCATAAACCTGCTTCGAAACACCTTATATAGTTTTCCTTAACACTCATGGAAAATATTTCACAAAAATCAAAATTTTCATTTTTGACCAAAAAATCGTCATTCAAACTATTTCTTTTCAACTTCGCCTCACCGTGATGTCTGAAAATTATAGTAATACTTTCCGTTATATTCTTGAGGGGACAACCCAATTTTAACAATATTTTGGGCTTTCGTCTTAAATAATCTACTAAATATACATTTGTTGCTCAAAAAATCTTAAGTCCACTTCCAGCTGCCTTATAAATTTTCCTTAATGCTCACGGAAAATGTTTCACCAAAATATAATATTTGTATAAAAAAAGGGTTAACACTCACGTTTTTTTGTCGGTTTTTACAAATTTGCACATAAATCGTCATTCAAACTATTCACCTTCGCTTCACCATGAAGTTTGAAAATTATAGTAATACTTTTTGTTATATTCTTGAGGGTGGAACCCCATTTTACAATGTTTTGGGCCTCCCTACTACACTTTTCACTCATTTTTTTAGTTTTCGACTTAAATAGTCTACTAAATATGCACAATAAATCGTAAATCCGCTTCTAATTTCCTTATGATAAATTTTCTTAGTGCTCATGGAAAATATTTCGTGAAAATAAAAATTTTGCATTTTTGACAAAAAAGTGGATTAACACTTTCGCTTTTTTGTCAGTTTTTAAAAATTCATACATAAATCATCGTTCAAACTGTTTATTTTCACCTTCGCCTCACTGTAAAGTTCGAAAATTAAAGTAATACTTTCCGTTAATATTGTTGAGTGCGGAACCCCATTTTAACAATATTTTGGGCTCATTACTATATTGCGCAATACTACAAAACTTTCTTTATTGCGCAATACTAAAAAAATTTGCAAATGTCCCAAATTTGTATTTTTCACAAAAACTATGAGCTATAAATCACAATTTGAGATCAATTCTGCTAATTTCTTAAGTAACGACCTTAAGCCTATTTTCGTACCATTTTCATCGATCAATAAGCTTCTCAATAATTTCTGTAGGACATAAAAAATACTTATTTATATTTCTCCTTGACACAAAAAAATACTTACGTGCATCAATAAAATGTCCAATTGCTTCTAAAGAACTTGTAAAACTTTCTTTAATTCGTAAACCAAAAAATTTGCAAATGTTCAAAATATGAGTTTTTCACAAAAACTGAGTTATAAATCACTTTATAAATTTTGCTAATTTCTAAAGTAACAACCATAAGCCTACTTTCGTGTCGATCAATAAGCTTCTCAATAATTTGTATAGTATTTAGTGATTTTTCAAACTCGGCTATCACTTTCCCTCGCCGCCAACATTTATTTATATTTCTACTCAACACATGAAAAATATTTGTGTTATCAATAAATAGTCGAACTGCCTCTAAAGAACTTATATAAAAACTTTTCTTAAACGGGTAAACCAAAAAAATTGCATATGTTCAAAATTTTAATTGTTGACAAAAACTGTAAGCAATAAATCACGATTTGAGATCGATTTTCTTATTTTCTAAAATAACTAACTCAAGCCTACTTTGGTGTCATTTTTGTCAATCGATAAGATACTCAATAATTTGTGTTGATAATGATTTTCCGCACTAGTGCTAAAGTGCTACTTCAAGTTATAAGCCTTGGAAAGAAAGTAAGGTTAAACTAAATAGTCTAAGTATACACGTACCTTGTGCAACCCATCATCAATTTTGCACACCACGTCATATTGCAAGAGCAGACAAAACCACCATGATATACCGCGCACGACCAACTCGGCAACTCAACTAAGAGGAGTTTTGAAGAAACAGCAAGCAGTGTATTTGTTGTATTTCATTACAGTTGAAAGATTAAAACACTCGATACGACCAATAACATTAAGCCTAGTAAGCAAGCTGTACTCGGTCAAGAAGCAGAGCCCCAAAGAAAGAATTTCCAGCCCCATTCTTACTATACAACCTAACCTGCACAGAACAAACGGCCAAACAATTTAATAAAAGGTCACTTCACATCTTCCCCCAATTGAACTATGTCAAATACCATGACGGGTTCAGGATCAACGCTGTAGCATCCTCTCAACATCTTCTATACAATAAGTTCATCTTCAAGATAGTTATATTCAAAAGTGAACTCTGTTTTAATCCTTT
Organism: Pyrus communis; assembly: GCF_041283825.1. Taxonomy (NCBI): domain Eukaryota; kingdom Viridiplantae; phylum Streptophyta; class Magnoliopsida; order Rosales; family Rosaceae; genus Pyrus; species Pyrus communis. The sequence continues at coordinate 224,976 of NC_142578.1, forward strand.
GGCACCTGTACCGTAACGTACCACAACAAAACGTAATCATAGTTAAATCCATTATATCATCAATGAAAACAAAAATGTCAAACACATTAACTGATTGTTTTTCTATAACAATATCAGTTTTTCTATAACGAGTGTGATTGTAAGTGTGTTGTCACAAACAACCCACAAATCTAAATAATTTAACACAAATGGGAAGCAAACCCGAGAATATATATATATATATACATATTTGACTTTTTACCATTCAGATTCAATAAAAATATCAAAAAATAAAATCACAGGCAATTGAAAAAGAATTGATTGAAAATTTAGATTATGTACACTTAATTTGTACGTTTGCGTCTAAAACCCGAGATGTGTAATATTTGAGTAACGTTTTATATCTTTCTTCTTTTGATGTTAATTTTTAATGATATTTGATGTTAAAATAAACTTGTTCATGTATTTACCGAATTGTTTTTTTTTTTTTTACACATACCAATGTACAAAGGGTCGGTAGTCAAAGAACTCTAGGGCCCCAATTCAAAGGCTCGCCTAGGGTCCCCAAATTCTCAGGGCGCCCGGGAGTGGGGTGGAGGCTCAATTCTGACTACTTAGACTCCACAACACCAAGTACGACGACACAAAGAAACTTGAACGTGAAACTAATGGATAAGTAAAACATACCATCCATGTTGTAGATCATCATTTGCAATATGAAAGTCGAAGTACACATACGTCCCTTGTTCATATTCATCCGTGGCAACTTTTGGCTCCTCGTGTCGTTGAAACCAAGTGTTATATTTCCTGTGGTATCTCCAAGATTGCTTCTTCAATTCTTTTGCAGCCAAATATTGCTGATAAGTGTTCTGCAGACAATAATGGACTTGAGCACAAGTTTATACTTTATAGTGATTTATCATACACCGTTGAATGTGATACAATTTATAATAAGTACCTGCTGATAGTAAAATGCAAAGAACAGCGTATCAGTGCCATATGGTTCAAGACCTAACCGTTCCCAGAAGGCAGGATTGTTAACAATAGGTGCTTGTGCTTGAGGATAGCTAAGAGGTGTTATTGCGGGGTGCCTCTGTTGATGGCAAAAGGAATGAAGATTAGTATTAAAGAAAAGCACGACTCTTATTCACAGTAAAAGGGAGATCAAATGATAAATATAATCGGGTCATACTGGACTATAGCTCCTTGCACGTTCTGAGTCTTTGGGTTGTGGAAGTTTGTAGTAAGCAGCATCAAGCATCTGCAAGTTATACAACTGATCATGCATTCCCCCAGAATTAGCAGTTGATCCAGAAAGGTTATCACCAATTGCACCGAGATCAGAAACACTTCTTCTGCCAATAACACCAAGGCTAGCAGAAGGTTGATTGGATTGTAAAGGTTGCCCAGGAGAGAGATCAATATCTCGTGGTACTTGAGCAGGCTCTGTGGAAGTGCCAGAAACTCCGGCCTTCAAAAAATAAGTTCAGTAACAAAATTCAAGCCACATTCCACATCCATTGTTCCACAAATAAACTTACAAGAGTCCAAATAAGTTTTTTACTGCTAAATGTCAAGTGGTCAGAATGCTATGTAATATTGAGAGCGTTTTGGAATAGGGGAAGTTTGACGCCTATCCTCTTCTGTATTCCACTTGGGCAGGTAGTACAGAGAGTAGCCAACCTGTTCATCTTGCTCTGCCTTTACATCTTTTGAAAAAAATAATACAACTACAATGATAAAGATTTACTAACCGCTCTACACTACAACAATTTTTCCCTCAGAACCAGTTAAAAATCAAATAGAAAAAGATAAAAGAATATTGGCAACAAATCATAATATATAGTAATCAAGAAAATATTCATACCAGAGAATCAATTGTATATGAGGCGCTCAAGTCATCTTCATTCATTAGATTCTTTACGAGTCCAGAATTAGGGGTAGAGTCTGCAGTAGAATCATCAGGTATATTCTGTTGTTGCTGGTCCTCAACTTTTGGATGACTTGCATCTGCATCAAATAAAACAGATCATTCAGTTTTGATGATAATGCATCCATGTTACACAGGGCTGATCAGTACAGTCCGCCACTTTAAATTTAATCCCAAGTGTTTGGTGTAGTGTGGGTTTAGACAAGAAACTGCCATTCTTTATTGATTGTGAATTTTTTTTCATTACAAAACAATTCCTATGTATTTTAGTTTTCTGTATTCAATTCAGTCTTTTCACTTCTTTGTGGAAACAATAAATAGAAGAGTCATGATAAGATAGCACAAATAAAGAAAAGAAAAATAGAAAACATTAGTACAATATCACAAACTGAATTAGGATGAAGATTACCACCTTCTTTTTGTCCACTTGACATCAATGGCTGTTGATTAGACTGTTGATGGATAGAATTTAGCTGCTGTTGTAAGGTGGTAGGTGCAACAGTACCGAGAACTGGGGGCTGTACTCCTAGTCCAGGGCCAGCTTGAGAAGACACTGATGAGTTTTGAGAATTAAACTGCACATATAATCAAATGTCATCTATAATAACTCTTTGCACCAAATAAGCATATCTTATTCAGTAATAAACGATGGATATTATTTATTCATGATATTAACTAAAGCAATGTGCAAAGAATTGGATGATCAACAAAGTGCAGCCACATAGATTATTGTGGGAAAAAAAAATATCAATCTGTGTCCATGAAAGTTTGATATGATTACATTTGTCCACATTTCACTGAATCAGAAGGAACACAAACAGCTGATTCTACAAAGTACAGTACCTGTTGCAAAAGTGGGTTTTGCTGTGCAGAAAATTGCTTATGATTTCCACCAGCAAGAGGAGGCATGCCAAGCATGGTACTATGACCTTGTTGCTGCACTTGTTGGAGCCGCTGCAAAAACTTCTCCCTCTGATCAGGTGCTATTTCAGTTCTTCCACGAAACATTCCCTGAAAATTGGTTAACTGACTTAAAATATCACAAAATTTATCTAGTCCATAAAATTTGAATCCAAGAATGCAATGAGATTAAGAATAAATATAATGGCAAAGCCGCAAAACACAAGCATATTTTCAATTCTACAAATGGTATACATTCGAGGTTGCATTAGGCCATGCAGCCTACGTATAAAACTGGAAATTAATGAAGAGTTTGAGAGATAGAGAGAGAAAGATCGAAGAAATCCTTATTAGTAAAAATTTACATACTGCTTCATTTTGGTTTTGGAAGGAACTTCCAGGCCTCCACTGCATGCCAGAGACCATAGACGGAGAAAATGCTCTGCCAGGTATACCAGCCTCACTAGCATTACTAGAATCAACTGGAGCACTTCCATCACTAGCCTTGGCTGCTTGAGGCAAGATCAGTCTGTTAGTTATGGGGGAAACAAGCGGCTGCACCACACCACTACTCCCAATTCTCTCATCAGCTCCCAATATATTTCTCTTGGTCACATCAGAAACTGAAGGAACTGCACCAAGGGCACTATTACTAGGAGCCACATTGCTAGAGCTAACAGGGATACTAGATGGAATTGGTGCAGAGAAGCCACCTCGACTGATGCCCCTTACAAGTCCAGCATCAGAAAGAGATGGTGATGGTCTACGGCCAGGTAAGCTTGCTAATTCTTCTTCCTTCACAGAAGCAGACAAGCTTACAGGAGATGAAGAATTAGCAGCCCCTGCATTCTCTGTGACAACCCGAACAGCATTCGAACCTGGAATGGCCAAAACACTTGGCACACTGGGCAGATTATGAGTTGAAACACTTGCAGAGACAGGAGTTGCATGACTCCCAGTTGGCGTTGATGCAGGAGACGAAGAAAGCGCACCACTTTTAGGAGGTGGAGTTCTAGGAATGTTATCAGCATTACTGTCCTGGGAAACTGTATCTTCAACTGGCTCTTGTACAGAAACACTCAGCTGATTAGTAGAAGTAACAGCGGGCTGGAAAAGAAAGATTAACCTTTAGTACAGCAACATCAGACAGCATCTTACAGAAAGGAAGCAGAGGTCATCAACATATCTCCAAGTTCTAAAATATTCTAAGAGAGAAAACAGAGGGGGGAAAGACTTTCTTATTCAATTTAAACTTCCTTTAAACCAAAGGTTCGTTCAATTGCTTACCAATTTAGATTTAAAATCTACTAAAAAGATAAACATGATTGACCCATAGATATGTTATATATCAGAAAACGTCTACCACAAACACATCTTAACAGCATTCTGCAGCATCACACCAATTATGGATGCAATTGTTTATATCAAAAACTAAAGATGCAAACTTCAATTTCACGGCTTCAACTATACAACAACCTACTCATTCAAGTACCATTGACTCAAGATTTTGAGGACATACAGGCATTGTAGATGCGAGTGGTGCCAAAGAAGTCTTCAAGCAAAGCATCGGTGCACCCTGCCCCTCAAAAATAAAAAATCAAACTGGGTTTTGACGTGGTCATTAAAATACTACAATATATATGATACCTGATGCCATGAAAGGTAATGGAATCCATATAACAAAAATACCAAAATTGATAAGCAAACAATTGATTTGTAAACTTAAAGAAACAATTAGGAATAGGTTTAGATGAGTCAACCACATGTCCTAACTAAGAACTCAGTTAACAGAGATGAGACCTGGCATATAAATATAATGTTGAATGAGGTGCGGTATAAGGAAGGCCACAAAAACCATCTACTTTCCAATTTTTCATCCATTCCTCCTATGGTAGCAGGATAACTTGTATAGAATGGCCAGTTAAGTTGAGATTTTAAAAAAAAAAAAGCATACTAACTAGTATCTTGCAATTATATAGTCAATAAAGAATTAACAAACGCATAAGCAAATATTTACTTCATAAAAAAGGGACTCTGGTTTAAAAAGACTTTTTAATCATTTCTTTTTTTCACATGTCTATCTCAACTGACAAGATATGTTTCTAATGTAATGAAAAATTAAATAAATTACACCTCCGACTGAATATAAGAACCTTGAATAGAAATTTGCATTCAGCAAAACAAAAAAGTACCTTGATAAGACCAGGAGGAATAATGGCCAGATCTTCAAGGGACTCCACCTTGTCCAATGGTAAGGTGTTGTAAAGCTCATCAACTTCACTAAATTCATCAAAATCCTCCTGAAAAATAACATAACAAAATCAAAAAGTCTGATATAGGTAATCGAAAAGCACTCATGACCTCGATTGAGAGTGTTCTGTATGCTGATTTATTGATGCTGAAAAAACAAAGATAAATTTCAAAGCACAATAAACCTGATTGCGTTCCACATAGTCTTCCAAAAAGTCTTTAACATCATTGACCTGCTCAGGACTTAGCTCGTCATTATCCAATAGCCTCAAGATAAGTTCTAACTTCATTATATGTGCCTTATGCCGAGTAATTGAAGTCTCTAGATGGGTCTGCGAGACAAAATAAACATAAATAAATTGTCAAAGAATGCAGAAACCACATGTTTCCTAAGAATGCAGGTTTTTTCTCCTACCAGTCTGGGTGGCCTGCCCTTCCCTTTCTTGAAAGTTAGCCCTTCAATCTCAGCTTCAAAGCTGTCAATCTGCGATTCCAACTCCCCAACCTTCTCAACACAATGAAACACCAAAAATACTCACCAAATGATAATGGATAGTTTCAAATACATAAATCGTAAAACCAATCTCATCAGATATGATTGAACAACCATTATTGACAAGTTATAATGACATAACAAACATTTGCAATCTAAAGGATAACTGAACAAAAAAAAAAACCACAAACGTATAAAACTTCAAAAAAGACAATCAGTGGCACCAAGCACCAATGACAGCCATCAATCAATTAAAGAACTCCACCTTTCACAACCATCCACTGGCACTATACGTATAATTAAATATATATCAGACACGAGAACACACAAGCCAAAACTTATACACAAATAAAACATGGATCATGCAATGAATGAAATATGATGCAGACATAATTTAAATTACAAACGCAGCAGACATCTTAAACCATACTGTTTTATATAGTCAAGCCTCACAGGCTTCTAAGGCAGCAGAAGTAGGTAACAACAGACTTCAAGAAAAATCTTTTGTTTCACATACCACGTTGTTTATCCAATCCCTTGTCTCTGATTTGGCCTTCTCCCTCGGATCCTATCATAAAAAGGAATAACACGGTAAGTTGATTTGCTACTAAATGGATTATCATAAGGGTAAAAGAGCTAAATCTGTGTTCAAGGTGGAGAAATAAGCATTGCCACAACAGCATTACCAAAAAACAAAATTCCCGAATGATTAAAAACGAGGTGCGAATAAAATGAAACGGGAAGGATTAGTAGTTACGGTTTTAGGTTGTTGGCCCAATCCTTCTTTAGAAAATGCTTTTGTTTTAGTCTCCTTTTCACAAATCTTAAACCTTTCCATTTCGCGCTCAATGAGTTTGCGAGCATCCACCAGAGCCTGCTCATAAGAGGCACTCACCTACGTCAACATGCATCAAAAAATGAATTAATTGTCATGTCCAAAACCATCGAGTACAAACCAAGGTAGAAAAACTTATAATTTGCAAATGGAAAACAGTTGGGAGAAGTAAAAAGAGAAAGACCTTCTTATCCTTGATTTCACTGGACTGAATCCAAGTCTTGATTTGGTCCCTGTACCTCTGTAGCTTCTTAATCTCCTTCTTCAGGTCGGCCTCAAACTTCTCCTTCTGGTTCGCATTGTCCGTATCGTAAACCTAACCGCATTGCACAGAAACACGCATCAGTCGTTTTATCAGTTGGAATTTGCGTTTCTGTAAGCAAGCAAACGAGGAAGGTAGAAGAAGCTACAAACCTTGTTCCAAATGCTATCGAAGACATCGACGCCTTCCTGGACCTTCTTGAGAACGCGGTCGATCTCGCCCTGGAGCTTCCGACTTGCTCCCATCCTCTAATTCCCGCAACCGGACGATCTGATTGCAACCCCGCTAGGGTTAGGGTTTTTTATTGCTTTGTTTTCCCGATTTCGCTCGAACTGAACAAATTTAGACGACCAATCTATCCACCTAATTTTTAGAATTTGTCGGAGTCAAGTTAAACCGTATTCTTATTTATATTTTCTCGGACATTTTAAGCCAATACGACGCCGTCTATATTGGGCTTTGACTCGTCTGAACTGGGCCTCTAGTCTTTGGGCTGGACAAATAAAACCAACCTTAACACGACGCCGTGTCAAATGGAACACACTGTCACCGAGTCTCCGGTCTCTCCACCCATCAACACAGCACAGTACTCACTCACTACTCACAGACTGAACAGATAAGAGGAGAGAGAAAAGATGAGAGGGAGTTTTCCGGCGCCGGCGGTTATATCCGGTGCGGTGAGCTTCACAATTACTCAAATTGCTTTGGTGGGCAGAAGAAAGAAAGATTCGTTCGAATTCCCAGTCTGCTCCTCCTCCCAAACAGCTCGCTTTTCCTTCTCAATTCACGACGAGCATAACCAGCAGAGGCAAAGACAGAGGCGAAGACAATGCCTTTGGTTACCAGAGAGAAGAAAATGGAAAGGAGGACGTCGTGCGGGCATTGGCTTGCAATGCAAGTGCAGCTACGAAAGCAGAGGAGAGGATAACGAATTGGTGGTGGTGAATTTCTACCATTTCGTGATGATCAAAGACGCAGAGGCGGAGGTGGCCAAGCATCTCTCTTTCGTAGAGGACCTCGACATACGAGGACGGATATATCTGAATGAACAAGGGATAAATGCACAGGTACTTATTGCTTTCTTTTTTTAATGTGTGTTTATGAAATCAATGGAATGAACGAATGAATGCTTATATAATGTTATAACCTCTCTTTTTATAGCATATTGCTTTCTTTTGTAATGTGTACGAGCAGAAATTCTCTGTGGACGACGTTCGGTCCATAGCCGGATTGTATGTATAACTGAACTGAATTCATGAACCATACATATTACTGCAAGACAAAACAATAAGAAGTGTGTTTGATATCCTGTGTTGTGCGTATGTACAGTACAGTGGGCCGTTGAGAGATGCACTTGCATATGTCGAATGGTTAAGGGGGGACGAGAGATTTTCTGGCATCCTAGTGCAGATTTCTGCAGCAACAAATGGGCACGCCTTTCCAAAACTCAAGTTGCGGTATAAGCCCTCACTGGTTCAGGCAAGCACCAAAAGCCAACTTCTTCTTTTTCTTCTACTCCTTGTAGCTAATGTCATAACACATATCTCCCCCGCTTGCAGTTAGAAGGGGGCATTTCCCATCTTCCTTTGCTGGACCCTTCAATGCGAGCAACGCCTCTATCGCCATCTGAATGGAGAAAGAGATTGGAATCATTGAATACAACTAGTGATGCATCAAATGACAATCTTAAAAGAAACCAGATTTTATTGGATGTGAGAAATGGTATTTTACTTCCCAGCCTTATAATTTCAAATGATTTTTCCTCTTATCGTTAATCCGGCGATTCCCTTCAATTGTGTATTGATGGTTTGATAATTTGAGTGTATCATACAGATTTGCTCATACTGTACATTGAACGGTTTTGATAGCTAGATATGTTTAACAGTGTTGTTTCTTCTTTTGTGTTTGACATGTTGGCCTTGGTCATGTTTCTAATGTACAATTGTGCATGCAGTTATTGTTATTTCTGTAGCCTCTACGTCAGTCATATTAATCGTGTTCATAATTTCAGCCACAGAAGTTTGAAGATTTTGTCACTGCTTGTAATCAGGTTATGAGTGGGATGTTGGTCATTTTGAAGGGGCTCGGCGACCTGATGTGGACTGCTTTAGGAGCACTTCGTTTGGGTTATCGCAACCAGAGGTACGTGACTTTTAGTTCAATGACATGTTAACATGAACTAGTGTTGTTTGGGCAAAATAAAAAAGCTGTGAAGAAGTCCCATAGCCGTAAGGATATTGATGTGTAATGGTTTGAAATGAAGTTCTGCTGTGAAGGTTTTTTCCTAGCTATGGAGATTAAGATCAGGCACATTAGCAATTAGGAGGTTCCCTTAGATTGTGGTCAAGCCGCACTTCTGTGGTATTATATAGTGAAGGTCGCAGCCTATACTTTTTGAGATACGAGAATTTAGGCAATAATATGTTCTGAAGGCAGTAGAAACTTCATTTTCTAGTGACGGATGTGAACATACTACTTTCTGTCTCTGTTCATGCTTATTCAGGTCATTGCCGCAGATCCGTTAGAAAATGTTGACAAAGAAAAGACAGATATATTGATGTATTGCACTGGAGGTATCCGTTGTGATGTATATTCCACAATCCTAAGGTAACCCTCCATCTGTTGCGACGTATATTGATGATTGTATTGCATTATTAATGGGAAAATCTGTGATGGAACGGATTGTGTTGTGATGTTGGAAGCAATTCTTTATCTTTCTTCTCTCGCCCTTCTTATTTTGGTCATTAAGTTGTAATTTAATTTCATCTGCCAGAGAACAGGGCTTTCAAAATCTATACACATTAAAGGGAGGTGTTTCTCATTATCTGGAGAATGAAGGTCCTGTCCAGTGGATTGGTAATTTGTTCGTATTTGACTCTCGTCTCTCTCTCCCACCGCCTGCCTACAATCCTGAAACCACGACTAAAGCAAGCACGCATGTAGATTCAGAGAATAATACGTTTGCTAGATGCTATATATGTAGTTCACAAGTCTGTGAGTTAAGGCATAGAAACTGTGCAAATCTCGACTGCAATCTGCTGTATCTGTAAGTTCCTTTTGTTACCTATTCCCTCTCCATCCATCCCTCCCTCCCTCCTACAACTTGAAGCGTCACTGCCTAAGTATCATTTTACCATCTGAATTATGTAAGGATTTCTATTTCAGATGCTGTATGAACTGTGTGAAGGATTTAAGAGGATGCTGCTGTTCCAACTGCACAACTGCTGCTCGACTTAGACCTGTTCTTCCAGGGTTCCAGAGATACAAGAAGTGGCACACGTATCGAGATTCGATACCACACAGCCGGTTGACGGCTTGATCAGACTCGTAAATCCTCGGGACGGTTCGTCACTTTATCTAAACCAAAGCAACTGTTGGGCATCATGCTCGTCTTCCTGTTGGCTGTTGGATTGTTGCAATGCATGGTGGAGCGGGACGAATTTCCCTTTTCTTTTCTAACAATGGAAAAGGCATGTTTGGTGTCAGTGGTCATCGAAAGTTAGCTTGCAGCCTTCGGTCTCCGGAATCTACATCGGCCTAACTCTTCTGCTACAGGAAAAAACAGCAGCAGCAAATGTAGCAGAAACGAGGAACTGAATCATCTAGCCACAACAATAATTCGAAGCTAGTTGGTCGCATATTTGTAATTTTTTTGTTCCCTAAATATTGTCATGTCAACACTGGAGCGCAACATTATCTCATACACGAGACATATTTACATGTCCAGATGCCCAAGATCTGCCATGAATGGCTCATTGTTAATGTTCAACTGTTTATTTGAATGTAAATTATGACAGTGAAAAGTAAAAACACGCGATCAGATACGGGTACATAAAATAGAGCACAAATGCTCGGTTCCTGTTTTACAAACTGGATGCAGCTTATCCTGCTAATAAAACATAGGGCCCTAAAACATACTAAAGGGTAACAATAAGCATAGAGCAATATATGAATTAAAACTTCAGTATACAGAACAAAGTGAGTTTAATCAATGACAGTCTCTAATCAAAGGCTCGTGCAAATGCAACAACTCCACCGTGCCGTTCCTGCCATGAATTAAACAAAATATGTTAGACTGGCTGATAACAATGACAGAAAAAATTTGCAGCTTAGCATATTATACCGTAAGGAAACAATTTATACGTGCTCACGCATGCCATGCCACACTCATCCGGAAGGCAACAAAGAGAGGGTTCGAGTCACACAAAAACTTGCAACACGAACAAAAGCAAACAATGCACCATAAAGCAGTAGAACGAAAATCAGGCCACTTCACCTGGCTAGTAAGCTGCATAGCATTTGATCGAATGAATAGGATGCAAGATGATCATGATGTAGGATAACTCCTAAAACAGGTCAGGTAACATATAGACCTTTACGACAAGCCTAGCAGTGCAACTCTTAACTCTTAATCAGGTTCTGCTCATACTAGATGCTAAACTTTTATATCATACTGTGTGTAGAAAATAGAAAAGAGTTGTGGTGGGGCGTGATTGATAATGATTCTAAAGCCGTAACAACAAAGCAAAAGGGTCAATAGATGAGACCTCTGAGCAGAAAAAAATAGACGGAGGAAATGACAAAATTATAGGCCTCACAATGTGTTCGTAACTGTGAACACACATTCATATCATGGCAACTCTATTATACAAAAAAGATACCAGACATGGTATTCAAGTCATGAACACCAAACAGAAAAATGGTTATTTATTCAAGTGCCAAATCTGCACAACTCAGAAGGGGGCTCTGTAGAAACTTCATGATGCAATCGGAATAGTTTGTTTCAGTGTACACAATCGTAATCGTAATAACTAGTATCGTGACAACTAATATCATGATAAGAAAGTGATTATTCAATTCAAATTCAAAGTAATTGAAGTGACACACAACAACTTCGGAACAAAACGGCTGCACATTACGATTTAGTGTTACAATAATTCAAGTGACACCCAACAAATTAAGAACAACAAAGAAACACATTACGATTAATTTGTACAGAGAAAAAGAAGAAGGGGACGGACCTGAAAGATTGAAGAAGAACAAGGAAGAGGAATCGGACAGGTGTAAAATAGAACTGATAGTTATTTACAGTAGCGGTCGGCTTTCTTCTTGACGCGGTCGTCAAGAACGTCCTCGACGGACTTCCGTTCAACGGATTTGGGATCGTATCCGAACTTCTTGGCCTCAACCGGGAACAGCTGCTCATACTTCATCCGCTTCGCTGCGTCGATGGTGTACGTCTCTGTTCCTCCTCCAGTTCCTTCTACTACTGCTGCTGCTGCTTCGGCGCTTCCGTCCTCAGCCACCACTTGGGGATCGTCGTTAGGGTTCATATGCTGCTCCTGAAGCTGCTGTTTCTTCTTTTTCTTCTTCTTCTTGTCGATGGCTTTGCTGCGAGTGGCGAGAGTTCCGTCTTTGAAGGTCAATCTGCCTCCTTTCGCTCTCTCGAATGGATCCGACATATTCCCCCTAACCCTTGTAAATTTTGATTTCGATTCTGTTTTCCCCAACTCTTTCTCTCTCAAAACTCTCCGGAAACGCAATCCCCAATCAAAAATTCCACCACCGCCTTCTCCTCCTGTAAATATAGTATAGCCTTTATTTTTAAAGTCGCACTAGGTCAGGCCCAAACAAAATACAACCCAGGCGGCCCATCACAAACCCAACGGATCAGATACAGCCACTCCGGTTTTGTATGACATATGCATCGGTCCAACTTGTCCTAAGAACCAAAGTTTAAGGAAAGGATGCCCAAAACCATCCCTACACATGCTATTTTTACAATGTTAGGATCTTGAGCACTAATATTTTCAGCGCAATTTAAGTTACACATTTGAATAAGAATCATTAAATTCTGTTAATTAAAGAGGAACGAAACAAAAAGTTGCATGCTTAAAAATGAAATAAAAAAGTCATAAGTGATCAATAAAATATACCTGAGATTGTCTGGAACGGTCCATGGAGCATGTGCTATACCATTTAGGTTATGAGGCGATGACATGTATTTTCTCCAAACTTGCAGCAAAATTTTATGATCATTGACTTTGTTTTCGAGACCAATACAACAATCAGCATGCATCGTGCAAACTTGATTAAAACCCTTCTGGTTGACAGAAGCCACCAAAGTATAGTGTATCAGAAACCCTCATTTTCAATCCAATCTGAGCAACTAAGAGATCAGATTTATCTCATTAAGTACATCTTGTTTGCGGTTTTTTTGGATACGTATTTCTGGAGACCAAAACTTATAGAGTAGGACAGTTCGATCATTGGATTTTACATAGAAAAGTCCCGTGTTGCGAAAAATATTTACAGCGTAAGGATCACCTATGAAGAAATCACATGAAAATTGAATATCTACATTTGGAAAGAATTGTAAAAATGCATCTCAATCCACATTATATCATTATCCTGTGCATTCCGATATGCAATGCATGCAGCAAAATCTAACAACAATTAAAACAAATCACCATACTAGCTTTTTTCAATTTTCGAATTTTAATTTGGAAAAGTAAACAAAAATTGGAAGGAAAATTACGTACCGTAAAGACAAGCTGTAGCCTTTCTCGAGAATAAAAGATAAAAACTGGATTTTTCTCCGAGTTATCTGTAAGTAGTTGGAAGACATAAAAACTGCCTCGCGAGTAAAGTTGGCACCTTGAGTGTTGAGTCGGTAATTATGAGGGTGCGACGCTAGGCAAGCATATGCTTTTTCGTCCATGCAGATGACTACCAAATGCTTAAGCAATAAGCATCCATTTCGTGTTACTTACGATCTCAAAACTCTCCAGAAACAGATCAAATATTGAATTGGGTTCTGCCCATGCATCATTCAACGTAGTTATTATACCCGTTTTGTTCTTCATGCATGTATTTCAGAGCTTTATCCAATGGATCCATATCCTCTAGCTGGTTGGCCTGCATGCACCGATAACCATGCATGCATGTGTGTTATGTACCCACGTACTTACGTACTAACGTAACTAATTTGTTTGTGGAGTACAGAGTAAAAGGGATGAATCAGTGAGAGATAACTAAATAGTAATTAATTAAGCGGACTACTGTACTCACCTGCTGGGAGGAAGTTGTGGGTCTGCAGGACGGGAGGTGTGGTGCCACTGCCAAGGCATCATAACGAACGATATCCCGGAGGATACACACAATTGTAGACAGTAAAGCAACCGGCGACAGCTGCGAAATGTAACCAAGACTGAAGCAACGAGTTTTGGTTTTAGCGGGTTGCGTTGAAAGTGCGAGATTTAATATGTAGACAATTGCGGCATTAATTGATTCCCGATAGGAACTCTAACTTGTACATTTCAGGTTGCTGGTTCGAAGTCGAAGTAGGCATTACGCAAGTCCCATTTTGATAGTGTCAATTTGTTTTTACTTTTTAGTTTCGTTTCACTGTTGATGTTTATATATGAGAAAGAAAAAAGGATTAATGAAAACAAAATTTTGAAAGTGAAAACAAGTGGCGGATTCAGAAAAAATTATTCAAAGGGTCACGTGTAAAAGTCCACAAACATTTATTAGACATATAATAACCTTAAAATTTAAATCATAGTTCCATCATTTATAACTTATAAAACGAATAACAATACAAGCTACAATTGTCCACGACGCGGTTTCATATTTTGAAAACACCATATAGCTTCATTATCAATGGAAGACAGAACATTGCTCTCAATATAAATCACCATACTATCACTCAACCATTGATCTCTCATTCGATTGCACAATGGACTTTCCACAATATTCATAGTAGAAAAGGCTCCCTCCATTGAAACAATAGCAATCAGTAGAACCAAAGAAATTTAAATCTAATTATTGATCATAAAAGAACTTTAAATCCAATTGTTCGGTTACGGAATGGACTTTTCACAATATTCAAATCTAATTATTCATAAAAGAAATTTAATTTGAATTAGCTATGAAAAACTTACTTTGAAATTTGAAAGATGAATTTTAGGTGGTTGTCGAAATGATCGCTGGAGTGGGATGGTAGGAGTTTGGGCGTTAGGAATTGAGTTTGGTGGGATGGAAATTGAGAATTGGAATTGAAAATTTGGAAGTGAGTTTGGGGACTAGGGTTTGCTGCTAGCTGCAGCCTGCAAGTGCGAATCTTCTCTTTTTAAAAATTATAGTGCATCATTTTGGTCAGGTAATATTTTAAAAAGAAATAATAAGAAGAGCAACTCTTCTTTGAGTTATTTTATCAAACTTTTGGAGGACATGTATGAAGGCCAACTCCAACCTTCAAATGGACAATACCCAAGTTATCCATGAATTTTCACCTAAGTTTGGAGCGTCGACTAACCCTCCAAACCTCCTAGTGTGTTCTCCTTTGAAAACAACTTTATATTTTTTCAAATGAAGTCATCACCTCCAAAATGATATTTTTTGTAACTTTTCTATTTTCGTAATCTTATTGCCAAGAACCTTTGCAATTTTTCTATTGCCAATGCATAGAGTCGATGCTTCCAATCATGGTAGAAAAACCCTACCTTCACCAAGCCTTCGGAGGTCCATTATCATGGGTCGGCGGAGTTACTCCTTTCTAGTATTAGTATAGATATTCGATTGCTTGACAGAAAGCCATCAACGACTCTAGGACAATGGCTTTTTCCATTCTTGTGATCTCATCCGTTTAAGATTTGTAATAGTACAACTCCACCTGTTTAAGGATTGCTCTTAGTAAAGTGTGAGGAAAAAAGTTGTGTGAAAGTCAAATATCGCAACGGTGTTACTAATCTAATTAATTTAGTAACCTTAACTACGCTTCTGCACATGTTAGCGGATGAGATATGTGAATAAATAGAATTGAAATTTTAGATTACGTATCTATCCATTCTGATTTGTACATTTCAAAGTTGCTTACTATTTGGAGTTGAAATAGACATTACGCAAAGGTGTTTGTGTATCTTACATAATACATACAAATTACACATTATAAATCTCACACTTATGGCTTTTCGTTTATTCCCGTTGTCATAATTCATAAATGGAGGGCATATTCATTTTCACTAATTCACTTCTGATACCATTGCAAAACAAAAACAGCTGCAAAATAAATTTTGTAATAATCATGAGCAAGATGACATATATTTGATCGCCAAGGAGCAATTTCCATTGTTGAACTTAACCCTCTTTTTTCTTCTACCTGAAGTAACAATATACATGATAAAGTAGAACTATACACGTCAGATTCATGTATGCATCCATGGTTCTCAAATTAAGTTTCAAAGATATTTGATAACGTAACATTGTATAAGATTTACCTGTAAGTAAATGTTTCGAAAGCTCCACAGATTGGAATAATCTTATTATAGTTTCACCCTTCTCCGTTTATTATGCTTCCAGCGTTCGAAGGAAGTGCTTCAAGTCAATTAGATAGTCAAAGGGTCAATATATATGTATATATATATATGTAAAGCAACAGTCCGTATAATTAAGTTCCAAATGAAATTAGAAATGGGACTGCAACTTCGAAAGATAAAAATGAAATTAGAAATAGGCTTAACAGAAGAAGATTCATAACTGATGGATAAAATATACCTGCAATATTTTTGTGGGACGGTCCATAAAGCTTGTGATGTGCCAGTGACGTTACGAGGCGACGACATATATTTTTTCCAAACTTGCAGCAAAGCTTTAAGGTCGTTGACTTTGTTTTCAAGACCAATACAACAATTAGCATGCATTGTGCAAACTTGGTTAACATCCTTACTTGGATCACAGAATCCACTAAAGTATTTTGTATCCAAGAATCTCACTTTCAATCCAATCGCGCAATGAAAGGATCAAACTTTATCCTATTAAGAACATCTTGCTCATTCGTCTTTGGATACGTGTTTTTGGAGAGATACCAAAATTTGTAAAACCCAATAGTCCGATCATTGGATTTTACATTGACAAATCCACAGTTTGGAGGATTTTTAAAACTATAAGAATCTCCTAGAAATTTATCTGTTGCAATTTGAAAATCTGCATCTGGATAGAAGTATGGGAATGGATCTCGAAGCCACATTATATCGGTATCCTGTTCATCAATTTCACTAAGTAGTTCATACATGGAAAAGGAAGGAAGGAAAAATTGGAAGAATTTAAGGACTAAGAAAGGAGAGTGACATGTGTATTTAATATACATACCGTAAAGACAAAGTTGTAGCCTTTATCGAGAATGGAAGACAAAATCTGGGTTCTTCTCCACATCATCTGTAAGTAATCGGGAGTCAGATAAAATACCTCGCCGGTAAAGTTGGCACCTTGAGTGTAAAGTAGGTAACAATGAGGGTGTGATGCTAAGCAACGAGAATATGCTGTTTGGTCCACGCAGATGACTAGCAAATGCTTGAGCAGCCATTTCGTGTTACTTCCAATGTTAAAGCTCTCAAGAAAGAGATCAAATATTGAATTGGGTTCTGCCCATGCATCATTTAACGTAGTTATTATAACCGTTTTGTTCTTCATGCATGCATTTTTCAGAACTTTATCTAATGGATCCATATCCTCCAGCTGGTTGCCCTGCATGCACCGATAACCATGCATGCATGTTATATATATGTACTTACATACTTACATGCTAAAATAATTAATATATTTGTGGAGTAGAAAGTGAAAGGGATTAATTAGTGAGACATAACTAATGAATTAAGAAGACTAGAGTGTACTCGCCTGCTGAAGTGGAGGGGTTGTGGTTTTGCAGGAGGGGAGGTGTGGTGCCAATCCATCATAACGAACTCCAGTGGGATACACAAAATTGTAGACAATAAAGCAACCGGCGACGGCTGCTGCCGCCATAAACACCAGTGTCGTCCGTACATTAATCCTCTTCCCAGTAGTATCAAGAATCGCCGAGTTTCTCATTCTTGATGCTTTTTCAACTTACACCCTTTTTCTTCTTGAATATTGGGCTGTAATATGCCAAACTGCGTTAGACTTGGCTATATATAAAGTATTGTACTTAATTTATATGTATAGATCTTAGAGAGATTTTTCTAAATCAAGAAACATGTGTTAGCTTGCTGCGAAAAGCAGGAAAGCAAACCAGAGTAGTAGTCATTACGCACAATTGTATATATTATAGCGTCGAATTCCGGGATTGAATTGGTAGATAATTGCGGCATTGGACTTTCGGATACACACACACACACACACATCACAGAACAACTCTGATTTTTTTTTACATTTCAAGTTGCAGGTTCGAAGTTGAAGTAGGCATTACGCAAGTCCCATTTTGGTAGTGGCAATTTGTTTTTAGGTTTGGTTTTACTGTTTGTGCTTGAGATTATGAGGAGTTTATGAGGAAATTGATGAAAAATGGTGATAAAAAAGAGAGGGAAAGAAATAAAGAATAATAACTGAAAACAACATTTTGAAAGTGATAACTTAAATGGTTTTTGGTTATCAATTTTGTTGGTTTTTATTTTGTGTGTTTTTTATTATAAATTTCTTCTATGTCTTTCCCACCATCATTCATTCATTCTTCTTTGTCCCTCTTATTTTATCTCTATCATTAACACAAAAAGTGAGAACTAAAAAAAAAAAAAAAAAAAAATTAAAAAGAAAAAACTAAATGGTTACCAAATACCTCTGAATTTTTTCTATTCAATTTTTATAATGTTTATGACATGTTTACTTGTGCGGCCTTGGTGCTCATGCATGGCTATGGGAGGAAGGAGTTGCCTATCATTGTGTTTCCATTATATATAGAACTGGAAATCAAAGAGTAGTGCAAACTGAGTAAGTTTCGTATTAATCAATTTTGTATTAAGATGACATGATAATTGATCACCAAGGTGCCATTTCCGTTGTCCTTCTACCTGAAATAACAACATAAAATACAAAACGTCAGATCCATGCTTCTGAAATCAAGTTTCAATTACTACGTCTATTCTATTTGGAACGCGCGTCATAAACAATGCAATATGGTAGAAATGTTTTCCGACTAATCTTGTATATTAGATGTATTCGAGGCCAATTTAATTAAATACATGTGTGTACACATATGCGTATACGATTTACCTGTAACTAAATCTTGCAAAAGCTCTACAGATTGTAAGAATTTTGTGCAATTTCCTTTCCCTTCTCTTCCTGTCACGAGTGCTTTTCAAGGCGTTGGAAGGAAGTGCTTCAAGCCAATAACAAAGTCGAAGGAAAAAGGTTCAATATTAAACGACAAATCGTATACTTCTAAAAGAAACAAACAAAAAATACAACAAACCGCATAGTTCTTGAAGAAAATGTTTAAAGAACAATAAAAAATTATTTTCCCTCAATTTCATCACATCGGATAGGAACCATAAGATGGCCGGGAACCCACTACGATACGACTGCACCAATGCGGAAAAAGATATAGAAAATGTTGGGATAAAAAACTCAACATGACTAGGATTAAACATGAATTTCTTAGAAGTTAAAAAAAGGTGAAAATCAGTTTCCTAAATATAATAAGAAAAGTCACAATTGAATACAATCGATAAAATATAATATGTATACCTGCAATTTTGTGGAACAGTCCATGAAAGCTGTGGTGTGGCAGTTGCATTAGGAGGTAAGGACATGTACTTTCTCCAAACTTGAAGCAAAATTTTAAGATCATTGACTTTGTTTTCGAGGCCAACACAACAATTGGCATGCATTGTGCAAACTTGGTTAAAGTCCTTACTCGCCTGGCAGAAGCCACCAAAGTATAGTGTATCCAAGAACCTCATTTTCAATCCAATTTGGGTGAGGAAGGGATCAAATTTGATCTCATTGAGAACGTCTTGGTCATGCATCTTTGGATACGCCTTTCTTGAGAAGTACCAAAACTTATAAAATTGAATCGTGCGATTGTTTGATTTTACATAAGTAAACCCTCCATTGGGAAAGTTCTTCATGCTATAAGAATCACCGAGGAAGTAATCGCATGCAATTTGAAAATCTGCATCTGGATAGAATCGTGGGAATGGATTCCGTAGCCACATTATATCAGTGTCCTGTGCATCCAATTTTGGAAAGAAAAAAAGTAAGTGAAAATTGGATATATAGATAGGTAAATTGGTAGGTGAGAGACAATGGAAAATTATGAGTATTAGATCAAGGGAGTTACTGTAAAGAGAAAATTGTAGCCTCTGTCGAGAATAGAAGACAAAAATTGGATTCGTCTCCACATCATGTCCAGGTACTTTAAAGACATGAAAGTAGCTTCGCTGGTGAAATTGGCACCTTGAGTGTAGAGTTGGTAGCAATGAGGGTGTGATGCCAAGCAACGCGCATATGCTTTTTTGTCCAAGCATATGACCACCATATGCTTGAGCAGCCATTTTGTGTTACTTCCGATCTCGAAACTCTCTAAAAAGGAATCGAATATTGAATTGGGTTCTGCCCATGCATCATTTAGAGTAGTTACGATAACGGTTTTGTTCTTCATGGATGCATTTCTGAGAACTGTGTCCAATGGATCTTCTACTTTGGTCTGCGTCATCAAGATCAAATCAATTAACTGATCCATGTAATGGCATTGCATAACCACAACGCCAGGCCCTAGGGATTGTTCGATAGGGTTATCCTTACAGAGAAACTCACACATATGAGATCAGTGTGAGGTTGGGTGACGAGATAAAATTATAGAGATTTTCATAAGTATGTGAGAACGGTCGGACATGCCCGGTGGTACAGCAACTTGACCCAAGATTTTTCATTGGGCCCCGACCCTGAGGGGAGTAAAGGGTGCCACACGACAAGGACAACCACTCCGTGTGTAAAAGCATTAACCCTTTTTGAGTCATGTGGCATCAACAATTACAGGATAAAAAAGAAGAGTAGTATATACAAATAGAGCTACTTATAAAATATGAGTAAAATCCGGATTAAAAATTGGCATGGATGTGTTACGTAGAGAGAAAGGTAATGATATTAAAACAAAAAGTCCTTTTTTCTTTCTCTCTCTTGGCAATGAAGGAAGGTTCTGGAACATGTATCGATAAACATAATTATCTGAGTGCCAAATCCTTCATAATTATGTATATATTGATTTCGGATTAGCTAGCTAGCATACAAGAAGAATATATTGTTTTACTTAATTTGCTCCAGAGTCTACATGTAATTACTACCACTTTGATATTTTATGTGTAATTGATCGTTTTTTAGGAAAACTACTATAAAAAAAAAAAAACATGTTGCTGTTGGATTATGCCGGCTTAATTATGACTAAAATAACAAGCCTTGGGATGAACACAAAATAGAACATGCGAGAGAGAGAGAGAGAGAGAGAGAGAGAGTCCTGGCCTGATGAGAAGTTACGGTTCTGGTGGCAGACAAAGCGTAGTCATAAGAGGATCTGAGCAGAAATCCGGAAGTGTAGACAGAATTGTAGAAGCCAAAGCAACACACAGTGGCTGCCGCAAACAGCAACGTCACCTTTAGAAACTTCTTCGCCACCAACGCTCGATTACTGCTACCTGATGATCCGTTTCCACCGTTGGATGATGGTGATGACGACGACGATGATGATGATGATGATGATGATGATGATAGTAATTTCATCATATTCCCGCTAACATAATTTCCAGCTGCTTCATCTACCGATAATTTGCTCATGCTCTCTTCTCTCTCTCTCTCTCTCTCTCTCTCTCTCTCTCTCTCTCTCGCTTTTGGAGTCGGACGGATATAATTTGGCAACCTCCGCCTCTTAATTCCCTGATTTTTTTTGCTGATGTGAGAAGTCAACCTGTATAGTCTGCCTGCCTGGCTAATTGTTTCCTCTTTGATCCTTATTATCCTTCTGTTAATATTTACTTTATTTTTCAACTGTAATATTAGGTTGCCATCCCTCACCACTAGTTTTGTTTGACTAAAGCCTGAATACTTTATTATGATTGAGGTCCCCGGCCCTTTAGGTAAGTTTTGCAATTCTGCCTAATTTTTAGGGTTATTACACACTCATTCATTAATCAGTTTCCCCTTTTTTAGGAATTTATTTAGTAAAATTATTTCATAATTTCAATTTTAAAACATTTCTAAATTACAAGATGTAACCATTTTTACATTGCCCTTTTTTTTTTTTATAAAAAAACTTTCTCATTTAGCAAAATGTATTTATTGAAGAACTTCGTGGAAATTATAAGTGAAAACATAAGAACAAAATTTGTACCCCAAAAGTACCAAAACGTACCCTAATGAATTTCGTGGACATTATGGGTGAAAATATAAGAAAAAAATATGTACTCTAAAAGCAGCAAAATGTACCCATTGATTGAAGCTTTTTTCTTATCTAATTCTAAACATAAGATATAGATCAACTAAATGTGTATACCAAAAAAAAAAAAAGTACCTACCGCAGCTATTGCATCAAACAATCCAAGTGCAAACAGAGGACAAGTTCATCGTTCTAAATATTTTGTGTAAAAACATATAGATAGAAAGTATCCAGCACAAAATTGTGATGAGCACTACAATCAGGAACAACATCGCAAAAATAAACTAACGGGTACAAATGAAACCAAAACAAAAACCAAGAACAAACACTTAATCATAAAATTGGATGGAAAAGGGATTATCTCCGGATTTCTTCCTCTTAATCCACCAAATCAGCGGATCCGTACCATTAAAATTTGATCCAACAGTTGAAGTTATTATAACTTTTAAAGTGGACTTCTTTTTGTAGCCGTTGGATCAAATTTCAATGACACATATCCACTGATTTGGTGGATTAGGATCCCTTTCCAAATTGGATATGTATCTGCAATTAATAATGTTCGCCCTTGGATATATACAATAAAGTAATAATGTTCACCCTTGGAACAATTTACATATATAGTTGGGAACTTTAACGAAATACATCTGGTACTGTTCACTTTAACGAAAAACCATATTTTTACACTAAAAAGTCAATCCTTGTACTATTCACTTTACCCTTTATTTTGTCTTTATTGTTAAAACTCAAAGTTTTCAAGCCCTTATCATTAGTTTTCCTTATCTGGTTCTAATTACTAGAGCGCGTGCAGAAAACATTTTTTGAATCACAGTGTGTTACGCACGACTTACATGTTTTAAATATATTTATATGTGTAAATTGACAAAAAAAAAAAACAAATATTTGAAGTAAATGAATAATTTTAGATCATACTAGAAGAAACCCCTCATAAACCAATTAAAGTAGCTGAATTCACAAAATAAAATCAGTTTATATAGAATTTACATTAAGAATAAAGAAAATAATATTTAATAAACAATTGATTGAATCACATTATTGCTAGCACATTGTGAGGCTAAGCTCTTTATTGTATATAATATCATTTGTTAAAAAAAACAATCATTTGACAATTAATTTAATCACATTAATATTGGCATGCAAAATATTTTTTTTATAAAGAAAATAATATTTAATAAACAACTGATTGAATTACATTATTGCTAGCCTATTATGAGGCTAAGTCCACCTTATTTCCCTTGTTGTAGATAATATCGTTTGTTAAAAAAAAAACAACAATCATTTGACAACTTATTTAATCACATTATTATCCGCGTCCGAAAAACATTTTTTTATAATCGGCATTACACGCCTTTTCAAATGTTTTAAACACAACATTCATGATTTTTCTTATTTTTTATTATATTTTTCTTTCCCCTTCACATGGGCACCATCAACTTTCAGAGAAATTTTTCCAAGTGCCGGGAACACCATGACACATGGTGTTCCCTCACACATTAGGATTTAGTTTTATTTATTTATTGAAATATAAAATTGAAGGATATCCAAGATGTCAAATCCTAATGTGTGAGGGAACGGCACTTGGAAAAATTTCTCCAACTTTCACTCATTCTTCCATTTTTTTATTCCTTTCTCTCTTCCCACTTAAATTTATATTATATTTTATAATGATCAAATTACCAAATTATTCATGTATTATTTGATATATTATATTGAACTGCTTTTGAATTTTTTTGATTAAGGGGCAATTTTTTCCTATTATTTTCTGTCAAAGACGTGACCCAAAGCGGGGCTCTGGCTTTTATCTATTGTAGATATAGATTATCGATTATACATAATTATAATTTTGACCACTATATCGTTGCAGATAGCGGACAGACAATGACGCCAGGCGTGGGGACGGCGGCTCTCCTCTTCCAAAATTTAATATCATGTCATGTCTAATAAACGTACGTTCTTTCACAAAATTAATCAATTAAACAATTTCAAAAAGAACTTGTTATTTAGAAGAAATTTTTTATTGTGATCAGAATATATGTGGTATAGCATATGTTCTAATATAAGTGATGAGAAAATTTATTTTTTTAAGTTATTAACTTTTTAACACATATATCATATTATTTGTACATTGACACGTGATGGATCACTCTATGTTTCGATCACACTTAAAAATCTTTTGTTATTTAGGGGAATGGAGTTAAGGAAAAAAGTCATCTCCAGATCTCTTCCACCAAAGTCACCGGATCAAGTGATCCAGACCTTTCAAATTTCATTTATTGGCCAAAAATTATTACATATTTTAAGGAATCAAAACAAATGGATCATTGGATGAAATTTGAAATGCTCAAATCACTTAATTCAATAACCTTAGTAGAAGAGATCAGTCTGGATTTAATATTTCTTTGCCAAGTCGCAAGTCAAAAGATACCCACACAAAACACGTGTGTTGTTTTGGTGATGGGTGTTGGTAACTAGTCTAACATGATTCACAAGAGTCTTCAATTTAGAATTGGAGTCCTGAAGATTTCGCGTTTTTGTGTTCATCATTTTATTTTTATTTTTTACAACCGATGATTTTGTAAGAGTCAAATTTTGATTCAGATGAGAAAGTATATTATTCTAGTCAATTTATTTAAATTCAGATCTACAAACTTGTGTTGATTACGTACAAATAATTACATAACAATTTGTCACAATTTTTTAAAATATTTCAAACAAATACTTAATGTTTTGAGAATTGAGAATTGCGCATTTGTTAAGTCACTAGAACTAGGTTGTGCAAATGGTTGGTACGAATGGATCAATAAGCTTATGTTTGGCTTTTTATGTTCACTTGACTTACTTGTAGCTTTTTTTTCAGTTTTATTTCTAGTAGCGTTTTTTATTTATTTATTTATTTATTTTTTTTTTTTTTATATCAATGAAGCTTATGTTTGAGAAAAAAATAAAATAAAATAAAGAAGAGGTAGTGGCAATGCAAATGCATGTGCAGTATATTAAGGTGCAAATGCAAATGCACGTGCACTGGCATGGTCATCGTTTATCACTTCCAAAGCGTAATTTGCCACGTTATAAAACAAAGTCGTCCACCGTGGCCGAGGGTGGCACTACCAGCTGGTGTCTGCCACTGCCAGCACAGTAGCACCCACTAGTCATCTTTCTCTTGGATTTCACTCTTCACAAATATGATTGTAAATTGAATTTTCATGTATGTATAAATTGGAAAAATTAAGAACATTGCTGGACGATTTCACAAGTTGATGAGGAGGCCCTTAAGAGCAACTCCACCTTTAAATTGAACTTTCATGAGAGATGGTGTTTTTCCAACAAGTAAAGGATGCGTTGAGTTTTTTCCAATGACCTTGAAGACTTTGACTACTTCTGGTGTCTTTTCCATGTACATCGCAAAACGCTTTCGTAATTTTACTCCACATTTCTCGCTTATCCATCTCATTATCCGTAATTGGGTCATGAGTAGTGTGAACCCAACATTCACACAACGTAACATCTTCAATGAGCTTCCACAAAGTCATTTTTTTCTCTCAAAGTGTAGAAAATATTGAAATGTGGTGTAAGGTGGAAGATGAGGGTTAAATTTTTTAAAATTTTCAGTATTTTTAACAATTTTTCATAATTTTTAATTAATTTTTTATAAATTTTAAAGTAGTTAATTAATCTAGACCGTTGGATTTGAAAAATATTCAAATCCAATAGCCTATAAGTTGACACATGGCCAACGGTCATAATTATGACCGTTGTGCCTTTTTTTTTCTTTTTTTTTTTAATTTTTGGGAGGAAAAACGTGGACCGTTGATTTGTGATCGGAAGGTCTAGATCAAAATTCAAATTCAAATTCAAATTTTTTTTACCGTTGGAAATCCAACAACTCAGGACGGGCCACATGGCCTCCCATTTCGTTCTCTGGGTGTGCCTACGCATGCAGGCCCCGACTCTAAATCTTGTCAGCGACGCACACCCAATCGTGCATGTTTCCCATGCGCCAGGCACAAAAAAAATTTCAAACTCCCGTCGGCACCACGCTGGCATTAGATGGGCCGTCTCCTTCCTCTATTAATTCTAGGTCGGCTTGTGGCCTGGCTTAGGCTGGGTGCCAGCCTAAAGGGCTGGGGTGGAGCAAATTGAAGGGAACCGGTCCATTTTTTGGCCTGGGTGCCGGCCTAAAAAGCAGTAGTGGAATTGCTCTAAAATCGCTATCAAATTAATAAATGTAATATATATATAATAGAGTAATGCTAGGAAAATTATTTATTAAATCATATTTTGTAAATCATATGATATTATTGTTAATAATTGTATTATTACTTCAAGTATTGATTAACGTGCTTATTTTTATTGATGAAACATCACGTGATTTGTAATGTGTAAAAAGAATACAGAATATTGTAATTGATCCTTATTATTCGATTGGAAGTTGGAGAGAATTTACATGATCATTGTGAGTTGATCTCACTTTAAATTTAATTTTAATTTATACAATTAATTGTACATATTCCTAATCTTGTAATAAAGAATGATGAGAAAACCAAGGATGACGCAGCAGCAATTCCATAGGCATCGTGCTCTACTGCGGCTTCGAGGTTGACCAAGTTCCCTACCTACATCCCTCTCCCTGCCAAATGAATTAATCCATGTATTTATCAATCACAAATTCAGGATTTAATTAAGCAAGCTCCCTACGTTACGTACTAATTATATACGTACCTTGGTGTCAGCTGAGGGACTGCTGAGGTTGCTGCTGCAGGCGGCTGCGGAGATTTGGATACTACCGCCGTTGTTGGTTGGTCGACAGCTGCAGTTACAGCCCTTGGCGCCGGTTGTTCGTATCCATCACTTGGAACAGCTACATTCTTTGCCTGCATTAACACACGACGTGTATTTTACAGCCTGTTTAAGAGTGATTATGGCAGGGTCAGAATCACGAGACGTACCAATTTCCTAAAGAGGAGATTGTAAAACATATGAATGTAGGTTTCCTTGGCTAGCTTTTGGTCATCTCTCAACTGCCTCCAAAATCCATAAGTTGATCCCATGTTCAGCACTTTGTTTGCATATATCTTCCATGTATAGCTGCAAGAAAACCAAAAATTAATAAGATCACGCATACTATAAACATGTCGAAATTTTTATAAAAAAACTCTAGTACTTAATGGACAGAAAGTGTTTTTAAGGTTTAAAACGTAGTCAGAAACACTTTTAGTTATCATAAAACGCTTCAGTTATTCCAAAAACTGTCTCAAATAGGCCTGCAGTCATAGTATTTGTGAGTAATTACCATTCGTTTATACGCTGCAGTCCGGCAGCTGACATCTTCTTCCAGTATTCGCCATCCGTCTTGCATTTCTCAAAGAAGTCAGCAATCTTGTTGCTGGATTCATCACCATTGTTGGGATCAATATGGAACCCTGAGACGCCATCCACAATGATTTCCACAGGGCCGCCTTGGTTGGTTGCAAATGTAGGCAACCCACAGTTCATGGCCTCAATGACTGTGAGACCGAAAGCTTCGTACAGCGCAGGCTGCACGAAAGCTCCCTTTGTATCTGCAATACACCGATACAGCTCCCCATTTCGGTATCTATCAGTCTGAGCCGCTATCCATCTGAACTGACCGCTAAGTTGATATTCTTGCACAAAGGCATGAAGTTTCTTGATTTCAGCAATTTCTTCCCTGTCTTTGGATTTAGATGGATCGAAGAATCCCCCGACAATTACAAGATTGACAGAATTCCTCAGCCTCTTGTTCTTTCCGAACCACTCAACTAGTCCTGTGAGGTTCTTCACCGTGTCCAGCCTTGCCATTGAGAATATGATAGGTTTCTTCTTGTCTGCCAAAAATCCTCTGTTCCAAGCATTTTTATTGTTCAAGAGTTTTCATTAAGAAATTGCCACAACAAAATGTGCAAGAATTTATAAATGTGTAAGAATTAATTACATGTGCTCATCATTTTCCTCTTTCGTGTAGAGTAGTTCTTCGATGGCAGGTTGAAACTTGGTAAATCGTCTTTGTTTCTCGGAGTAGGGAAAGTAGACGGATTGGTCAGCTCCAGGCGCGGCAATGTTGAACTTTGGATCAAACACATCAATGCCTGACACAACTCGATAGAGTCCAGGCATTGTAAATGCTGTATGGCTTTCGTACTGTCCAGGTCGGTCCTTGCTGCAACACGAAAACAACACATTGATCGAATAAGGAGAAGATCATATCAACCTTGTATGTTAATTTTGGTTTTGGCATGAAAGACTACTAACCCTCCAGCAATTTCTTGAAATGTGCTTGTTATGACAAAATCAGCACAATTCATAGAGATTATGTCAGCTGTGAACTGACAAGAGAAGTGGTATTTAGGATCAAATTCCTTCCATTTGGCATCAGAATCTTCGTACTTGGTCTTTTCTAGCGCATGCGCAATCGTTCCCTGCAGAGAGTTAATTACTTGGAACAGGTTAATTAAGTTGAGATTCAAGTTTTTAACCGACATTTATGTATCGAAGGAGGTGGTTACGTGTCGACTTAGACCTGAGTGATTCCAAGTTTAGAAGCAATCAAAGAGGCCACCAAGTTTCCATCACTGTAGTTCCCAATTATGAGGTCCGGTTTGCATTCCATGTGTTGTAAGATCTTTGAAGTTGCATCCTAATAAACAACGATGAGAACAGAATAAATATGTAAATCATCTATTTTTCTTTCCAATAACTCACATAAACTAGTACCGGAGAAATGAGGTCAGAAGAATAAATTGATCATATATATGATAGCTAGAGTGAGAAGATGAATGCCTGTGCAAATGTCTCGAGATAAGGGTAGATATCGAAACGAGAAACCCATTGGCGGAGAACGCCTTTGTCTGTCCTGAATGGAACCCTAAGGATGTGGGAGTGCTTAGTGTCGATGATAGCTTCCAACTCCTGGTTGCACTTTGTTCCTCGAGCGTCTGGTATCAGTCGTGTCACCTGTGTACATGACACATACGTACATACATTGTACATACAAAGTACAAATTAGAATTGCAACGTGTACAGCATTATTCAGTATTCTTTTGTTTATGTACACTTAGTCCAGCTCACCACAAGAATCTGAGGCTTCACAGCAAGGCCTTGTTGTTTAATTCTGAGGAGCAACTCTTCCTCCAAAGCTCTCACTTGATCAAGAATATAAACCACCTGTCCACCCGTGTCAGGCAATCCAAGGACATCCGACTGGCCAAAGTAGCCGTGAGGAGAGAAGATAACGATGTTGGACGTGTTGGGAAGTCTGCTAAACAACGATTCCAACTTCACTGAGTCTGGCGCCTGGAATACTTCTGACAGCAGCCTCATTGTCTCTCCAACTCTTTCTGCTGTATCTCCCCATCCTTTCTCAAAACCCAACACTTTTAACCTGCTCAAGATTGAATACAACATTTGTTCGTATATAACGACCAAGATCTGCAGCATATAACACATACATTCTTTAGTTAAGGTTCATGAGAGATAACCTTTGCTCAAAACTCGGAAATGGTGTGGTTTTTGGAAGTGTGGAGACGAGTACTTCTGCTTGGATCAATGCAGTTTGAAGTTTTGCAACGGTATCTAGACTTTCATTGATCATAAGATTCTGCATATACATATATTGTACTTTAATTAAGAAAAATTAATAGAGAGGCCGCAAAAGATCAAGTAATTAATCAAGTAATCTCAAACAAAATTGACATATACGATTTCAACCTCTCCGTGATAATTAAGCGGTAATAAGTAGTCGAGAAGGGGTTTAGCATAATCGGAGCAGCTGGCATGAGTACTGAGCCTTGATGAGATTAACTTTAAGACGAAGTTAAGTCCATGTCCGATTGAAGAAGGAAGCGTCATTCGAGGAGTAGAGAAGTCGATGGCACCAAAATCTAATTCCAAAGCATTTTCATCGTTCGCCCTGTTGCATGCATGCATCACTCAAATTAATTTGAAATTAGTCATGCATATATATACATATACACGTAGCTACATACGTACGCGTATAAAACGTACCAGCTCTCGTCAAAGATCATTTCCTTGAACTTCAAGTATTCGGTAGCAGAAATGCCATCCACTGCTAGATCATCTGCATTCACCTTAACAAATTCTGAGAAACCGGGATTCGGTCTCACTGCAAAAGCAACATAGGGTGGAACAACAGCTGCCTCCTGAGTGCGACTGAGGATGTAACCAAGTAAACCCTCCAAGACCTTGCTTCTTTCATGCCTATCTTCTATCGATTTTTCCAGCTCCTCCATTATATGCTGCGGCTTCATTAGCCTTTTCCCCGTTCCAACAAAACTTTTTGCATGCATGTTTAAATTTGTTAATTAGTTAAACAAGAACATCAACATTCGAATTTCACAAACATATAGTATATAAAAATATTGTATGGAAAAAAAAATTAAAAAAAAACCTGGCAAAACATTTCTTCATATGAAAGCGACTCGCTCTGAGTGCTTCTGGCATGGTTTCTGCAATCGTATCAGATTTCTTTAAAGGCGGTGAGGTGGAAGCCATTTCAGTCAACTAATTAGAACAATCGATCAACAAGCGATCTTCGAAGTTGGTTTAGTTTTATGAACGTTAGTTTTGTTTATTGGTGAATTTATAGGGAACTTAAAAATGCAGGAAGAGAAGAGTGGTTAGGTTACAGATGGCTGAAATTGCCGTGGGAGGAGAAAGAACATCCTTGATTCTTTTATGCCTTTTGCAGGAAAGGAAAGATGAAAGCAAGAAAGGAATTTTTACACGGGTTGAAGCAAATCTACCAGATTTGGCTTTCATAGTGGTATATATTTGTTTTAAAAGTGGAGGTAAAGAATCTCAAGGAATTCGTACTTGGTCTTTGTAAAAGTGCATTTTTTTTATACTTCTTCCAATCTCAAGTTTACGACCTGTTTCATGTCAAATTGTGCACAAGTTTTTCACCACCACAACACTGAAACACTATCACGAACACATCAATTAGTAACACCACCAATACATACTTATGCTATTACAAATTTATTTATTAATATTATACTTAGATATTTGACATAACAACCATGTCATCTGCAAGATTTATTGGACGGGCCAAAAACTAATAAGCATTTCAATTTGAAGTAGGAAAGAATACAGTCAAATAGCGATCTCAATGAGGGGCTCTATATGAGGCTAGAAAAGTGATGGATATATAATTATATATAGCCCAATTTAGAATTCTTAGGAATCTTTGAGGCTCTAAAAAAATAATTTGTCCCAATAAGGGGCTATATATCTTTTGGGCTATATATTTTATTTTATAGTAATTTGATTACATGGTAAATTTATTTTTGTCTTAACTTTTCTTAACTTGATTTTTTGGAGTGTTATCTTAAATTTTAATTTATAAAAATTTTAACCTAAAAAAATTCAAATTCTGACAAAGTTATATTTCATCGCTTATGTACTTTTGTAGGCTCTCTTATCTCAATCTCATTCGTTGGTATGTTTCTATGAAATCAGACAGGATAAGATTTCATTTTATAACAACCATTCGATTTGTTTATCTTATCTCAATCTTATCTATTGGTTTATTTCTCTGATTGATGCATTCTCCGAAATCAAAGAAGATGTTTATTTCATAAAACCATTGGATTGGATTATCTTAGCACAATTTAGTTATGTTATTTGTTTATATTTTTGGTTTAGGCCTCTAAACTACCAATTAAATTTCATCACTTTTTATGAATTTTTCAATTTGGTGTGGATCCCTGTACTTTTAGGGGGCTAGATGTAGCTTAACTCTTTGCTACCCAATGATTGAAGTTACTAGCCCGCGTGATGAATGTAGTCCCCTTTTTCGATCCATTGAAAATGAATTTTTTTTTCATTAGAGCTACAAATATGGTAGCCTCAAAGAGAATGAAGCCAACTACATGGTGCAAGTTGGCTCTTTTTTGGACCTTTGGGTCCTTTTTATGGAAAATATATTTCATTTTCCTTGCACTCAAGAGCACCCTCGTTGGTACAGAATATTGGATTATATGATTAAGAAACTATTTTTAAGGATCTTCAAGGAAGAAATGGTAAAATTGTAAGCAAGAGTGCACTCCAACAACCGAATTAAAGTTGTCACTCAATACTGCAGTCTAGTAGTATTTCTCTTCATTTATATAAGAGATCTTAAGTTCGAATCTCATGGATAGCGATTTCGATACCAAATTAGACTGCCCATTATATGACTTTGCCGAACTCTTCCACTCCTTAGTGTAAAAATATCGATGTAATTAAATAAATAAAAAGACAACCAAAATAAAGTTGAAAGTTGTACAAGGCCTTATAAATTAACCGAAAGCAGCAAATAGTTGTCCGAGTTCCATCTCAAACTACATCATAAGATAACTAAACTAACTCCCCAAAAACAATCAACCGGTTTGCAGTGCAGTAACAACCGCATACCAGTCAGTTGCAACGGGAAATTTCAGATAGATACTTAACGGCGGCAGACATCTAAAACAAGAGTGCAGCGAAGGCTATAGACACCCTTGGCACTTGGCAGACTTCAAAACGACACCATTACATTGCATAATCTTGCTACATTCTTATGGGCGACATCTCTTCGCAACCCCTCTCTCTAACAGTAAAACATAACCCTCTTGACATTCTCTTTCAGGGCAGGCAAGGGCCTCACTGCAGCATTTGGACCTGGTGCTCTTGTGCTCCGCGGACCCATACCCCCACCCATGCCCCCGCGTCCAGGAGCACCACTGGTCATTGATCCGCTGTCTGATGTCTCTGGTTCCAAGTAAAACCGAGCTCGGAATGCAGCAAGATGGGCGTAGTAAGCCGGAGGAACTGCAATTTTAAGGCCAAATCAGAACACTATCTATTTAACGAATCAACAAGGAAAATACTGAAAAAGCACCAGAGTGAGAGCTTACCAATGGAAACCGAACGCGTGCATCTTGCGTACCTGCAAGAGTTCAAGAGGCCAACTATTTAGCACTGGAGTTTAAGGATTCAAAAATATAAATAAATAAAAAAATTCAGTGACTGAAAACGCTAAATCAGCCAACTTACGTATAGCAAAGATTGTTTGTGAGTGACTGCAGTTCATCAGCTGTAAACTTGTTTTCATCCCACAGCACGTGGTAATGAGCCGGACGGCTTGTACCCTGCAAAACATGGTGTATACAGATTTATAAACATTCTGCTTCACAAACACACACGCCACACAAAACAAAGAAAAAATCATTGCCTGAATTCCAGCATGGCTGCAGAGGTAGAAGTCAAACTCCGTTGGATGACAGATTTTGGAGTCCACAACCGTGCCTGCAGAAATAATTGGGTAAAAATTTCGCATAACAAGCATGAAAACTGAACTACATCATCCCAACATTTCATACAGTAAAATTAATTACCAGGTAAGATATTTCCACTCCTGTCAACTGCACTACGGTCATTATGATTGTTGGCAAACAGCCTTGTGTGGTGACGTTTCTGAACCACAACAAAAGTCACAGGTGGCTGATAGTTTGGCTCCAAGGAAGCACAAGCCTGAAGAAGAAAAATGACAAGAAGCAAAAAGATGTTAATAATATCACCAACACATAACAATATGCACAAACTATACTAACTTTAGAATAATCCAAAAATGCAAGTTTACCTTACGAATTGCATCAAGCTCGTATAGTAGAACTTGGTAGAACTGGCCCTCGCTGACACCGTCCCTGAAAAAACAAAGGTGGGTGTATACATACACACCATTAGACATAGGAGAAGTACATAGGACACAAACAATGGCAAAGGAGCGTTAAATGCCTGTAAAATATGATGCGCTGTGGCTTCTGTCCTGTTGCTCTACGGAACGAAATTAGCAGTTCCCTACATTAACAAACAAATTCAACTCAGTTCTGCACTTCCTAACAATCCCCAGAAAGTAGAGAATTAATATAATTATTGAGATAGATTGAGAGAAGGAGAGAGAGACTTTATCATTCCACCAGTTACAGTGCCCCTCTGAGGATCCTGCCAAGTTTTGAAGAGGTCTTGGATAAGCTCCTGGCGATGAGCTTGCGCACAGACCAAGCCAGCGTACTTGGTGATTTCTGGCCAATCTTGTGAGGCCACAACCTGTCATAAAAGACATGTGAACAATTCAATTGCAACTCCCTACGTGAATTCAAGACAAATATGTACGCACTAGCAAAAGCCCATAGATATCATCGACAACATACAGCTGCTATTGATGGGCTTGAATCCTCCCCGGGATGAGGATGGGTAACATCAGCACCAAAAATTATAGTAGGACGGTCACTGACTAAAGGAATACGTCTTGACAGTGCATCAACAAGCACTGTGTTCCTTCCGCCAACCTTCACATTTATCTTCAAAGCAACATTTGCCAAGTATTGTTTACTCATTCTGAAAACATGTTTCGTCAAACAGCACTGGGATACCAGGCCAAGATCCGTCTCACAAATTCGTTTCAAGTCACCTGGATGGATATCAGTATATACAAGAATCTAGAACTTCAGGACAACACAAAATTGAGACGATATTATAAAGAGATAAAAAGCAGAATGAGATAATGGAGCCAAATGGTTTCAAATGCGTACCATAAAGATTGCCATTATTATCTGGTAAAATAACGACAAGCAGGTCAAGCTCCTTGTTCTGGGGTCGGAGTTTGGTCATTGCATCATGGTACCTAGTTTTTAAGGCCTTCTCTGCCTGATCAGGTCGAGCACTGATTGGTGGAAGTACCGATTCTGGATTAAACGCCTAATATAATAAACACTTCAGCATCAGAGAAATCCAAATATAGAAATCAAACAATGCAATTAAAACCAGTGGAAACCATAAAGATTAAAGAAAATTTCCATACCATGCCAGAAATGTAACACATTTGAGCAAGTTCATTACAGAAGGAACGGGCCACGTTGTCTTGAACATTTCGTGAAAAGTTAATGCAAATCCAATTGTTTACTCTTCCTCCATTGACCATTTTCTGCAAAAATATCATAGTAATTCAAAAGGTCTGTAATAATTCAGCAAGACACAGGACATTCATTTGTCTACAGGATCAACCATAAGTCCAAATAAGTATTTATTAACCAAGTAAACATGCAAACTACTGAATGAATAATCACATGGTAAAGTGGGTAAACAGTTAGAAACAATCAATCATACAAATATCCAGATATACAATTTCAGACATGACTTAAGACAATAAATAACTTTCGTAAAAGGCATTAAAGAAACATTAATGCATAAATAATAAAGAGGACTTTCTTGGGGTCGAAAGACAGATCACACTGACCACACACTTAAGTCAAGGTGAACAAGGGTTTAGAGGGGTGCCAGAATATTACCTTATTCATCATATTCCACTGACCAACTTGGGGCAGGCAATCCTTTTCCCTTCCAGTATCATGATATTTCAGCTGCGCAAAACAAAAATCAATACAGGTATACTATCAAAGTACCTTTTGGGACTAAACGCAATTACATATCTTACCCAGGGTGCAGGAAGAATACGAGCTTCAACCTGAGCCAGATTCTCACTAATTTTGATTCCAAACTCCTTGGCATAAGGATCTTCGTGGTAAGCATTATGACGAACCGTCTGTAACATGTACAAAAATATTAAAATGGGATTTAACATATCACCATGAACTACATTTCTGGATAAAAGATGCCTTCTACCATAAAACCTCAAATGATGTGAGCATTTAAATTATGACACAGAAGACAAAGTTAAGGACAACAAGGTGACGGTATTATCAAATAACAGAGCAGTAAGCAAAGGACTCATGGCATCAACTGCAATGAAAACCAAGTCATGACAAAATACAATAACCAAAAGATAACACACCCGAATAATATCCTGTTCCCTGTCATGAGGGCGCTGACAGGTGACCTTAAGCAAAGCAGTAATCTGTTTCTCGTTCAATCTCTTGGAATACCTTTGACCTTCGACAATTTTACAAACCTGAATCCAGTTACTGCTCATTAACATCCATATCACCATAGTATTACAAGCTAGAAATTATAGAAACAACTCACCTCCATGGGCAAATAATTCGGCCGCTGTTGATTTCCAACTTGAAGGCAAGGCCATTGTGTATGTTGAATGACGAAACCATAAGTTTCATAGAAGTACTCAACAACAGATTTCATAGTTCTTTTTTCATCAACAGGGAAACTGAACAGACAAAATACAATCTCAGGGAAACAAGTTTCACACACCTCAATGTGCTCTTAAAACAAATACCATGTTAATAAATATACAAGCATATGAAGGCATAAGAAATATACAAATATATGAGTTAAGAAGTACTCACGTCAGTTCCCTTGTTGCCTGTGACGTTAAACCAGAAATACGGTACTTTCTGCGCATATTTCCTCGGTGTGTGACCTCAACCTTGACTCCACGAAGAGCCTTTTTAATCTGTTCACAAGTCAAAAGTTAATATGATAGCTAATATAAAAATTATGGCAAATATAACTGTACACTAATCGTGATACACACTCCATATACACCATCAGATCTATAAACATATAGTTTTAAGTGAATGTACAAGGATCAAGGATTACCTCCAAAAGAACTATACAAACATTAACCCTAGTCAATGAGTTTTGACATATGTAAGTTAATTTTAACAAACAGATATACACAAGGAAACAGGAAACAGATTAAAAGTACCAACACCATTGCACCACAATAATTGTCAAACTTTGAAACAAACACTCAAGAGAAACGATTAAATCACCAAAACAGAAAAAATTAGGGAAACCTAACCTTTACACGATCAGAATCAGAAAGTGGCCTATGTGTAACATCCCGATTCAGTAGCTGTGTTACGAACTCAATAACGGGCAACGGCTCAATAAAAGCAGTAGAGGACATGTCTGGACAGCACATGTTTTGTAAACAAAGCACCAGTCAGCAGAATAACCATGCAGTGTAATACATCACTATTACAACAATTAAATTGATAAGAGTAGATAATCTGTTATTCACAGAAATGATGCATGTAGGGATAGCATAAAATTAAGTACCAATATTCAGAGACAGCCCCATCTGAGTTGGACGAATACTCTGATAAAAACCACGCCAACTTTCCAAACCATCACCAAGTGACTGTCTTCTACCCAAATCAGGGGAATAAAATGAACGGCCCACAGGACAGTACCTACAACCGAACAGGAGAAATTAGCTATCAAACATATAAAACATAAATGTGTTATTATGTCATCACCAGGAGGAAGAAACACTATTTACCTAGAAGTAGGCAATTCGCGCAGAACAATGTCCAAAACCTGAAGTGCCTCTTGAGGTGCATCAGCTTGCCTCCCTTGCAAAAAGAGACCTAAATGGTGTAGGTCAGCACGTGCTGCAAATTTTATGACAACCCTAAATTCCCTCTCTCTCCTGCCATCAAGAAGAAAGCCATGTTCAAATACATACAAAATAAGAGTCAACAGAAATGTACTAAAAATAAAGAGCTGTGAGTACGCACCTTTGTCCACCTGATCCATCATCATCATCAATAAGAGTGATTTTAAACTCCTTTGAAAGGAAAGGAAGTGGGCCGGCAGTATACAGGCTCTTTCGTCCATCATAAGCTGGTAGACGTTTTCCAAGATGGGATTCCCTGTACTGTTTCACCAGCTGCTCCATCACAGCACGATTAACACCCCTTGATGTGACCTCTGGTGTAATAGTAACCTATTACATGTAATGAAAAGATACATTATCAATAGTAGTACAATATCAAAAGATAGACACAGATGGCAAGAGAGCTTACGTCATACTGGTGGAGGTCTTTGTCAGGTAATTCTGCAAAGAAATGGTTTGCCTTGACTGTACACCTTCTGCCAGTGCTACCCTTACCCGGGCGAAGAGGGAACCTGACTGACTTACTTGAGGGCGCCACAGGTTGAATAGCCTGGCTAGGTGCACTCTCTTGCTGGACGGTAAGGTCAGCAAACTGCTCCGCTACTTCTGAAGGCTCAGGTGGCTGGGAAGAAGATGAACTTCCACCATATACAGGCGGAGAGGTAACCCCTTGATAAGGAACTTGGGGGGTGGCCTCTTGGTAAGGAACTGGGGTTGCTTGGTGCAGCTCGGGGAACTGAGGTCTGGTTGGACCACCAGGAGAAGGTGGTCCTCCACGGCCAATGCCACCACGGCCACCTCCATAACCTCCATGACCTCCTTGCTGAGTCGGTCCTCCCCTGCCTCTGCCTTGATATTCCTGTGGCCCACCATACTGCTGTTGTTGGTATTCTTGGGGCGCGCCATATTGCTGCTGTTGTGGCACTCCGCGGCCACCACGACCCCCTCCATAGACTCCACGACCTCCCTGGGGGGCGGGTCCACGACCACCTCGGTAGTTTCCTCCACCCTGTTGTTGTGGAGGAGTCCTTTCAGGAGCACGCTGGGAACCACGACCACTACCCCCAGCAGGTTCATGAGACTCGGAACTTTCCCCACTAGGGAGTTCAGTTCTCCTCTTCCTAACCATGATGATGTCTATACAAAGAGAATCAGCATTACATCAAAAGAACCATTTGCAAAGAAACCAAAGGCTATAGACTGAAAACAATGTATTAAAGAATATATACAATAAAAGTAAATGCATAATGTACGCCAACAAGCCAAAGAATCCACTCATGAGCTAGGGTTTTCCAGCATACAAACATATATCCAAGGGTTTTCAAAAGGCTGAGAGATACATACCCAGAACCACATCATATACAGTCCCCCGAATAAATAACAAGCAAACACTAAAATAACAGAAAATACCTCAATCAGAACGAGTGAAGGTTACCCAGAATTTTTCAGTGCGATTCCAGCATACAAACATATATTCAAGGGTTTTCAAAAGGCTGAGAGATACATACCCAGAACCACATCATATACAGTGCCCCGAATAAATAACAAGCAA
The DNA here is from genome assembly GCF_041283825.1 of Pyrus communis. NCBI lineage: Eukaryota > Viridiplantae > Streptophyta > Magnoliopsida > Rosales > Rosaceae > Pyrus > Pyrus communis. The sequence goes on from NC_142578.1 coordinate 263,752, forward strand.
ACACTAAAATAACAGAAAATACTTCAATCAGAACGAGTGAAGGTTACCCAGAATTTTTCAGTGCGATAATTTTGAAAATCCTATGTGCGTTCCTGGAATTTGGTAAAATGTACCAGGAATTTCATGTAAATTCCAGTTTTTTTAAAATAAAAAAAAATACGAGAAAAATTATAAACACAGACGATAAAATGCCTCATCAATTACTTTGATACAAGCACGCCCAACAACTCTAGCACCCAAGTACAAACCCAGAATAAATAAATCACTATACCAACTATAAACCCTAAAAGATCACATTCTTAGAATCCCAAACAACCACGTATGCTTCCCGGCATTGCAAAATACGCACGAGATCTAACGATCTACCAAAACAAAACGCAGCGTAAAACCCAAGCGACGATAAAGCCTTTCAGAAAAAAATAAAAATAAATTAAAAACGTAAATAGACCTTAGTGAGAGAAACTGGAGCCTAACACCAATTTTATGGCAAAATATGCAGATCCATACCACAAATTAGCAAATAGAAAAATGAGAGCGAGAAGAAAAAAAGCAACGGGAACAAATGGGAGTACCAAACCCTAAAACGAGTCGTTTCGAGTGGTTACAGTGAAATCAGAGCCCCGATGACCGTCGTACAACGCCGCGGCAGCGGTTGCTTCAGAGGGCGAGAACGATGAAAACGAAAAGGGGCTTGCCTGCCTACTCAGTAGTCACTCTCTCTCCCCCTCTCTCTCAGTTGAAAATTCTAAATAATTTTATAAAATAAAAATACCCCAACGCAACAACGCTTCCCACAATGTGGTTTTATACTACCCAGCGGGTAGGTCATTCGAAATGACCACTCCGTCCTTCTTCCTACCCCTACTACTTCATCCAGTAATATTAATTTCATTTTTATGTTGTGAAAGCTATATTTCTTTCCAAAATAAAACTTGTTATTGATACATTAAAATAATCATCTCGCACTCATTTAATTAAAATTCATTGTAAAGTGATATTTAATGGTGTATTAATTGCATTAAAATAAAAACAGAAAGTGTAACGATTACTTTTTAGAGTTTTTAGACAAGTCGTATACGACACGTTGAGATTCAAGTTTATCGGGTCATATTGAAAACGAATAGATCCGTTACTTTATGGGTTGTATCGTGTCAACATGCTACACTAATTTCGACACTTTGACAAAAGTCTAATTACTTATTTTCAGGTCTATTCAAACATGTTAAGGGGTTGATGTTCCAACCTAAAACAAAGTGGGCAAATGAGGATGTGAAGAAATGTCTCAATTCACTAGTTAATTTGTCTATGTGCTTGACTCGACCACACACGAATGGGCATACGAGTGTGAAGAAATGTTCCACTTGAGAAAGTTTAAAAACATTGCAAAGGGTCTTTAAGAATATGGGTTTAAGTATGTAAGGAGTTAGTCACCCATCCTATTCCCAATCGATTTTGGTATAAAACTTTAAGAATGGATTTAAAGATGTACTAAAAAAGAATTGGTTTAGAGATAAATGCACACCTCAATAAACCAAACCAATTAATATAGGTCTTATTTGAAGAAGCTTTTATGGAAAAGACATCCTCATAGCGGTATTGTTGTACATGAATGGAAAAGACATACTCAACCTAATTTTATCTCTCACACATCTCTTTTAATTTTTGACTATCGAATTGAATAAATTAAAAAATATTAATAAACAAACTTTAACAAAGATGTGTAGCAGATAAAAATAAACATGTGAATATTATCAATAATGATATCTACCTGAATGAGACGGGGGGAATAATGTTGTACATGAACGGCGAGCTGGAAAGTGACATGGCTCAAATGCCAGCATGGGTAACAGCAATACATCTCCTTTCCTTTTCTTTTCTTTTATTTTTACTCAATTTTCGACAGCGGCATCACCTATTCATTTATTTCATGTAATTTTTAACCTGAGGCTGATTATTAATTTACCAAAGTACCACTGCTCAATTATCCAATCCAAGGGTCAATACCCAATCCAACGGTCAATGTATTCGCAGAGGCAGCTTCATTTTGTAGCCAGCTATGACGGGCAAGCTATCTACGCTTGATCGGGTTAAAGTTCAGAGTATGATATCCATACATTCCATTTTACTTTTCACACATTTTTTAAATTTCGACCGTCTGATCAGATGAATTGAAGAAGATCAACGAACAAAAATTATCAAAAGATGTGTGAAAAGTAAAATAAGATGTATAGATAGCACATCTCTAAAGTTTTTGCTCCTCGTGTCAATCCTTCTTGTTCACTCCGGGAGTTAATTTGAATCTCATGGTCATCTTTTTTTTAGTGCCTTTTAGTATAACGATTTGGCGCTCCGTTTTGATTGCTTGTGACGTGCTCAGTTAAATCCTCTATGGCCTCTATTCTTAGTACTGGTTAGATATGAGGTTCTTTTATAAAAAGTGGGTATAAAAAAAAAAGTTGAACTCAAAAAGATGTTTGATAAACACTTAAAAACAGCTTATTTTCACAATTTTGGGTGAAAAAAAGCTGAAAACTTAAAACAGCAAAAATAAGCTTATTCTCACAGCACAACAGAAGCAGTTTTTTTTTCCAAACCAGCCCTAAGATTGGGCGGCTTCTCATTGAAAAAGAAGTTCCTTAGTTCCTAGGGTGAAGAAGTTGTGTTTGGATGCTACTGTTTACGGTCTATGAAAAGAAAGGAACAATCGGATCTTCAACAACTCTAGGAGTTGTCATGATATTCTCACCAAACTGTTAAATCATCACAAACCTCCCTTTTTTCTTTTCTATTGCAATTTCTGGATTATTATATGATGACTTTTCTTTCTGTTACTTCGAAAGTAGCTGCTTCAGCTTCAACCACTCGAATTTTTGATATTCCTTTTTATAAGAATTTCATCTTTGGACCAAAAACAAGCAGGGGTGGAATACCAGAAAGAGAAAGTGTACCCAATAAAAAAGCAGTTTTTGTAATTGGTACATGTTTTCTTAAACCGCCCATAAGAACCATATTCTGACGTGAAGCTTTGAAGCTTTGCTATCTGGTGCGCATCTCTCTCTCTACATTATCAAAGGTGAACCTTAATTATTAATATGATTATATGTTAAGATGATGGATTTTTCTGCAAATGTGAAATGTCCCAGCAAATGTAAACCTCCCTCATTTGAAGTACAGGTCAGAGAAGATAAAGAGACTCCATCCGGTAGATTCGGAGGGCCTTTGCATCTTCACAAAGGACTTCCTCAGATTATTTTAAGAAAAAGCATCCGTTCTATAAACCAAACTCACATTACAAAAGATTTGAGGAATCTTTAACTTTCTTTTTTTTTGTTTAATCCCCCAGGAAGGCAAAACCTAATTATACAATGTAAAAAAACTATAGTATGGCCTACATCTGCAGCAACTACAACTTGTGAACTCGTCAATGTAATGGAAGTGCTCGGTTAATCGTAAATGAAACTAACCTGCTAAAAATGCATCAATTATATAGCCAAAGAGACAAGGGGAAGGTTGAACAATGCACCCCTGAATCCATCTGCTTCACCAGAAGTCTGCACAACTGCAAATTCCATCCTTGAAATGATGAAACCGACTCACATCTCTTACAGTTATTTCTCTCTCTGTAACAAGAGTGATGAACTTTATGGCAGCATGGCAATCACCACAAACCCGCAAATTCTTGGTAACTAAGATGGATTTGCCCGGGCTCAGACAAAGAATTGCATAGGCAATGGCTAGTTTCTCACTGTGGTAAAGGAGGATTCTTTCTTTCTCCTCTTCCTCAACATCTTGGAGAACAAATCTATTTTCCACACGATATCCCAGCTGTTTCATATCTACTAGTAGTTCTTCTAGTTTTTCATGTATCTGAGCTGACTGAGGATGGGACTGATCTCCACCGACAAATCCATGGATAACACCATCGATCTCAACCCAACTGCATCCTGGACTCTTCTTGAGGCCTTGGTCCTTCTGCTTGATTCTGACATCGGCTGCATCATCCCACCTCCCAACAGAACTGTATAAGTTAGATAAAAGGACCAAATTCCCAGTACCTTCAAGTCCTTTCCCTTGAATTTTCTTGGATACTTCTTCCCCGAGTTCCATATTATTGTGGACTCTGCATGCAGCAAGCAGTGCACTCCACACACGAACATCAGCCTGAAACGGCATTCTTTGAATGAAACCGTGTGCCTCATCTAAAAGTCCTGCCCGGGCGAGAATATCCACCATGCATATGTAATGTTCCATCCTCGGGTTTATGTTGAACTCCTGACTCATTGTACTAAACCAGTGTTTGCCTTCAGTTACAAGCCCCGAATGGCTGCAAGCAGATAAGAGGCCAATGAAAGTCACATCATCGGGCTTAATGCCAGATGACTGCATATGATGGAACTGTGAGATTGCTTCCATCCCAAGGCCATGATTCCCATAACCAACTATCATTGCATTCCATGAAATAATATCACGCGTAACCATTTTATCAAAAACTTGCCTTCCTACATTGATCTTCCCACACTTTGAGTACATGTCTATTAAGGCATTACAGATTGAGGTGTCTGTACAAAATCCATGAACAATTGAATAAGCATGTCCACAGGCCCCGTGCTGTAGAGCAGCCAAATGTGAACAAGCAGGCAGAACACCCTTCATGGTTGCCACATCTGGATTGATCCCAGACAATTGCATATTATGGAACATAAGTAAAGCTTCCTTCGCATAACCATTCTGCACACAGCCTGAGATGATCGCACCATAAGAAACTGTATCTTTGGAGTTCATTGTATCAAAGAATCTGACTGCATCATCATTAATCCCACACTTCGCATACACAGACAGCATTGTGTTACCCACCATTTTATCTAAATCAAACCCAGCTTTAATTGCATAGCAATGAACCCGTCTCCCTCTACTCAGATCAGTTAGCTTTGCGCAAGCTCGTAGAATACTCCCGAGAGTTACTGCTGTTGGATATATTTCCTCTCGTAGAACCATTTCATCAAACAATGCTATCGCCTCTGTCATAGAGTCACAGATAACATATGCACCTATCATAGCACTCCAACAAACCTCGTTCTTGAAATTCATGGCATCAAAGATTCTCCTCGCATAAGCTATGCACTGGCATTTAGAATACATATCCAAAAGGCCAGTACCAAGCACCACCTCACCACTAAAGCCCCTTCTTAGGGAGTAACCATGCATTGCCTTCCCCTGCCTCAATGCATTAGCTTGTGCAACAGTGGGAAGAACCGAAACAATGGTGGAAGAGTTTGGGCTTGTTCCCGCTCGCTGCATTTGAACAAGCAACTGTACAGTGTCATCATAAAGACCGTGTAGTGAAAACCCAGCAATCATTGCATTCCACGCCACAATGTCTTTGTACAGCATGCCATGGAACACCCTCTGAGCCTCCACCAAGTCCCCACACTTGGCATACAGGTCGATCAAAGCAGTGCAAACGTAGACATCAGAGTGAAGCCCAAGTCCTCTGGCATGCTCATGGATCTTTCGGCCAACTTCGAGTGCTTGTAAACCGGAGCAAGCCTTGAGAACAAAAGGGTAAGTATAGTTGGTGGGTTGAACGCCGGATTTGAGCATGCCATAGTACAAGTCGATGGCTTTATCAAGGGGCCCGTTCCAAGCGTATCCTCTTATCAAAAGGTTCCAAAGAATAACACTTGGTTGGGGAATTTTATCGAACACGCGGCATGCAAGCTGGAGTTGATTGCAGGTTATGTACAAATGGGCTACTTTTTCAAGCAAAAAGGAGCTATCTTTGAGGTGGGTAGTGTTTTTCAGGAGGAGCTGATGGATTTTCTTGCCTTGAGGAAGAGATTTGGATCGAATGCAGGCTTCGAGAAGGTGTTTGTAATCAAAGTCGAGACGAGTGAGGGTGTTTGTCGAAAAGTTGTGGGTTAATATCACTATGGCTTGCTGAGTGGTATGATAGTATTGACTCCGACTCCGACTCCGAGAGAGTGATCGCCTACCAAAACATAACATCTCCCTCCCTCCGTGTTCTCTCTTACTTTCGCCTAATCACGACGACTCTAAAACTGCAAACACAAATTAAATAGACTTCTGCACAAATTTAGAAATAAGGCTCCAACCAAAAGTAAATAAAAAATATATAATTAAAATAAAAAAAAAAACAAAAAGGGGTAGTCAATAATCGTTTTTGACGAAAATCAAACGTAAAATCTCATTCACTTATAGGTGGAGAAATGAAATTAGACCGTAATACCAAGTGGTAAAAAGGTAGTCAATAGTTAATACATTAAATTTTGATATAAGTCCAATTTTGTAATTCATTATTAAGTTTAAACCACTCAGTAATTTTACTTTTTTTATTAAAGGGTAATGCTTGATGGCTACGAATTACCCACACAAATTGATCAAGACATTACAATATCACTAAAAGTAGCACCGGTTTCTCATTTATGATGAAAAAATATGAACTCTTGTTTCCACTCCGAAACAAGTGTTGGAAAATCAAACAAAAACAGGTTGTTAATGGTTAAAACAAGCTGTCAGTTTCTTTCCAGGGTGTTTTTCAGCAACTACAAAGATCATTGCTTCCTCCATGTGTTAGCCGAAAGGAGATTGAAAGACAGCAGAGATGTGAGCTGCTGTGTGCAAGCCGAAAGGTGGTTATTACAACTTGCCATGATGCAATGCATGTGTATGCCAACTGTCAAAGTTGCTGCATGTGTTTGAAAGGGTGTAAAGATGTGGAACACCATCATTCATTATATGTATTGTTGGATTGTTTATTTTTTCAGTTTTGTATAAATAGGCCATCTTGCTAAGCCTTAGAGCATCCCATCCGAATCCCATTTCCCATTCATTTAATTTCAGCTTGTAAGCTATTGAGTTTGTAAACTCTCTTTTCATATATCTAAGTGCAAGTGTTTTACCAAAGCTTGTTGCTTCCCTCCTTTCTCTATTTCTTTGTCCAATTTTATTGAGAGTGAAAGTGAGAGGTGTGATAGAGTTTGTAAACTTATCACCCACATATTTTGGTATTGAGTTAGTAAACTCTTGTGAATACCAACAATTGGTATCAGAGCCAGGTTACCATTCTGGCAGGTGCAGCAGTTATGGCGTCCAACTTAGTGCAACTCCAAGTTCCCACATTGAAGAAAGAAAATTATGAAAGATGGTGCATCCAATTCAAAGCATTGTTTGGATCACAGGAGCTATGGGAAGTTGTCAGTAGTGGGTATGTTGTACCCACTGCCAAGCAAGAAGCCGTATATACTGCGGATCAAATGAACACTCTCAAGGACTTACGAAAGAAGGATCAAAAGGCGCTGTATCTTCTATACCAGGGTTTGGAAGATTCAACGTTCGAGAAGGTTGCAGAAGCAACAACGAGCAAGCAAGTATGGGACACACTCAGTAAAATCTACAAAGGAGTAGATCGGGTCAAGAAAGTGAGATTACAGTCACTTCGAGCAGATTTTGAAACTGCTCACATGAATGAAGGAGAGAGCATCTCCGACTATCACTCAAGGCTCATTGTGATAGTAAATCAGATGAGGAGAAATGGCGAGAGACTCGATGAAGTACGAGTTGTGGAGAAGATACTCCGGTCACTCACATCTAAGTTTGAGCATGTGGTGACTGCCATTGAGGAATCCAAGGATTTGGAGGCGATGAGCGCAGAGGAGCTACTAGGATCCCTTATAGTTCACGAGCAACGCATTCAGAAGAATGCAAGCCCCACAACGCTAGAGCAAACTTTGGAGTCAAAGTTGAATATTGACAAACCAAATGGAGGTCGTGGGTAGTGGAACTCACGTCGTGGGAGTTCATCCAACCGTAGCCGAGGACGAGCCCGAGGAAAAGGTCGAGGCTATGCACAAAATCTAGGTCAGTCTCAGGAGTGGAGATCTACTCGAGGAAAGGCGCATATTCAGTGTCACAGTTGCAAACAGTATGAACATTATGCAAATGAATGTTCATATAAAAATGGTGAGCATGTCAACATGGCAGAATCAAGTGGAAATGCTGGTGAAAAACTTACAGTCTTACTAGCACACCATGATATCAGTAGCCAGCAAAATGTCTGGTATTTAGACTCTGGTGCAAGCAACCACATGTGTGGAAAGAAAGAGTTTTTTGCCGAACTCAAAGATGGGCCTTATGGATCTGTGAGTCTTGGTGACTCCTCAAAGTTGCTAGTTGCAGGCAAAGGAAAGATCAAAATCATCCAGAAGGATGGTAAAGAAGAATACATCTCCGATACCTACTACATACCAGGTATGAAGAGCAACATTTTGAGCATTGGTCAACTGCTCCAGAAAATGGTATGTTATACATATGGAGGATATGTTTCTCACTCTCAGGAATGTAAGAAGAAAGCTTATTGCACGTGTTCAAATGTCAAAAAACCGAATGTTTCCGTTGAATTTGAACACAAAGATTGGAAGTTGCAACATCGGTGTAATGGAAGATGAGTCATGGAAATGGCATCTTCGATTTGGCCATCTTCATTTCAATGGCCTAAAGTTGCTGTCAAGTGGAGGAATGGTTCGTGGTCTACCCCAAATTGAAGCCACACGCCAAGTATGTGAAGGTTGTGTGCTTGGCAAGCAAGCACGACTATCGTTCCCTGTTGGTGATACATGGAGAGCAAAGGCACCACTGCAGTTGGTGCACACAGATATATGCGGTCCATTGGATCCCATGTCTTATGGAGGTAATAGGTATTTTATTACCTTCATTGATGATTTCAGTAGAAAGACTTGGGTCTATTTTCTCAAGGAGAAGTCAGCTGCCCTAAAAAATTTCAAGGAGTTCAAGGCACTCACAGAGGCTGAAAGTAACCACAAGCTTGTGGCTGTGAGATCAAATAGAGGTGGAGAGTACACCTCCAATGCTTTCCAAGCATACTGCAAGGAGCAAGGAATTAGGCATCAACTTACTGCTGCCTGTACCCCACAGCAAAATGGGATAGCCGAAAGAAAGAATCGAACCATCCTTGACATGACAAGGTCCATGCTTAAGGAGAAGAATTTGCCAAAAGAGTTATGGGCAGAAGCTGTAGCTTGTTCGATTTATTTGTTGAATCGATGTCCAACAAAGAGTGTCAAGAGGATGACACCACAAGAGGCTTGAAGTGGATACAAGCCGAATGTTACACACCTAAGAATTTTTGGGTGTGTTGCATATGCTCAAGTTCCAGAAGCCAAGAGGAGGAAACTTGATGATAGGGGTGAGAAGTGTGTGTTTGTGGGCTATAGTGAAGAGTCCAAGGCATACAAGCTCTACAACCCACTAACTGGCAAACTAGTGGTTAGTAGAGATGTCATCTTCAGTGAGGAAGAGACATGGAAGTGGAACAACAAAGAAGTCAGTAAAGAGAAGATCTTCTCCACTGATTTTGAAGAACCAGAAGTTGTACCACCTATTGAGCAACAGCCTGCTCAAACAATCACAACAACTCCAGTGCACAGAATTGCAAGGAGTGGTCCTACATCTAGTGAGGAAAACAGCTCATCAACTCCAGTGAAGTTAAGGAGTCTCACAGAGATTTATGGACAAGAAGAAGAAGAAACCAATTTTTTCTGCTTCTATGCAGACCATGAGCCTCTCTCATTCAATGAAGCTGTGGAAGAAGATTGTTGGAAGAAAGCCATGGAAGAAGAGATCCATGCCATCGAGAAGAATGATACTTGGGAGTTAACAAAGCTCCTACCAAATCAGAAGGCTATTGGTGTCAAGTGGGTTTACAAGATCAAACGCATTGCAGATGGAAGTGTGGATCGATACAAATCAAGGCTTGTAGCAAAGGGCTACAAACAGAAGTATGGAGTGGACTATGATGAAGTCTATGCTCCAGTTGCAAGACTTGACACGGTAAGATTGCTAATCTCTCTTGCCGCTCAGCATAAATGGAAAATTTATCAATTAGATGTCAAGTCAGCCTTCCTTAATGGAGTTCTTGAGGAAGAAGTGTACGTGGAACAACCAGAAGGCTTCCAAGTACAAGGAAAAGAAGATAAGGTGTATCGTTTGAAAGTTTTGTATGACCTCAAGCAAGCACCACGAGCTTGGAACTCAAGGATTGACAACTACCTTCACCAAAATGGATTTCAGAAATGTCCATACGAGCATTCAGTTTACATGAAGAACGGTGAAAAAGGGGAGTTCTTAATTATTTGTCTCTATGTAGATGACTTATTGTTTACAGGAAACAATGAAGCAATGTTCTATGAGTTCAAGCAATCCATGTTCAGTGAATTCGAGATGACTGACAATGGATTAATGTCATACTTTCTTGGCATAGAGGTGAAGCAAGAAAGTGACGGTATCTACATCTCTCAACAAAAGTACATGAGAGATATATTGGAGAAATTCAATATGGACAAGTGCAATATTGTCAACACTCCAGTTGCAACTGGATTGAAGCTGTTCAAGGAAAGAGAAGGTGAGTTTGTAAACTCAACCGTGTACAAAAGCTTGGTTGGAAGCCTAAGGTACCTTACAATCACAAGACCTGATATAGTTTATGGTGTTGGACTCGTGAGTCGATACATGGAAACACCAAGGGAGTCTCATTGGCTGGCCGCCAAGAGAATTTTGAGGTACATAAGAGGTACTCTAAACTATGGTCTATTTTATAATTTTGGTGAAGATGCAAAATTATTTGGTTATTCAGATAGTGATTGGGGAGGTGACCAAGATGAAAGGAAAAGCACAACTGGCTATGTGTTTTTTCTAGGATCAACAGCTTTCTCATGGACTTCAAAGAAGCAATCAATTGTTGCTTTGTCATCGTGTGAAGCCGAGTACGTTGCTGTAGCCTCAACCGTGTGTGAGGCAATTTGGTTAAGAAATCTGTTGAAGTCAGTGTGTCATCCACAAGTGGAATCGACTGTGATTCATGTGGATAACATCTCAGCTATCAAGCTTGCTAGGAATCCAGTCCAACATGGAAGGAGTAAGCACATCGATACCAGGTTCCATTTTTTGAGGGATCATGTGAAGCAAAAGACAATTGAGCTTGTCTATTGTCACACGAAGGAACAAGTGGCAGACATCTTCACTAAGCCACTGCCAGTTGAGCCATTCAAGTTGCTACGTGAAATGCTAGGGATAAAGGCGTTTTAATTTGAGGAGGTGTGTTGGAAAATCAAATAAAAACAGGTTGTTAATGGTTAAAACAAGCTGTCTGTTTCTTTCCAGGGTGTTTTTTAGCAACTACAAAGATCATTGCTTCCTCCATGTGTTAGCCGAAAGGAGATTGAAAGACAGCAGAGATGTGAGCTGCTGTGTGCAAGCCGAAAGGTGGTTATTACAACCTGCCATGATGCAATGCATGTGTATGCCAACTGTCAAAGTTGCTGCATGTGTTTGAAAGGGTGTAAAGATGTGGAACACCATCATTCATTATATGTATTGTTGGATTGTTTATTTTTTCAGTTTTGTATAAATAGGCCATCTTGCTAAGCCTTAGAGCATCCCATCCGAATCCCATTTCCCATTCATTTAATTTCAGCTTGTAAGCTATTGAGTTTGTAAACTCTCTTTTCATATATCTAAGTGCAAGTGTTTTACCAAAGCTTGTTGCTTCCCTCCTTTCTCTATTTCTTTGTCCAATTTTATTGAGAGTGAAAGTGAGAGGTGTGATAGAGTTTGTAAACTTATCACCCACATATTTTGGTATTGAGTTAGTAAACTCTTGTGAATACCAACAACAAGAGCCTACATAGGAAAGCCTACTCGTCCTTGTACCTCTTCTCCACTTCCTACTCGTCCTTGCAGATGTTAATCACCTTCTACGCTCCGTCAGAGCTCAGCTCCAAGAAGTGCAATCGCCGTTACAGCAAAAATAACACCTAGAGCAATCCATGGCGGTTTCCAAGAGAAGTTATATGTTTACCAGCACATGGTCATGGATCCAAAGCCGGCCACCACAATAAATTTCCCATAAACGATGTGGGAGGATATTGTTGCAATGACTTCGGAAGGGAGTCGTTCAGCAAGTTGAATAACAAGTTCATCTGATCCCAAAAGTGAAGCTTGAGGTCCGGCATTCTACCTGTGAATTCGTTTTGCTGAAGAAGGGTGCAATTGGCTTAGGCTATTAAATCTTAGACTCTGCATGCTATAAATGCAATTTGGTATTTGTTCGGTGCAGGTATTACCTTGAAGTTACAAGTTCTCCATCATCAGGCAGGCTGACAAATCTGGCGGTAAAGTGCTGTGCCGGTGAGTCCATTCATTCGAAGGGCCATCGGTTTTAGATGCCTCGGGTGTTAGAAATTGAATTCCATCAGGAATAACACCAGATAGTTGCGTTCTTGAAGCGAAGAATAACTACTCTGCCCTTTCGGCAACCACGCCAGTCCATGTGCAGGGCGGCTCACTTTCATTTCATTGCAATATTTCTCCGTTGCATTGTCTGAAAAATTGTAAAGTATTTCTCTGTTGCAATAGTCTTCCACGTAGACGTTGGTCACACTGAGCACCAACGTGTTCTTCTGTTGATATTCGGCATACAAGTCAACTAAGATGTAGCGTTTGAAGTCCTGCACCGTGATTTCTTCACGGAGTATTGGAATTTCCAATTCAACAAGATTAGATCCTGCCAACAACTTCTGAAGTATCTTCAAGAATTCCCCATAAGTTGAGTCGTCAAGTTCAGAATAATCGAGGTAGAGAGGGTTAGCTTTAATCTACTTGATGTTGCCCAAGCAGATTGAAACTATATAATTGTATAGTACATATATCAAGTTGATTGAAACTAGGTAAAAAGCCATCGAAGTAGAAGCTTTCCAATTGAAGAAGCAGCATTCCAATTTAGAGAGAGAGAGAGAGAGAGAGAGAGAGAGAGAGAGAGAGAGAGAGAGAGAGAGAGAGAGAGAGAGAGAGTACTTTCCACACAAAAAAAATTAAAGAGAGAGGGAGAGAAAGATTAATGGGCGCGTCGTTGATTATTTGGTTCAGCATGCATGAGGAATGACGAAATAAATTTTGGCACAGATTGTGTGTTGATAAGATTTTTTATTGTTAAAGAAAGATTGATTTCGTATCAAAGTACGAACGGTGTGGTCAAGTATTTAATATGATTCCATAAGATATAGTTGTGATCAATTTAGAAATAATAATTTTGATTTCATTCATAATGAAATTCTCATTCTATTTTAGCAGATGAAAATAGATAGTATATGACCTACTATATATTCTCAGAATCTCAATGACGAGCCAGCCATGCAAATAATCCTTATGTTTACATATAGAGAGGTAACCAGTAACCCCATATACATATGCATGTAATTTCAGCAACAAAAGAGCATGCACTTGACCAGCCATCAACTATACAAAAAATATGCACATTAATTCAAGGCTACAAGATGATAAAGAAACAATTACAGTCTAGATGAATGTGTGTTGTTTAGAAACACATATATTTCCAACAAAGGGTTAGATATTTTATTATTTACGAGTAATTTTATCATTTCGAAAAAGAGAAGAGAGAGGGGGAGGGGTCATGTGGCCCCTAGCCCTTCTTCAACTTTAAAGAGCTAGATATTTTATAATTTACGAGTAATTTTATCATTTCGAAAAAGAAGAAAGAGGGGGGGGGGAGAGGTCACGTGGCCCCTGGCCCTTCTTCAACTTCATTCCGGTACATGACATCACGTTATTGACATCACACGATCTACATCTAAAGCTTGATGTGGATTTTGTAGTGACTAATAGCTGGTAAAAGTTGAAGAGAAACAATGAAAGACAATAAAATATAGTATGTAAAGGTGAATGAAGATGACAGCCTTGTTTTGAGTTTTGGTCCAGTAGTACAGTATAACTTTAGATAATTTAGTAACTCAACTCGTTGTCAAAATCTGATAAGATACACTGTAACTGTAAATTATTAAGAAGCGTTCGGCCGGAAAGGGATAAGAGGATTGAGGCTTGAAAAAACAAAAGTGAAACTAAGCTACCAAATTAATTAACAGAATATATGATGTGTTGCAAGAGCGAGTGACACATGCTATACTGTATTGTAATGAATGTTGAATGTGTGACTAAAATTCATGGTCTAACAACAACGTATTTTGATGATAAATCCTAACATGAGAACACATATAATATTACGAATACACGCATATTTATATGATTTTTGCTTACAAATAAAATTTTTCTTTGGTAAAAACAAATAAGCAAAATTGAAAGATAAGAAAAATTTTAAAACATTCAGTAAGGCAGAGAAGTGTCAATAGGAAGAAGGTTTTGTCTGAGAATCTGGAAAAGGAAAAGTGAGGTCCTGATGAGGAGTGGGGAAAGACCTTAATACAAGGGACTTTCAGTCCTTTTTATACGTGTATATATAACATGATCAGGATGCCATAAATCATTAGCTAGCTAGCTAGGAGGAGGAGAAGGGCGATCGATCGATCGATCGCCAAGGAAACAATCAGTAACAACAAAACTAGCTAGCTTGTGCCGTGCTTTGATATCAATTATATGGCGCCAGTGGGATTACCTCCCGGTTTTAGGTTCCATCCAACGGACGAGGAGCTGGTGAATTATTATCTCAAGAGGAAAATCAACGGCCAAGAGATTGAGCTCGACATCATTCCTGAAGTTGATCTCTACAAATGCGAGCCTTGGGAATTAGCAGGTCGTTCACCGATCATCATTTGAGTCCCTTTCCTTTATCAACACCATTATTATTCAAGCAGTATACCATTCGTGATAGTTAACTTTCTGATTAGCGTTTGAGCGTTATCTTAGTATATGTATAATGCAAATTATGTCATCTATATTTACATGTATAGTTGTATACAGTTACATATTTGATTGGTGCATCAATGCAGAAAAATCGTTTTTGCCAAGTAGAGACCCCGAGTGGTACTTCTTTGGACCGCGGGATCGAAAATACCCTAATGGATTCAGAACAAACAGAGCAACGAGAGCAGGATATTGGAAGTCGACTGGGAAAGACAGAAGAGTGACGTGCCAGAATCGAGCAATCGGAATGAAGAAGACGCTGGTTTACTACAGAGGCCGAGCTCCTCAGGGCATTCGGACTGACTGGGTCATGCACGAGTATCGCCTCGACGACAAGGACTACTACTGCTCCTCTGACCTCGACACCTCCTCCTCATCATCTGCCGCAATTCAGGTAACATATTCTCCATCAATTTATACACGCATTGTTTGTGCTCTAAATTAACTAATTATACACACATAAGTATACAAATATAATGTCCACACGTTAATTAGTCAATTGGGAGGATTAAGCATTCTTTGTATCTGTAGCTCATTTTATTTGTCCCAAAATATTCTCATCATTAAATTGAAGAGTATGGTGGGATTTAATTAATGATAGGTGGGAGTGTGACTTATAAATTCTAGATGATCACTCACTAATTTATTCATTAGAAGGAACTCACTAGTGTCACTGTTACTAATTATCTGATGAAAAAGAAAGACAAGATGATTAGAATGATTATAGTGAGCTTTAGTTGGGGAAGTATAATTTCACATTGTATTTCAACAATCAAACCTACTATTTTTTAAGTTTTTGTCAAAAATTATCTCTACCAAAATCACACAGAACGGAAACCATAAGACAATTGTTTCAGAGATTAATCTTTTTTCGAATCAGCATACAGTATTTGACCTAAAAAGCATGAAGTTCGATGCTTGAGGCAGGGAGAAAAGCATTTTCTTTTTTCATGCTTTTTATTATAATTTTACCTCTTTTGCAGCGTGAGATGCAAATCCTTGGCTACGCTGCCCCTAAACTTAATTAACACTCCACTTATAAGAAAAATTAATCGATCAATTATAGAGCATAATCAGTCAGAAAGCTTTGGACCATAAGTTAATAGTGTATAATAATGAAAAGTAAAACTATCCACGTAAAACTTGCATGAGTTTGCATTTGCATGCATGGAATTTACGATATTATACTTTGAAATATATAAATAATGGAATAAATAAACAAATAGCTGACAATATTCGTTGCTTGCAGTGGATCACTTAAATCGCTTTTCTTTTTTCTAATCAGACAAAAGTACAATCCTCCACAAGATTCAGATATGAATTAATATCCCTTAATTAACTCAAGCTTAATTAATAATTAAAGATTATTATACTGTAATTACGTTTGATCATACAATTAATTAACCACAAAAAGCAGCCAAGCTAGCTCCACATCGATCACTTTCATTTATGTAAGGTGTCGGGGACTTTTTACTTTATTCCGAACTCCAAAATAATAATTAAGATGCAGATATTGTTATAAATTATATGAACTTTTTAATATTTCAAAAATATGGTACACCAAATGATATAACACGAGTAGTTTGATGCTTGAAAAAAAAATAAAAATAAACACTTACATTGTGACATTTAATGTAGTAAACCATTTCCCAGCAGGATCGGCACATTAAAAGAAATCTCCCATTATACAATATCATCCCAACTCCTTTTACACTTTGCTTGATAAATTAACAAATATTGAGTTTATATAGCAGGATTCTTTTGCATTGTGTCGCGTGTTTAAGAAAAATGGCATTTGCGCGGAGATTGAAGAGCAGCAAGGCCAATCAAGTCATTTAACACTAAATAATATTCATGAACGATCACAAGGTGTAAACAACGATTATTGTGATCAAACCATGTCACCGGAGATTCCGATGGCATCGTCATCGTCGATCTCATGCCTGCAGGAGGAAGATGAGAAAGACGATTCCTGGATGCAGTTCATCACAGATGATACGTGGATGCAGTGTTCTTCTAACACCGGTGTCAGTGGTGAAGATCAGCTCTCTCATGTGGCCTTCACAAACTAACTGATCAGTGAAGATGAGTACATGGATGGTTACCGGAATTGGTGTTAACAGTAAATAACCTGAAAATGCATGCACGGACAGATGTAATTTTCAAACAATAAAATACAACATATATATATATATGTATGTATGTATGTATGTATGTATGTATGTATACACGATTTCATGAAGAACACTAGACAAAGTTTGTAAGGTTTGTCATCATATCTTCATTAATTTGTAGATTAATTATCTTAAATTGGCTTTAGCCATTTTATGATGGTTTGGTTTGGTTCGGTTTAGTTTTGTTGGTGGATTCTCTTGAGAGTCAGTTTATCAGATGACCAGTCTAGAGATTTAGTTATTAACCTCTTTCCTGAGGTCATTTGGGTGTTACTTGTGGAATAAATATATACAATACATTGTGGAATAAATATATACAATACATTTTTTAACGATTGGATTTTGAAGTTACCTCTTGAATGTCATATTAATCTTCACAGTTTCCACTGCTTGAATTCTGCAGAGCCTAACATGAAGGAACTAGCATGTCGATGCCCACCGCCTCCAAATTCCTGAGAAGAAAATGCAAAACGCATTTTAGCTTTTCCCAAAGTACTACGTATATGTGCCAGTTAATTCCATGTTTAACAGGCAGAAAGAAAATCCATATGATGAGAACAACCTGTGAGATGAGCATTGTGTCTTTCGGTGTCCACACTCCTAAGGCTTATTTTTAGCATTTGGTCATTTTCAAGCTCAGGCACTCTGTATACAACAGCACCAATGCCCCTACAGAGAATTTGAAAGGAAAAAAAAAAAACATAACTAAAATGTAAAATGGAAGGATAGCACCGATTACAATACATCTCAAACAAGTTACTGAAGGTGCATTGGATATCCAGAAGGGTGGAACAGTTTGAGTCGAGCTCAATAAAAACTACTGGAGTTGATGGAAACCATGCTTTGGAAGAGATCAACGTCAATTAACAGGCATTAAAATACGATTCCACATAAAACAAACAAAATAACAAGACGAGATCATGAATTGCTAGAATAGTGCATTCAAAGAGGAGTCTAACATGGGTCCAATTAACCAGACTTTTTACCAAGTAAAAAAGGAACAAATATAGCCCCACTGGTTCAACATGCTTCAGTCCTAGCATCAGTTTGGATAGATAGCTTTAATTTTACATCACATGGTTTCTCCCTTAAAACTTTTACATTTTCTTTCTACAATTCTTGTAATTGCAAATCCATTCGCAAATGGAGAAACTACTTCCTCAAGTAAAATTCCTTTGCCAAAAATATCATCATCATGAATACAGCTCTTGGAAAGATTACTATGTCAGAAGTTGAAATTCCATTTTTTAGCAAATTACCTGGTCCCTACTAATAAGATGTGATTTGTGACCCTCCAAACAGAATGGATTGAAAGGCATGGATTGCGACTCTAAGAAAGGGCAGTTTCTGGAGAATGGAATTCCACAATTGAGTAAACCCTCCTCTATGAGGCCACAACTGAGACATCTCCAATTGGTTGCTCTTTCAACTAAGGGGACATTTTCTCCATTTGAATGAATGAAATTATACCACAGTTATATAAATAAACATGATAACTGAGGAACTACCAGTGTCCTATATAAGATGCCACTCCAATGCTATAAAAGGGAAAAAAATGCTATATTCATCGTGCAATTGTTAACACTGCTTTATAGTTTTGTGCATTCAACTTTCTTGGTGGATTTAACTTATAAACTATAAAGACAAGAATTGGAATGTGATAAGCAAAATACATTGTGGCATCACCACAACAGCAGCACTTTTGAAGAAAGCAAAAACAAGGCAAGAAATTCAATAACTTTCACAAAATTCGAACTAGAACCAATGATAAAATCACACTAAATTCAAACTAAAAAAGCCCAAAACTTGTAATCTTGATGCATTGCAGTAATGTAAAGAGTGGCAACATTAAGCGTGCCCCGAACACTATTGAAAAGTTTGGAAAGGAAAAAAGTAACAGAGTGACCAGACAAAAATTCCGATATATGTATACATTTCAAGACCATGAGCAAGGAAACAGAACGGCACATACCTTTAGTTTAGACTACGGCTTTTAGTAGCTAATTGATGTCCGAGTTCACTCCTCAGCTCGGAGATAGAATCTGCATTGACAGCCTACAAGCAGAAAAGATAAGACTATGCATAAACACACTAACACGCACACAGCAGCAGCAGCAGCAGCAGTCCAATAGGATGCAGAAAAGAAGTATACTAATAATACCAGGCAATTTCCAAAGGCTCCACCGCCAAGCGAAATTTCATAAGACTTACTGAGAGCTTCATCTATTAATTTCTGCTTTTCCGATAAGCTCGCCATTCCTTCACTAATCAAAGACTCCAAATCCAAAGACAGCAGCTGCTCATTCAAACCAAAAATCAATAAAGCACACAACTTTTCAGTAATTTCAACGCCATCAATTAATGAAGCAAGCAAATTTGATATTACCTGTTGGAACAAAGATGGGTTCAACCCAACGTCGTATTGAAGGTTCAAATCTTTGAAACCACTACTGAAAGCTTTACTGTTGGGAAGCTTCCACCTCCATAGATCACCATCTTCGATATACTCGAACAGCCTCCTCACTCCGTCAAACCGAGCAACCGCTGCCTTGTTGTCGGCGTCAATTTTGTCCCTGAAGTAATCGAAAGCGATGGTGGCGCTGGCGCCGCTCCTGTTCATGTCTACGACGCCGGTCACATTTCCGCCAATGGGGGTTCCAATGGCAGTCTTGTGGTGGTCCAAGACCACGACGTTTGGGACCACGGAGGAGATCTTCTGGACAAAACCGGGGGGACCCACGAAGTCGAGGTGGTAGAGACGGCGGAGAAGTAGAGGTGCGCTGCCAAAGCAGCAAAGGCGCCGTCCGGACAAGGGTAGTGGTACAGCACAGCCGGTCTCCTGGTAACTACCATATTCAACTTTGCCGTGCGCTCCGCCCCTTCTACCTTCTAAAAATTGATTCAAGTTGGAGGCTAGATAACCGACGATTTGTGTAATCATAGGAAGACTCAAATTGTACATTAAATTTTGTAAACTAAATAATATGAAAGTTGATGAGTGAATTATTACTTAAACGTTGATAAACGTGTTCATTTTCTATAGGTGACACATCATTTAGTTTGCAAATTTTATAAAATTACTCGGGACAATTTATGCAACTAGGTCCTCTTAATTTCTCCAAATGAAGGATGCTTTGCCAATTGACAACTTGTATAAATGGGAAGAATATATCAAGGAGAGTGTATTAATGGTAGGAATACGTTCACCAAGTGAAGCAACAATGTATCGAGCAGAGTGTCATAGGAGAATTAGAGTTTCATAGTAATTTTATGTAGTCTGATGGTAAAAGGGAGATCTTGGACACCTGGGATTTTGGCTTACTTCTATCAGGGCCCCTCATGTAGTATGGATACCTTGACTGGCAACGTGGAAAGGTTTCTACCACCTTGTTATGATCATCTAAACCAATGGTGGTGCGTAAACTTAGCATAAACATGAAACATACGATACCACGAGAAGTGTAGGCATCTCATGCTCTGCTCTAACATGATGCCATCATTTTCAGCTGCGCTGCCCTGATTGTGACTGTCATTATTTTCAGAAACATGTGTTAGCCTCATAAATCGAATCCCCTTAAGGATATGCATGCTGGGTAGCGCTAAAGTTTGTTGCTTCACTGAAGTAGTGCATGACTGCTCTCAGATCATGACCTAAAACTAGCCGGCTACATATCAAAGCAATATGTGTTGACGTTAGGAGGGAAACCGCTACCAGGTGTATTCTTCTCTTAAAAGTTCTACATGCTTTCAATTGGAAATCTTTGCTTATTGACGTCTAGCTCCAATGACTCTAGTCTTTTATACCTGTTCTAGTGTCTAGACAGTCGGTTGTTTTTGAGCTTGATGAAACATTGAGTTGTTTGTTTGATGGAGTTTGTGTCCTGTGTGACTTCAGAAGATATATGTAGTGAACTGATGATTGCCTTTTGATTTGAACCTTCAAAATTTTCTAGTTTATGATGATTGCTGCGCATACCAGCACTCATTTCCAGTATCTTCGATAGCATCGCTTATATCGGCTTGTCCAAATGACATATCAGATATTGAGTTTTTCTTTGCTTCTTGTTCTCTCTTTCAGTTTTCGGATGGCAGGGTAATATTTGTTGAAGTTGCAAAGCCGTAGCCGTGATTGTCGTTGAACAGAGTCCATGGTGCCTTCACTGGTCTGGACTGTCTTGTGTCTACTTTGTTTGGATTCTCATTTTTGTATGCTCTGTTTAACGTATGATTGTATGGTTCAATTAATGATGCAAAATTCTCTCTCTCCTTTTTGTCAAGGCCACCAAAATTCAAATGACTGCATAAACTGAAAAAGCGAAAATCGCTTCCCTGGATTGCATAAACTGCGACCAAGAAACAGTCGAGGAAACGAATATCTATTCAATTGACGCCTAATAATTTCATTTAAAGAATAGGGTTCAAGGAATACACCCAGAAAGGAAGTTACAATTATTGCTTGTTCCAAAACTGCAACATCATCCGACCGGAAGATATCGAATTGTAAACTTTCAATCACAGGGGCGTATTGCAATAAACTTGAAAAACAGAACATCTGGAATGCGAAATTATGAGCAGACACGAGCCCTTCGCCTGTCCCTCATGTCTTCATAAACTATGGCAGATGAGTTCTTATTTAGATCTGCTAAACATCTTTTGTACGCTGCAAACCCCTTCCGTGAACTGCAGGGCACCGAACAAGTTTCTTCGAGTAATGAATCGACAGCCTCTATGCGCCTCTCACCTAAACTTTCCACTGCACTATGAAAGGATCTTCCCGTAATTTTAGCTGAGTTTTGGTTACACGATCTGACGTGAAGGTCCATAAAACCATGATACATAGACCACCATGGCAGAGGAGCTTCAGGATTAGGGCTATGTTTTTGGTGTTCCCATTCTGTTGTAGCACCACATGCCGATGAAACCACGTTGCCAACAATCCCACCGAGTGTTAAACTTGTATCTAATTGATCTGATCTTGATAATTGAACAAGCTTATCATTCTCCCTCTCACATTTGTCTTCTTCCACCTTTGATGTCAACATCTTAGAATCCTCTGCACCAGGTGGAGGTTGTTTCTCCGAGTCTGGTACCAAAACTGTCCTTCCAAAGAGCTTAATGCTCACAGAAGCTCTTATATTGCCGACATCTTCTTCAGTACTCACAGTGTGCTTGGAACCGGATCTGTAATTCTGGAAATCCAGATCAATACAAGGGCAACCAGAGTCAGAACCCAAAACAGAATAAAGGAATCTAAATTCATAATCAGCATAACACTTCATCATACCACGGATGGAAATTTTTCCAATTGGACCGATGGCGAGGACCCTTTCACTTCGTCAGCGGATGAGTTGGACACCACGTAATCACTCTCTTTTCCAAAGGGGGATAAGCTCGTAGAGTGCATGTCAGTGGTACATGAAGTCGGGGGTGGAGATCTGTTATGCTGGTCAAAAGCAGCAGACCCCAGTACATCTGAATCATGTGCAGATAGTACTGAAGTGGGAGATTGTTGGTCTTTCCCTTGAGCCGAAAATTGTGGGGATGGTGACCTTTCTGGTGATCCATTGAGATAATCCACTGATTTACGTGGATAAGGATGCACAGGCCTCCGCTTAGGCCGGGGAGGAGGAATCTCAATCAGTCTGATGATGCCTTCGCTAGGTCCACATGATTCCTTAGATAGCTGAAAGCAAGAAAAACCATATTAATACAGTGAAGGTTACATGCTAACTAAAAAATACGGCCGAATGATGATTTAATGGCACAGGGTCTTGAATATCTAACTAAAGAAATTTCAGAATCCTGTATATACTATTAAAGGAAATAGGGACCAAGGTCGAATAGGCATTAAACCTTAGAGAAGAACTTTTGGGCATGACTTCGAATTTGAACTGCAGTTTTGGTGCCTACATATTCTGCATAAAGATAAGTTTAACTTCATCGTCAGATGGTGTGAAAGAAACTTGCTCTAGAATATAGATACAGTTATGAGGCACTGAGCTTATACCTTCTATTTGACGCCAGCCTCGGCCGTACAATTTCAAGGCTTCAAGGAACTTCTGATGCTCCTCCTCTGTCCATTTTTCTCTTTGTTTTGTAATCGTATACGGTTTCCTAA
The DNA here is from genome assembly GCF_041283825.1 of Pyrus communis. Taxonomy (NCBI): domain Eukaryota; kingdom Viridiplantae; phylum Streptophyta; class Magnoliopsida; order Rosales; family Rosaceae; genus Pyrus; species Pyrus communis. Next base: position 286,792 of record NC_142578.1, read on the forward strand.
CCTGAAGAAACAAGGCAAAAACAAAGAACCGTTCAGCGAAAATTTGAGTAGGTACATAAATTTAGGCAAAAGAAAACCCCTCTGCAACGAAAGCAATGAAAAGAAGGTGACCTTGGGTGCATGGTCACTGCCAAATGAACAAATCTCCGCATTAGATTGCGCATCACCGTTTGAACTGCAATTTCCAACCGCAACAGAGGCGTTTGAACCTGTGGCTTCAATCTGATCCTATGTCCAAACAAAAAGTCGGGTTGATACTTTGGCTTCCAACATAGTAAAGAACAAAAGCGAAAAAGCGTTCATCATTAGTACACAATTCAGTTCGAAAACACGAAATAAAATAATTCTGCACGAGTTTGAAAACATAATAAACGAGCACTAGAGAAATCATGCAAATTGCCTGATCTTGTTACCAGAAACACAATTAATCCAAGCAAACATATTCATTAATCGATCATAAACTTAATAACTGTGAATAAAGTCACAACTGCATCAAAATCTTATCTTGATTTGAGACATCTATCGAATCGACAGGCAAATTCCTCTACTTTTGGAACAAATTGTACTAAGAAAGTATTCACTCACACACCATGATCAAATTCCGACCAAAACAATTGATTGAAAAGACAGAAAATTGAAACATAGTAACGCAGATTGCTTTTGCATACCTCAACTGCCATTGCTGCTCAAATCAAACAGAACAAGTCCGACACGTTTACTCCGAACCAAACCTGTAATCTGAGAAATTGATTCCCAATAAAGCAAAACAGAATTTCATCAATTGGATATTCCGCTGAATCTAAATTAATAAATAAATAAACAAATAAGGTTAAATAAGAACCAATAATTATACTTTATGAATAATTATTTCTCTGAAAAAAAAAAAGAAAAGAAAAGATATTTATGGGAAAATAAAGCAGATCAATCAGAAGCTTACCTGAAATGGTATTTGAAAGACTGAAAATAAACTTTGTCTCGACAGTTTTCTAAGTCGGAGAGAAAACTGAAAATAAACTTTCCCGAGAAACAAACAAACGGATTCCGCCGTCGGATTGCAGGAAAATACAAGAAAACAGAAAATCCAAATCGAGAGGAGGAGGGGAAGGAGGATGTAAAGAGAGGAGAAGAAAGAAATGCGAGAGTAGAGAAGAAGCGCACAAGGAAACCCAGAGTTAAATGGAGGAGGAAGAAAGTAAAAGCAGGGGCTGCCACGTCAGAGTCAGACCGAGAATATTAATTTAAATTTAATTTGTTTGAGAAAATAAAAAAGATGTACAGCAAGTTTGGGAAGGAAAATTCTGGAAGTGGAGTGGCGCAATGAGGAAATCTTGTGGCTGAGAACGCAGGGGACCCACGGACACCCGGCACTTTCTGGTACTTTGTATCCAACCTTTTCGGCTTTTCCCACTTCTTAATAAAACCCCACAAAAATCCGCATTTTATTTTATTTTCTTGATATTCTTGTGGAACATATTTAATCTCCCCAATACTCAAACACAGATTCGGATAATTACTACAAGATTGAGTCTTTTCACACTAATTAGATTTTTCCATCTTATTTTCGAAAATACACTCGTCACAATCTCATGTTTTACTATTATTTTTCGGAGCTGTCATTGATATTTTAAAACAATTCTCACACTTATATAAATAAATAAATACTATATTCATGCGATACAAAATTAAATATACAATGATAATTTACATTTAAATATAACAGCGAGCGAGTTAAATCAAATATAAATTATCTAACTACAAATAAAAAAGAATAGAACCATGATATCTCGAATAATAAAGTAAAGAAAATATCTAAGCCACAAGAAACAAAAGGAGAGACGAAGAGTGGAAGGTGCAAGTGGTGTCCATTCAGCCTTCAATCTTGATCATATAATCAAAGATTAGATAGATAGATATATTAAGATATTTATATTATATGAATGTGATTTTTGGTTGTAATTTTATCAAAAAAATTAGAGGAGACGTGGGTAGGTGAGTGCGTGACGAACTGAGTGGTCCCTACTTCACCTTTATCTGCGCTTTTTGACACATCAGCTGCTCTTTATTTCGTGTCTTCCTTATTTAAACTACGACCGCAAACCCCGCTGGCCCACCGCCATTCTCTTTTTATTTGTCCAACCAAATATTCACATTGACCAAAAGAAAAACCAATAATTCTATTTTTTTATATGTGACTTCTACGAAGAGGACAATTTATCCGATTGTAAATTTGTAACTGGAAAACTAAAGATAATTTATATAGGAAATTGTTATTAGCACTCTAAAAATTTTATTTTGTACTTTAAATTTTTTATAATTAGAAAGAAAAATACAGTTATGAAGAGTGTAAAATGAAAATTTTAAAGTGCTAATAACAATTCCTTTTATATATTAATGTGTTTCCTTTTTTTACTGTTAAAAAGTTGGTTCAGACCAATTGAACACAAAATGCTTGAGTGGATACGAACACCTTATTCACTATGATTTTTTTTTTACTAGTGTTATACAGACAAGTTTACTAAGTAAAACAGGGTTCAATAAGCTTCAATTGTACTGAGGAAACCCAACACCCTCTAGAGATTTAACTCTTTTAGTTTTATGCAAACTATTTAAAAAGTTAATTAAATGATAAACTCTTAGTAATTTGTTTGAAATATCGCATCATTTTTTTAATACATTCAATCCTATTTACACTAAAGAATATGAGAGTGAGATAAACTTAATAGTGAATTAGTCTGTTACTACTATTTTGAATAAAAAAACAATGAACTAATCATAATAATTTCGTTCAAATTCTTTTTTTTTTTTTTTTTTTGCAAGAATTGAACATAACAACATACAAGTAAAAATATTACTAAATTATAGTATTAAGTGATAAAATATTTTGCTTTAAAAGTGCATTATTATTTGACTCCAGATGAAGCTGGCCTTAATAATAATCATAAGAATGGAATAGGAAGCCTAATTAGTCGGTGATAGTGGAATCCACCTAATACCATTTAGGCCAAAAACTTTGAAAGATAAAGATAAAAAAAAAAAAATTAAATAAAGAAATCATGAAATTTTGCAACCACAAGTTTCTAGCTTTCTAGTATCTGCTTATGGTTGGGCAAGATTTCGACTCTTTAATTTCTAATTTCTTTTGGTTAGTTGGGTTCATGTTTGAGCTCCAAACGACAATTGACACGTGCCCTGCAAACCCATTCACATTTTCAAAAAGAGAAATAACCATCACCCAATCGAGATGGATCTTTGTTTTTCAAAATGTAATTTTGCACAATAAATTTTTTAAGTCTACGAAAACACGGTCTAATATACTAAGTGTTAATAAATTTTGTAATACTTAATGTATTGGACTGTGTTCTCAGTACATTGAATTTTTATTTTTATTTTTTATTTTTACACATATTTGCATTTTAAAAAAATACTACATTTGTGTAAATTGAACAATATTATAAGTAGTGTACAAAGTATTTAGCGTAAAACGTGCAAATAAAATGTGATGTATATATTTATAATACACTCTTAATAAATCACATAAAATGAAAAATGCAGTACATGCATATCTAGCGTTATCGTTGTTTTGTGAAATGAATTATTTGGACACAACATTGTTGTGTTCATATTAAGGAAGAAGAAAAAAAAATGAAGAATGTTGCCATTAAAAATTAAAAATATTTGGTTTGCAAAGTCTACTAGCAAGAATCTCATAAATTATAAAATTGTATCAATTAAATGCATTCTTAAGGAAGGAAATGACAAACTCAAGTACGTTATTGAGTTACATGTAGATTTTTTTATAGGAGTTATCACATTTTCGTATCAAAAGGTTCCCGAAGGCACGTGTATGCCAAACACAAACACGTTCAAGAATGAGAATGAAATCTCATGTTCAATCTCGAACCCCATTCTTGTAAAACAAATGCTACCTTTGAGTGTGTTTTTTTGAGTCTGGCTGTGCTGAAGTTGGAGAGGGATCACCAGCTTCTTTCTTAGCGAGCTCAAGTAATAAGTAGTGTGTATATTTTGGATGCTTCATATGCTATCATTATATATACACATATGATCATCTACATATGTATGATTGGTTGTTTGGTTCCCTGACTTATAGGCTTGTAGCGCTCGCTGGCACTTGATAATCCTTGCCTAACTCAAAGCCAACCAATCGTCTGTCGGGTTTAGATCGAACAAGATCCATCGGCACTGTCACATGGTTTTGATAATATATGCCAAAGAACTTTCTGAGGCTCCTATTTCGTGTAGGGGTGTGATATACACACATCTCTTTTTATTTATAGCTCTTATTAATTTTTGACTTTTGATCTTTTTCAATTCATCTGATCCAACGGTAGAAAATTAAGATGATGTATGAGAAGTTAAAAAGGATGTGTAGATAGCACATCCCTTTTGTTATCTAGATAGTATGCCCACCTCATCACAGACTCGAATCCAAAATCTAAAGCGAAGAACTCAAATCGAAAAATCTTGGCAAATTAAACATGACAAAATCGATCCAATTTCACTTTACGATTTGAGAATATCATTAATAGTCATTTGATTAACAGTTTAGGCTCATCATCATGCGGATCCCTACTTCATTATAGACCTGATGGTAGAGTTCCACGACAAGATCTTAGTTGATAACAAAGAAATAAAATCTTAGTGGATAACAGAGAAATAAAATCTTAGTTGATAAATTTTGGGGGTATGATATCTACACATCCCATTTTACTTCTCACACACCTTTGAATTTTCAACCGTCGATCGTATGAATTGAAAAAGATCAACGGACATAAATTATCAAGAGATGTATGAGAAGTAAAATGAGGTGTGTGAATAGTACATCCCAAATTCTATTACACAGTAAAATTTCGCATAACCATTGATTGACACAGCACAAAGCAAGAGGGATACGAATGTAAACCCTTGAATAACAATTTTTCTCGAATCCACATGAGTTTGAGAGCAAACCCAAAAGTCCGATTTATTATTGAACTTAAATTGCATTTTGGAGGCTAAAACAACCTCGTATGGCCAAAACTCATTGTATATCAGGGAAGATCAATGAGTTTGAACCGTGAATTCGTTACTTTTCTGAAAAAGTATCATGGACCAAAATTGAAGCTCGGACATCACATATGCAAATTTCTATTGCATCATTTTGCCTTCAACGGTCCATTTTCTCTTCAGTCCATTAACCCATTTGTTCTACATCATCGAATCATGATACTTTGATCTTTCCCACACTGCAGGAGCATTATCAGATACATTAAGGGACCTAGGTGGTCCCAGTACCACCCTGAAGACCATATAAGTAGGGGTGGGTTTGGTATGGTTACCGTATCAAAACCCTCGTATCAATTACCGTACCAAACTTTCGGTTTGACAAAATCTGTTACCATTACCATACCAAACTTTCGGTTTGACAAAATCTGTACCGAAGTTTGGTATTGCCAAATAGTTCGGTTGGCATGGAATGACAATGGTAATTGCTACTTTGTTTTGGGACAAAATCTATTTTTGTTTTTTTAACCCAATTCAAGGGCAAAACTTTTTTTTTGGTACCTTTATCTCATTCATTGTAGCCTAAATTCGTCTATTATTAATCATTCACAATTCACACACACACACAATAATTCAAATGATGCATCAACATTCATGATGAAATTAAGCTTAAAATCCAAATAGAAGTTACGAACCAAAACAAATAGAAGTCAAAGTTTCAAACTAAATGAAAATTGGAACTACACTTCAAAAAGTAAAATTCATTGATCAATTCTTCAAACTTGAGATGTTGAAGCTTTTGGAGGAGGCATTGAACTTGTGTCAAACCTACATTACAAATAAAGAAAACATATTAGTAGCAAGAAGAATTAAAGTTAAAAACCATTTAATAACAAATTTACTAAAAAAATTAAAGAATTTCTTACTTGTTTTCACTTCTTCTATTTCCTTGTAAAATTGAAGCATATCATATGTTGGTTCCTTGTAGAAGTTTACTTTATCCGCCCTAAGCCAATCACTAGTACACAATAGTGCCTCTACCATTTTAGGAGTCAAGAATGCCCTAAAAGGATTCACAACCCTCCTCCCTAGGCTAAATGCATTTTCAATAGCAATGGTAAAAGTGGGGATTGCAAAGATATCTTTGGCTATTTGGGAAAGAATTGAGAATTCTTTTGTGTTTGATTTCCACCACTCAAGAGATCAAAGTCACCAACAACAATGCTAATATAAGTAGGGTTTTATTTTCGAACTATTGGAATATTATACATATATATATATATTATAAATATGTGTTATATAATTATATATTCTATAATTTATAAATAATAAATTATATTATATTATATTTTTGGTATGGTACGGTAATACCGTGGTAATGGTATTCATTACCAATACTGTGGTAATGGTATCCATTACCAATACCGTACCATGAAATTTTGGTAGGGTGCAATATCGTACCATTACCGATTGGCACAAAAAATTTGGCACATAATCGATATGCCATGGTTGGCAACTTGGTTGACATGGCAATTTGGCAAAAAAATCCATCCATACATATAAGTGATTGTGAGGACCTTCGAGGACCACCAAGTTTGGGCATGTGGTGGAGGAGAAGAGCGGACGGCAAATTCGAGGGGTGCATGTTATGCAAACGATTAACGAAGGAGAAGAAGACTATTTCTTAAAAGACTTGATAAAAACAATGTTGTTTTGAGACGAACCATTTAAAACAAAATAATTAAAAGCAAGTTTTATATTATGCCACATGAGGGAGATCCTTTTTAATTAAACAAAAATAAAGATAGTCCATTGTCTTTCCTTCTACCCGAGATCTCCACCCAAATCTCATTTTGCATTCACTTTCTCCAGTTGGGTAATTCCCAATTCCAATTCCTTTTTTTTTCTCTAACCACACTCAACCGACCTTTAGGCCACCACCAGTGAAAATCATCATCCATTATCTCCGATTTTATTCTAAATATTTCAACTCCAAATTTGGATAGTTCCAATCTTATTCTGGATAGTTCAACCTAATTTTGGGATAGTTCCAAATCCTTATCGATCTGTTTTCTCTTTTATTGATAATGAAACTGTCATGACACATTTTGGAGTATGAAATCTCGTCGTGGACAAATTTAATCGTTGTAGCTTAAAATGTTGCTTGTATAAATATTATGAATGAAAAGTTGGTAATTTAGTGTTTAATTTTTTTGAAACTTTTATATTGAGATTATCCCGATATTAAAATTCTGAATCCGTCATTGTCGAGGAGGACCCATGCATGCATGCATGCTTCATTTTAGGTCTTTAGTTAATTTTGGGTGCTTTTGGCAACTCTCTTCCTTCTCTAGTCTCTCACATGGTATGTAGGAGCCTAACCAGCCCCTTATTTGGCCTAATTTTCCTACTTTTACAGATATTTAATTCGGGCCATGTGATTAGCTCATTCATTTGTGAGGTTAAGAATTAAGTACACCAATGATTAATTAGTTCAGTTACTCTAATATCTCACGTACGATTAGTAAGACACATCAGGTGGTTAGGTCATTTGAAATCTCAGACCCTAATTCGCAATGACGTCAGGTACGTTTGAACGATACTTTGTAGTGAGCTGTACATTAATTTTATTTATTTATTTATTTTTGCTTGTTTCATGCTTCCCGAAATGCATATAAAAGGCCCGCTTCGGCTTGGAGAGTTTGAGGTTGTGCTAAAAAATGGGCTGAGTGTTTTGGTGAGAAGCCCATCAAATATTGGCTTTGTCAGTTTGCCGATCATCTTATGTGATTGAACGATGCTCTATCCTAAATTGCATAAAAATGTGAAAAAGAGTTTTTAACTCAGAACGCAATAAGTTAAAAAAGAATATTTTAACCACTAGAAAAATCTACCACATGCTCTTACATATCAAAATTAAGTGATGGATTATGGGAAATCGGCCAAAATGCTCTATATTAAATCTCAATTATTAAGTTGATCAAAATTAAACATAGGCTATACCATGATTCAACATTATTTAACATAGCGATCGTGTATATTGATAACATATTAAAATAATTTGATAGTTGCATAAACCGAAAATTGAAACATTTCACAGCCAGTTTCTCTAGAGACTAGACAGGTTAGATGCAAGCCCTGGATAGCAGGGTGGAGGTATAGACTAGTAGGGTTATTGTATGTGGAGATGTGTCAGTGTCATCCTTCAAAACTACCTTGTTTCTAATCACAACTCTACCATCAGGATCATTTAATGAAATGAAACCCTACTAGTAAGTAGTACTAGAGGTAAAATAAAGGAGGTGGTGGGTGGTGGGTGTTGGGTGGTGCGTGGCGAGTGGGTGGGTGGGATGATCGTGTACAAGCAAGCACCAGACGCAAGGGGTTGTGACGAGACGAGATTAGGGAGGATGAAATCAAAGTAGGGTGTGAGATGTTTTCTATGTGCAATCAAACAAGCACATGATCTGATTCTTCGCAACTCAGTTATTATCTTCGGGGAGAGGGGTTCAGATTTCATGTCAAAGAAGTATATCCTGCATTTCATTGATTGAACACAATATATCCACATTCCTTGCTTTTTTTGTTTGTTCCTTAATGTCACAAGTTATATAGCAACCAAAGAGGTAACAAGGCACTCGTACGTACTTTACTTAATAGGGTTACCAAGTAAAGCTGTGGAAGGCTAGGGTTACATGGTGAATGTTCATGGATGGATGGTGTGTGAGGTGGCAAGCTAAAGCTAGCTTTAGGGAATGGGATCATATAAAAATAGGGCATATATATATATATATATATATAGTGTGTGTGTGTGTGTGTATGTAGAGTAGGTGCTTTTGACACACGTTTTTGTTAGGTTCATTCTATAATGTATTTTAATGTATTTCAACTATCCAATTATCTATTTTTATGTCTTACCTCAAAGATCATGTCTACTAAAAAATCACCCAAATCGAAAACCATATGACCGTTGGATTAAATTTACTGCTTTGTAGAGCCGTATTGTTGATTTCTTTCACTACAAAAGAATGTCTTAATGATTTTAGATTTGTCTAATTTTTTGCAATGATGATATATGAAAATACAAAATTGTTCGAATCGTTAAAATATATTACGAAGTGGATCTTAGAAAATAGATATCAACATGTGCGTCAAAAGCATGTGCCTCCATATCTCAATCAATATATATAGACACACACACAGTGACGGATCCAGGATTTCAAGCTCAGGGGGTCCAAGCATAAAAGCTCAAAAAAAGAAAAAAAAAATATTAGACTAATTTGGTTCCGTATCACTATTTTCTACTGAATTTGGTTCATTGAATAAATCAAGATTAATCTCAAAGGTAATAAAACAAACAAATTCTCCTCAGCAACATAACACAATTAGTGACTCTACAAAGATAAAATTTGTTAATGTAACACATATATATTATTAATTGGGAGTTACGACTAGAGTCTAGGATTAAAAAATTTGTATGAATTTGGAAGAAATAAAATTAGGCAGCTAAAGGCAGTGGAAGGGCAAATGGTGGTGGGGAATAGGGTAACTTGGGTTTAAAGTTGGAAGGTCGCGACGATTGGGACTGGGAGTTCTTAAATATAATTTGGAGATACTAGAAAAGACTGGGATTCTCGGGCTCTATAGAGAAAACAAAGATATTTTAGTTTTTAAATTTTTTATAACGACTTGGCTCAAAAACGCAGTTGATTTGACTAGGTCTTTTAAAACAAAAATTAAAAACCTATTCTTCTTCTTTGTTATAAGCACTGCCTGCACATCCATGGAGGCAACAAGCCTCTCCACTGCACCTGCCCAAATTGTTGGAAGGTCCTGAAGGTCGATCACAAGTGTTTCTTTGGGGTTCCGAAGGATCTCGAGATCCCTCGAGTTCCTATATGGATCCGCCAGAACATACACACACACACACATACATACATGTATATGTATATGTATATAGGTAGGTGGAATCATCAGAAATCATAGAGCTACACGATGCATTGATGGTGTTTTAAGACCCTGTCTTTATGGTTGACTATACTATACTGGCTTTGTTGCAGCACTTTTGGCTCTCACTTCTCCGTCTCTTTTACAAACATCAAACTATAATGAAATTGTGCTTTGTGCTGATCCATACCCAGTAACGGACCAAGTCCAATTTATTGTCTTCTGTGCTAACTTTCATGAACCCCGTCTTTATGACTCACTGTTTCCATAGCAGCACAGCTTAAGCTGTGTAAGCTGGGGTGGATGGATGATCATATTCTCCTTCTTCCCCTTCTCCCATGACTGGCAAATGGCGATTTTAACACTCCTCGCTTAGCTCGTGATTTTAACACTCTTTTATTTTTGTTTAGCTTTTTGCGCTTCATGCATTTGTGACTATAAACAAATCGTAAATATTTAGTTTGAAGTGCAAAAAAAGGAAAGAGGGGTGCCACCCTTCTCCCATTGCAACTCCTCTTAAACAAACCCAGGTTTAATTACTTGTGCCTTACTTAACATAAGGCAAGAATAATAATGGTCAATTGCCAATTAATTAGACAAAGAAAGATCCAAAAGTTTCAAAAGTCCAACGACCAGATTGGTTGATGGCCCCAAGCTTATGGGGGATCCACCCTTATTTAACAAATTGACCATCCAACTCAATCTCATACTCAAACTCAAAGAATTTGGTTAAATGAAGTAATAAGTGGACAGTTAGGCAGTCAGTTAGGGTCATGCCAATCAAAGTTCATCAAGGAAATACTTTTTCCCTCCAGAAAATGTCGAGGCATAAAAGTTCAATCTTTAAGCTCAATTTCCACTTTTGCACTCTAGGAAAAGCATGAAGATGGATGGAGCCTCTACCTGGCCATCATTGCTCATCGTAGATGAAAAACTTGAATATGATTGATTGTTTGATCACGTCATCCATAAAATATATTACGAAGAACTTATGTACTTTGATCCTCTTGTTCGATTTGAAATTTGAAAATTACCCCAATTAGACAAATTTATTGAAGTTTCCCTCCACTCAAACACAATACTACATAAATGAAACCACACACAAATTTATCAAAGCACATTTGATCTGTCGATCAATAAGAAGGAAAAACAGTTGAGAGAAAATTCAAATTTAGTTTAAATTAAGACACATGAGTCCATGAACAAGAAGTCAATGCCCGAACCATACAACTTTTTTTTCTTGCTGGAGAGAGATGGACGGAGAGAAATTCAGCAAGAAGGAAGATGCGTATGGTGCGTTCTTGACTCCCTCTTTTAATACTCTACTTTTCCAAACCTAAATTTGCAAAATAACAAAACCAAGGCTAGCGATTTTAACACTCCTCTTCTAACCACGCGCACTCCCCTACTGAATACTCTATAATTTGTTACGCACTCACGGAAGGAGTACATGAGATTGAAAAGATGAGTGCTAAAATCACTAGCCAGAACAAAAACCTACCCCACCAAAAAAATTAAAGTTCGCAGTTGGTGTAAATTGTAATGAACCTTGGAAGCAAAAACACAGCTTTTCTGAACCATCAGCAGCAGCAGCAGCAACAGTGGAAGTAAATGGACGGCTTCAGGTCTTTGATGAGAGGGCATTCAAAGTTTCCAACTAACCCAGATGCTTTGTCCCACATTGAATACCTCTGATCATTTCTGATCAGAAATATTTAAGATCAATAGTAGACAAGAAAACAGTTGTGGAGCAGAGAGTGATCATCATCAGGAACTATTGCAATTCAAGGCTGTCTTAATTTGCTGGACAGTTGTTCCGATTAGGTTATTAACGGTATTTACCGACTCCAAGTTCAGCTTAGCGGATGGCAAGCTGCTCACCAGAATTTGTAATGCCACTGTGACTAGTGATCCACTCCCATTTGCATTGCAAGAACTTGATGAGGCGCCATCCCCTTGATCTGCCCGCCCATCTGGCGAAATGGTGAATCCTGATGGCAGGAGGGGAATGTAGGAAGAATCCTCGCCGCTCATTGCAATGTTGATGGCCGGTAGGTCAATAGGAGAGTACACAACAAGTGAGCCTGCTGAGTCTATGCAGCTCTCTTGGAGTATCAACATGTTGTTCTGGTTAGTGTTGAAAGCCTATACACGTTACAAGGCAATTAATTTGCAATCTATATGCTTAAGTAGTCCTTAAATTAAGTTGTGTGTAACAATGAAGATACGAGGGTAGGGGTACATAATGACTTTTGGGAAATGCTAATAACAATTTTCAATACGAAAAACAGAATTACTTGTTTCGCAAATATAGACTAGTCTTACTCGAAGAACAGATATACAGTTCCCTGGATGTGAACCATTTGCTATATGGGCAACATCTTGCACTGCATTGCCATTTGAAAGCACATCCCACTAGAGCAAAAATTCAAAACCAATTTAAAAGTTGAAAATAATTTAATCTGATTAGTATGTTACAAAATTTGAGCAACAATTTCTAGTAAGCGTAAATGTACCTGAGGTCGAGTTCTTTCATCCTTGAAAAAATTGAAGACATTCTGTGGCGATAATGGGAGCCAAATGGTAGTACCTGCAGTAAGAACCACACCGTTGGGCTGACCAGGATCGGTACTCTTATGGATAGCGACTCGGACTCCAATCTCATCCATCCCAGAAAGGGTGGTCCATCTATGTCCGTTGGATGCACTAATGCTTGCACAGAAGTTGTTCACCATCCTTTGAGCAAGTTTCATCATGCTCCTCTTTCCTTCGGGCGATGGAATCACTAATTGTTTCACAAAAAAATAAGAAAATAATGATGAAATTTAGCTGCTAGGGTAGGATGTTAATGATCGTTGACTAACTACGCTGTTGAAAATTGATACCTCCTTCAAGCTCTCTAGTATAAGTGCCTGAAACCATTAGACACGCAAATCTTTCACACATTCTCTGCAGAGCAGCAAGCCATCGTTGAGCTCCAAATGCTAATCCGCTGTGAATAAGATCTCTATAAATCCAATGAGTTGGAACTTTGTCTTCTATTTCCACATGTTCCACCCAAGTAACCTATTTTTTCGCAATGATATGAGGAAGTAAGTGAAGATATTACCATTACCTTTCACATGCAGAAAAAAGTACTTTTTGCTTGTGAAACAAACCTTGGAATATCCATTTGGCATGTCTTGAATCAAGCACCCAGAAGGAAGCCTATGAGATCGACATTGGTTTGCAAACTGATTATCTTGTGGAAAATTGTAAGAGACATCGACAATTGCCCACAGGCCTTGCTCGATTTGCTGACAATAACGAAGGAAGTAGAACTCCCGAGTTGGTACCAATGGCGAAAGCACTTGCAACTCGTTGTACATCTAGGTAAACCTCCGAGTGATCAGAAACTTATCCAAGCATAATTCCAGCAGAAGATTAGACAAATCAAAATAAAGTAAAAAGATTTTAAGCTACATACCAACTGCAAAGAGCCATGACCACCCAACATTCCAGATGATATTACTTCGATTATTCTTGCCATTGAGACAATTGTTGGAAACAGCTCCGCAAATTTGTTCTGCAAACTTCAAATTGTTAAACACTTGGATATAAATTATTAAGCTACAATTCAGGTTTTGGGAATTGCAAATTAGACGACAATACAGAGAGAACTAGGAGGAGAAGAGAATTACCAGGTCAATAAACATGTCAACTAATGCTAAACCACTCATGATAACCACACCAGATTCTCGTGATGCTTCAATTCTGACATAGGAGTTTTTCGAATGACTAGTAGCCCTCGGAAAAATCCTCTCATAGGTTTCAAGATTAAGAACATCCCTCCCATCAGTAGAAGACTTCATCCACAAAGGTTCATTGGTCTGCAGAAGCCTAAGCAACTCTGCCATGGCATTTGCAGCAATGTCAGTCATGAGGGACTTATCCATGTCCGAAAACCCGGGAGGCTGGTAAGGCAAATTGGGCATGGTAGATGAAGCACTCCCCGGAATAAGATCAAGATCAAGATCAAGAGAAGGGCCAGCCAATCCATGGCCCCCAAAACTTGCCATTGATAAGTCCAAAGACGAAATATGAATAGGCTGCACTGGTGGGAGCTGGGAAATTGGCCTCCCAATGTATTTTGCAGCAATACTAGACACTCTATCTAGCTGCAAATGAATGAAAGATTGAAAATTTGAATATACACATACTAAATAAACATAGTAACTGAAAAAAAATTGCATCAAGCTTGAAACTTTAGTTACAAAATCGAAATGGAAATCGAGTAAAAACCTCTTGTTTTAATTGGGCATTCTCCATTTGCAATTTCTGTTCATCAAAGTAGGAATCTTCGTTGAGTGGAGGGACACCGCAAGAGGGGCAAATGACATTCTTGAGGGCCTCTCTGATTGCAATGTTTTCGCATCGGATCTTGTCGTTCTCTGCTCGAAGTGCGCAGTTGTCCGCTCTTTCGTTTTGCGCCTGCCATTAGTAGTAGAGCAATGAGGCACAAATAAATGAAGAAAAAGTGCAGTAATTTAATTATCAAGCAAAAGAGTGAGTGAGTAAGAATTTACCTTCATCTGGGTCCGGCGGTTTTGAAACCAAAATTTGATCTGGCGAGGAGCCAAACCCAACTCTCTGCTCAACTGCATCCTCTGCTTTTCATCCGGGTGAGGGCACTCCTTATACATTCTTCATAGTTCATATCGAACATATGCAGCCAAAATTATCAGTTATTCCGATCACTCCCACATTACCAACAAACCCAACAAATCAGACACAAAAATGCAGAGCACAAGTTGTAGACTTTAGACTTACCCTTCAAGCCTCTGAATCTGGTGAGCAGTGTGACGGTGGTAGCGCTTCTTCCTTCTTTGAGAGCCGGAGGCGTCGTCGTGGTGGTCTCCGCCACCAGAGCCACCGCCTCCTCTGCCGTACTCCATTTTCCTCCTCTAATTCTTCAGCCACACGCACACTTGTAGTTCTGTCCTGAGTTGGGAAGTAGCTAGAAGAAAGCTACTAAATGGTTTTATGATCACTTGATCAGCAGAAGAAGCCAAGTCCCACGAGAGAAACAGCAAGCAAACAAGAGGAGTGACTGATGTATTTATATGGGTTTTGACTTTGTGTTGTTGTTTGTGGGTTATATAGTATATGTACACACATGTATATACGTATATATATAATGGGGATTTGGAAAACTGGGTTTAAGGAGGAAATGTGGTGGTTTGAAATACATATATAGAGAAAGAGCATCAGTTATGGAAGCCAAGGACAGCCATTAGTGCACCTAATATTTCATAAACGGCTGCCAAAAGATTATCAAGATATCGGCTTGATTTTGGAAAGATTAAATCTTGGACCTGTGATTAACTTTTACCATAACAAAATCACCCACAAGTATCCAATATATACGTATAGAGAGAGAGGACTAGGCAGTCACCCCTCTCTCACTATCCCCACTTCCACTGATTTCTGCGGTTTTTGTAACTGATAGTTTTGGAAGCGTTTGCTTTTCTACCAACAACTCCCAAAGGTCCAAAAGAGAGAGAGAGGAGAGAGAAGCAAAAGGGTAGAGAAATTTAATTTCTCAACACACCCCATTGGAGGGCATAATACTTTTCTGGTTTTTTTGTGTGGTGGTACAAATATAGAAGAGGGTACACTCAGGGCCAGGTGTGTAGCCGTTGAGCTTTTAATACCAGCTCCCTAAACCCTACTACTTGCTACTCCTACCCACCGGTGGACAACACTGCTAATTTCCCGGGTACCTCATTCAATTCCCCAGCCCCCTGTACTGACAAATATACCCTTTTCCTCCTTCCCACATCCCAATTTCCACCACAACTTTTGCGTTTTTATTTTTTTATTTATATTTATATTTTTTTTGCTTTTCTTGTTTCTAATTCTGGTATATTTCTTTCTCAGGTTGTTTAATTCTACAGAAACTATATTTTTCTTTTTCAACTTCAAAGTACGAAATTCATTTACAAGAAAATTTGAAATTCATACAGTACATCAAGGATATGGTACAAATTCATGGGCTCGATAAAAACTTTGTCGAGAATTTTAACTCGATGGAAGGAAAAAAGAACATCCCACACTTAAGTTACAAAGATAAATTATATTCTACAATGAGATTTATAATAAACTAAAAACATGATATGGTTATTTACGATTGATTTTTTATTTCAAATTATTTAGATTATGAAATCCTTTATTCTCACGTGATGTGATTTACCAATCATGGTCTAAAAAAAATGACCCCTAGCATTTTTCTTAAAGAAATCAATCTCTTTCGCATTTTTCTTTGTTGACATAGATCCAGTAGGATCCTTGCCGGTTATTCTTTATAAGAATAATAGGAATCATTCAATTATATTCGCTTATCGTACATCGTACGGTTAGAAATTATTGTAATTTTTATTATTTAAAATTGAATATAAATAGTACTTGACAAAAACTGATCGTACGATTTACGATAAACGGATATGATTGAATGATATCTGGAATTCTCACAAAAAAGATTCGGCGAGGATCCCCTCTCGACACAGACTACCACGTGCGTCTAAAAGTCAAACGTGATTCTACTTTGGGGCTGCAATCCTCTCAACCCAAGTCAAATTCACCTTCCATTTCAACGGTTCCTTTTCACTCTTGCGCCAGTAGAATCCAATTGTATTATATTCTAATAAAACCGTTAATGTTTCACTTGAAAGAAAAATGAACTACATATGTTGTCGGGAACGATTTTAAAAAATATATTGTAACGTGCGCACTATTTTTGAGGATAATGTCAACTATATCAAAATTTTAAATGAAATTGTGTGAACTAAATAATGATGATTGATTTATTAATCAAATGTCAATTAACATGTTTATTTTTTATTAATGACACATCATGTGATGCACAAATTTAGTTAAAAAATTTAATTCCCATACCATTATCTTTTGGAGACGCTCTTAAAAATATTTTTGATGATTCACATTAAAAGGTGGGTCATTAATAAAGCAAAAATAAATAAAGGTTATCTATAAAACGCTACAACTGATTGCACTTATGTGATCTGTTGGTTTAACAATATTCAATCTACAGTGTGTTTGAAGGAGATTTTACATTTAAATCATAATTCATTGTAACTCATCGGTGGTGCTCACTTGCTATAAACCTTTTGTTTTGAACTAGTTTCCTTCCAAATCGATCGCTTGGTCAATGTCCGGTCAAATATTCGATAATTTTTAAGGATGATTTAAGGCGGAAGGACTTTGTTTTAGTTTGACCTTGTAATTTTCTTTGTATAAACTCTTCCAACTTTATCTTTCCCCGATTGATGGTATTCAATTGTTTGTTTGTTTTTTTTATTTATTGATCTTTATACTTCAAAACAGGCCAGTACAGTATCTCAGCTTTATTAAAAAACAAACAATATGGCCTGCAGCTAAAATATAACCCTAATTGTCGCATACATGAATGCAAACTTTTGATTGATTATTTGCCAACGTGCTTTGCAGTTTTTGAATTTTTGCCAAGAAAAATAAAATAAAAGTAAAACATGAAGAACTGAATTTAGGGTGGCAAGGTGCGTGATGATGACTTTTTTTTTTTTTTTATATATATTATATATTACGAAGAAGAAGGAGATGATTCGAAACTATTATAATAATTTAGAGGATGAGAAGTTTCAAACCCCATAAATTGAAACTCAATACCTTATCTACTAGGATATTGGACCACATGCACGCGATGATGACAATTCAAAAGCCATGAAGATGAAGATTTATCTGTTGTTACGATCATTTAAAGTGAAAATGTAACCTAAATGGTTGAGCAGTTAATGAAAGTGATCTACTACTACAAACAAGGGAAGTAAATCAAAATTAGGAAGATCATGAAATTGATTATTGGATTTGATCCTCGAAAATCCCAAAATATATTGATTGGGGTCGGGGCAGTGGGCATTGGATCGAGTACTATAAGAGTAGAGGGCCACTTGCCATGTTTCTACCTAGTTGACGTCGCTATGTTATGTGAGTGTCTTATAGGTCATTTTACCTTCGTCACATTTTTGTTAATTTTTTGCCAGTGATCTTCTTTAATTCTTTCGTTTTGCAGATTGTCTTACAAGTTCTTACCTTTTAAGGTTTATAGAGGGGTTTGGGTTTATGTCCAGCCAATCTTTTTCTTGTATTTTCTTTTTCAAGAGGGGTATGTCCCCTCTCTTTGTATTTTGTTTTCTTGTTTTATGAGGGGTAAGATTTATGTCCTCCATGACTAAGTGTAACTTCTTTTTTCCTATCAATAAATTTATCTCGTCCCGCCGAGGTTTTCCAAAAAAAAAAAGAAAAAACAACTGACACACCCCGACCGAGATCGGAGCGTGCTGGCCGTCACACTAAGGTGACGTAGCCATGTGCACGTGCGGAAGCTAATAAAGTAATAATATAACAGTACGAATAATTAAAAACTACTAGCATACAGAGTACTAAATAAGTGCTAGCGTAAGTGAAAGACAATTTCAGAGCAGGTCTACAGCAGTCCAAAAGAAAGTTGCGACAAAAGTACACCCAAAGGTGACCCTACGCTGGTGAGTATCTGTCAGAAAGCCGGGAGAATCCTCTGGGAATACCACCGAGACTGCTAATCGACTAGAACCTGGAGGGGCACAAAACAAAAGCGTGAGTGGGCAAAAACAAATCTTTCTAAAACCATTTATAAAATACTTTCTAACCCCTCGCCGTAAAACCTGTATACTTCCCAGGAAATATATACACATAATACATATGCCAAACATGCTCAATTAATATGCCATGCCGAAATCTCATAATGATATGCAAGTGCCAAGGTATAAACATATCAATATCATGTAATCTGGCAGCCGGAGTCACCTAACGTGACCTGTACGGCTGCATCTAGAGCTCAAATCTCAATCTCAATATCTAAACCTGCCCACGAGTCGGAACCACCTAAAGTGGTCTGTACGACAGGCCTGGGTGTAAACAAGTGCTACGATCACGTGAAGACTGGGCGAATAATCGCGGGTCACCTACGAGTCGGAACCACCTAAAGTGGTCTGTACGACAGGACTGTGCACCTACCTTGAATCCAAGGTGAGTATAAGGTGCGGGAGGTGAACATCACGTGAAGGAATGTGCCCTGGCCACGGGCGGAAGCACTAACACCGGGGGTGCAGGTTATGAGCTCTCTAACTATCTCAAACCATTACTGAAACATAAACGTGAATAACGCTTACCTGGCACTTACCTGTGCGTCCACAGCACCCAATATGCATATGTATAAATATATGCAACTAATAACGTACCCAACGATGCACGAAAAACGATAATGTAATGCATGGCATAATGAATAAACATTTATTCAAGTTCTGGGAAAATATAGTCTATAGGTATATACGGAAAACCAAAAGCCCACTCACTGGTATGTAGAAGGGTCGTAGCCCCCCTGCCTCGCGTGTGCACGCTCGTCCTCGGGGTACGTGTCACCTATATGCGAAATAGCTATAAAAACATTAACTTTAAAGCACATAACCAACTTCTCGTAATAACTTCTCATACATTGCTCAAAATGGACAAATGAATATATCAACGTGCTCTACACAACCTCAGGAACACAACCATATTTTTAGAAAATTTTTCCTCCGCCGCACGCGCCCCCACGCGCCGGCCAAGGCACGGCCACGCGCAGGCACGTGTGGCGCACACTAATGGCGTCAACTGACGCCGTTAGGAATATTCCGTCAGAATTGACGGAATATTCCGTCACCTTCTCCGTTCAGTCTCCGGTGCCGTCGCCGGCGCCGGAAAACTGGAAAAACTTCGAACCTTGTTTTCTCGTTCATTTCTCAACCATTTTCCAAGATTTTTGCACCAAAATGACACTTAGGACATGTAGAATCACGATATACTACATTTAAAGGCTAAAAACTACGCGATCGTACCTGTCTTCAACCTCAAAAACTGGCCAACTTCGAAACCCACGATTCCGACGTCCAATTTCGTCCAACGAGCTACTCCGATGCTCCTTAGGACCTCACTAAGACACCTACGAGCTTAGAAATCCCAAAAACTCAATGAATAATCTTTGCATGAACAGTACTCGAATCGGACATTGTCGAATCGACGTGAAAACTAAGGATTTCTCACCTGAAAATGGTATGGCTGTGCTCGCCTCGACCTCACGAGTTCAATGGTATAGTTGGTTCCCTCGATCTGCAAAGGTTTGAGGGTTCTTGGTGTGTGTCCGTACGTTAATGGTGAGAACGGGAAGGGAGAGAGAGATGAGAGACAGAGACAGAGAAAGGATAGAGAGAGAGACAGTGAATGTGCAGGTGTGTGTGTGGCCCAACACATGCCACAACACATAAAGCAACCAAAAACGTGACGAAAAACGCACTAGGGGCAAAATTGTAATTTCACACGTACGTTTCGATATTTCCGGGACGGGATGTTACAACAACAATGTGTGAAAAATAAAAATGAGTGTGTAGATAGCACTACCCTATCTCATATTAGAGGATTGAAGCCTTGTGTTAAGTACTTAGAAGTAATTGGTTTTAGGGTTTGGCAATTGGGTTTTCAAATTCATGCTATCAACTCATGTGTGCATTAAGTATTGAAAAGATCATGTCGTATCTCAAAATACTTCTTTTAATGGTGTCATAATAAATTTACTCAAATTATAACACGTGTAATATTATCTACATTAAGGAAAAGGAGGGTGGACTTAGCCTTACAATTGGCTAGCAACAATATGGTTCAAATTCGTCTCTGGTGAGATTCTAATTTAAAACCGCACTTACAAGTGAAGAGGAATATCACTAGACCGTACTAAATGTAAATGTTTGTTTACCAATTAAGATTTAATAAACCAACCAAACTGCCCTCATTGTAAGCATTTTTCCTATCTTCATTACACAAGGATTTTGCTAATTTCCTAATACGTGGAGGTCGTTGTACAAAACGTTGCATATGCCAAAAGTTAAATGGACCTGGATCTCCTCTTGAGTTTGGACCGTTGAAATTTAATCCAACGGTTGCAATTATTTTAACTTTTAGAGGGTCTTCCTGTTTGTAACCATTTGATTAAATTTTAACGGTTCGGATCATTTACGCAAGAGGCTCAACCTCCTAAACTCGGGAGGGGATCCGGTTCCAAGTTAAACCATATTAATTAGGTATTAGTCAAAGATCAAATGTGCGGCGATTGATGTGACATATTCGTCTAAAATTTGTACTTCGTACGTTGGTGAGAGAATCTTACTGAGATAGGGAATTCAGTTTGTTATACACAGGCTAAGGATTGATTAAAAGAGAGTTTTAGAACCACATAATGCTAATTAAATTCAGAGCCTGTTGTTAATAGGTAGTGAGAGTTGGGCACTGTAATGGGTTTACCAACCAACCTGATCAACCCACTCGAAATTGGTTTAGTTGTGTTGGGTTGTAAACTTTAAAAATATATTTCTAATTAAAAACCTGATCACCTGTCAAATAGGTGGGTTGGGTAAAGTAATATTAACCCAATTGAAATCCGTCCCACCAAATATCAATAATTTTTAAACATGCATATATATTACTTGCATATGCATAAAATCTAGGGAATATTGTTTACTTTTAACGAAAAATCACATTTTAACTTTTTCTTGGTACTATTTACTACACATTTATTTATCATTTTTTATTAAAATTAAAGTTTTTTTTTAACTTTTCGTTAGTTTTCTTTAAAATCTAACATTTATTAATAAACACATTTGTTTATTTATACTTTAGTTCAATAGTGAAATTCAAATATTAAGTAACAATAGTGATTCTACAGCACCAAATTCCAATGCTTTAAGCATGATAGAACATGCATTTTGAATTATTTATCACTCACACACTTTAAGAATAAGAAAAAAAAACTAAATAATTTCAACTTATGTGGAACTTGCCCAACCTAACTCGCCTTAAAATTGTAAGTGAGTTGGTTTGCCCATTTTCTTGAGTAGAAATAATATCAACTTGAACCTATTGATTTGACCAACGAGTTGAAGTTCAACCCGACCAACCCATCTAATGTCCATGCCTAATAAGTAGAATAGTTAAAACATATAGCTAGCCAAGTAGGCATGTTAAATAGTTCCATGGAATTTCGGGTGCCCTCACTAATTAGCATCATGAACATAGGACAATACTAATCAGCACCCAGTTCACTCACAACCTATGTTCCCTAATAAACTAAAGCCACGTGTAGTTTTAACTAGAGTAATGCTATGTAGATTAAATTTGTAGACTAACTCGTCGACATCATCGTCTATTACTTCCGGCAACTCCCTCCCGACCCCACTTCATCTTCTTCTCTCTCTTCCTAAACCCTAAACTCTGAAAGTGGAGCTCAATAATCCTCACCATCTCCATCTTCATCAGGATACCGAGAGCGAGATTTGCAGGATTATCAAAGTCGTCGCCGGAAGCGGAGGTGTCTAGTTCTCGCCATCGAAGCAAGCCGCCACCGGCCCACCGACTACTATGCCAATGACCTCATCATTTTGTTGCGAGGTTGGATGGCGGGATGAGGGTGGTCAACGTCGTAGAGAGGAGTGGGGGTCGGGTTGCCGGAGAATGGTATATCTGTTGGTGTTTACTTGGAGAGTTAAGAGTGACATATAGCATTTTTTTAGGGAGGTTTTGATATAGATGCCTAGGTTTTAAAATTTTGAGATTAAACATTTATGCTTTTAGAGTTTTGATTAAATATCTTCCTACAATTTCGATGCCATGTGGATTAGAAGTAGCTTTTTTTTTTTATAATTTAAATTACCCAACTTGCCATTATATAAATATACCTTTTAATTCCTAGATAATACATCAAAACTCCTAAAATCTTGTAAATAAATATTGTAGAATTTAATTCCAATAAAAAGTCTTTCAAAATACCCATGAATGCGACTTGCCATATTTAATATACCTTTTAATTTTCTAAGATAATATCTCAAAACTCCTAAAATCTTGTAGATAAATATTGTAGTATTCAATTTTAATAAAAAGTCTTTCAAATTACACATGAAACGTAGATTTTTTCTTGGTACATATTTGGTATGTTTGTTTTCATTTTTGTATGTATTTGGTATGTTTATATTTATTTAAAAAAAACATATTTGGTACATATATTTCCTCTTGATTAAACATATATTTCTCCTTGGTTCATATTTGGTACGTTACTTTATATATCTTCTTGGTACGTATTTGGTATGTTCATATTTCTTTTTTGTATGTATTTGGTACATTTATATATTATTTTGGTACGCTTATATTTATTTAAAAAAACATATTTGGTACGTTACTTTATATATGTTCTTGGTACGTATTCGGTACGTTTAAATATATTATCTGAATGTACCAGCCTCAAGCCTCCAAAAATAGAGAATACATCTAATTATCTCACATGATATCAATATAAAATAGTGAAAACAACCACTAATTGAAATGGATAAGTCCATTCAAAATTCAAAAATGAGGATCACAAAATTCTAACGTTGGAGAAGAAACCATACGGCTAAAATGTGGGAGAAGAAACTGGATTCCTAAAAAAAAGGCCACATACAAAAATATATCAACCTAAAAGGATATATACGGAATTTAATAATTAACATTTTAAATTAAAAAAAAAACACAATAATTACATGTAATATAAATAAATATAAAAATGCTAACATAGCTATTGTTTAGGCATCCTAATCAAATTTTAAAATAGAACCAATATTTAATCTAAAGAGTATTAGAAAAGTGCAGGGGATTCTAATTTTGCCTTTATTTATTTATTTTTTTTTTGTATTGAGTCACATAATTAGCATCCAAGTATTGTCTATGAATATATATCATGCCTTAAAGTGCCATGCAAGATAGAGAGCTAGGAACCCTTGACCTCAAGTAATTAATCTTAAAATTAAGTCTCGTTGTTTTAAGTATAAGGTCTCAATGAATTTGCTTCACTAATTAAAGAGGGATTAATTTGCACTGCACTTGTTTCATTTAGTGGTTCAATTACACACATGGAAATTTAATTGGTTGGCGAATTTAATTAACTTGATTGTTCCATGAAAAATAATAGATCCATAAATTACAGTGTATGTTGAATATGTTCGTTCTTACTCTTTGTTAAGTATATCGAAATATATATTTTTTTAGGGTTAATAAAATATATATATGCAAGGTAATAGCTTGTGCCAAATATATTAACTATAGTTGGAAAATTTGTTTGATGAGTACTGTATTAAAAGAAATTGAATATTAATTTTCATAATTACAGCCTTATTTATACTCAATCGATACATGCATGTATCCTTCGTCAGACAATATCTTATGGTTTTGAGCTGATTTCACAAAGTAGGATGAGAAATGGATTTCAATTGAAAAAAATTGAATGTTTGATTCAAGGGCATTCCCAAATAAAAATACGAAATTTTTCCACCAATGGACGTCTAACTGGTGGTGAAATTAATTAATGTTTAATTCATGGTCCAGAACCATGTGGTTAAAGGGGGATCGAAATACGAAATTCTTCCACCGACGGACATCTAACCACCGGAGGAAAAAATCTATCAAAGGGCTGCATGATGTGAGGGGAGTGTGGCAAGATTCAGAGGAAGGAATCAAATCAACGGTTTTGGATTATTTCCAGGATATTTTTGGTTCTTAGGTTGTGGTGAATAATGCAGTGGTTGTGGGTGCGGTGGATACTCGAGTTACTCAAGAGATGAATAAATCTCTGATGTAACCTTATTCAGGCAATGAGATTAAAGCTGTTGCATGTCATATGCATCCTTCAAAATTACCGTCGTCGCCTCTTTTTTACCAACGTTTTTGGGACGTTGTTGGACATAATGTGATAGTACGTTCCTTCTTCTCGACTACTGGAAGATTAGTGAGATCAGTGTGTTTTATTACTCATACGTTGCTTTAATTTCGAAGTTCGATGCTCCTCCGGATATGACGCAACTCCGACCATTAGTTTGTGCAATGTTTGCATAAAATTGATGCAAAGGGCCGGGTTGGCGAATCACCTAAAGCTTATTTTTCCTTCCATTATATCGCCCAAACCAAAGTGATTTTATGCCGGGTAGGTTGATATCTCATTACACATTGGTGGCGGTTGAGATTTGGTATGTCCTGCACAATAAGCGGATAGTAATGAAGGGTTTTCGGCTCTCAAGTTGGATCTCAGTTGGCCTATGATAGGGTGGAATGGGTGTTCTTAGAGGATATAATAATAAAGTTAGGGTTTAACGAGGCATGAGGTTACGGCTATATATCCAATTAATGGTTTCATTTCTCAAATTTTCATCATGCATGTTCTTTTAACAAGCCACTTGGAATGACAAGGACCGAGCAAATTAAGCGAGTTAGTTAATCAAAATTTTGATGAAAATTTTGTTAGGTTTTTTTTCGTTAAAATGATTTCTAAGATTGGTGTAGCTCCTCACTTTGGTCCCTGATTGATAGAAATGATCATTAAGTTCGTTCATCGTAAATTATTTTGGTCATTCCGTGAAAAATTTGTCAATATTCTAGTTAAGTGGAGGGGTTGATTTGACAAAAATACCCTTAAAAAGGTGGTAACGTAGTCTTTCACTTGACAACTTAACGAGGATATTGACATTTTTCACGAATGGATCAAAATGAATAATGGTGAACAAACTCTATTTATTTTCATTGTCAGCAAGTAAGAAATTATGTCAATGTTAGATTCCGTTTTGGCTAAAAAAGCCAATTTTTAGGCTTATATATGAATTAGTACAAGTAATAAAAGATCTTAATAGTCTGTTGCGGCAAGTCATTGCCATTATATTATGGAAGGTTTCGTGGTAGGGAAGATTAGTGTGCTGCAGCTGCGTCTGTTTTTTCAAGAGCCATTTAAAGAGATTATTAAATACTTCTGCTAGAAAATTCAAATATATAGTGACAAAAACAATCAAACAATTCTCTCTTCAATATATGAAAATGGAGAAAAATATCGCAACATGCACGATTGAGATTACAAGTTCCGGTATGTTTTTGCTCACGACTCTCTAAAATGATGGTGAGGCTCACAACACATTATCATTCGATGAGTTTGATTTAATCTATCTACTACATAAATCTCGAAATTTAAACTAATCTAACTGTTATTACTAAGATGTGAAGAAAAATACACACAGGTTCAGGTGTAATGTGGTTAGAGAAGGAGTCTCATCTAAAGAAACCGTCTCACCTAAGGTTTAAGAATTAATATTGTAATCTAATTCTAATTGTGTTTTGATTTGTAGACATCCTTACTTGTACACCAAGTATATACGATTGTAGAATTATGTTTTTGTCTATGAATACAATTATCAAGTTTATAATTTTTCTATAATGGAGGTTTTCAGCATTAAACATTTGTTAATATTGTTTTATAAAACTGGTTTCATTTCATATTATACATATTTGCTTTTGTTTATATTTATCCGTAGCCTCCTCATCATCACCTGAAACTTGGTGCCTGTTCATCGATCTAAACCTAACTGCGAAAAATATATATATGCATACATAGATATATATGGGATAGTTATATAGTTAGCTAGAAAATGCTAGAAAATGCAAATTAAGGCATGCAGGGAGGTTGATAGTGACCATGTGGCTTTTAATATATATATGTATATATATATATATAGAGAGAGAGAGAGAGAGAGAGAGAGAGACTTAGAAGCTAAGAGCAGCTCCAGCGGGAGCAATTGCTCGAGGGACAGGCTGCGGAACAGGGCCTGATTGCTCGAGAGAGGAAGTCTAGCGTTGGCTGGCGAGTGAGCCCAAGCAGGCTCGAGATCCAGGCTCGTGGATTCGTGCCAACCCGAGCGCCCGAAGGCTGTCTGACGTGGGCTGACATCTGTGGCACTTCTCTCTCTCTCTTTCTCTTTGCCTGCGATTGAGGCATTCCTTCTCTGAAACCTTCGCATTGTGATGGCGTCGAAGGGTAAGGGGATCGCCGCAGGAGGTGGATTCTCCTGCGGGAAGCGTAAGCACGATGACAAGTCCGGTGGTGGCCGGAAGAGGAGCAACCTTAGTGTCCTTAGATTCTTTGAAGA
Organism: Pyrus communis; assembly: GCF_041283825.1. NCBI lineage: Eukaryota > Viridiplantae > Streptophyta > Magnoliopsida > Rosales > Rosaceae > Pyrus > Pyrus communis. The sequence continues at coordinate 313,830 of NC_142578.1, forward strand.
CGTCGCTGACGAAGCCGACGATGGCGAGACTGACTTCGATGACGGTATATTCCGTCTCTGATGTCTTTTATGGTCACATTTTCCATCTGGATTCGGATTTCTAGGGTTTTTGAAATGGGTATTTTTTTTTTGGAGCTTGCTTTGTGCGTATTGATAGATTAAACCTTCGTTAATTTCTTGCATTTCCTTTGTATATTTGAATTTCTGGCTTTTGTGGTTGCTTGTGGAGCTTCAATTTTTTTTTGAAGTGTGTGGTTAGGTTGCTTAATTTCTTTAACTTGTTTGCTGACCATAATGTAAATAATAACATGTGACGCAACGAGAATGATTAAAAATCTTATCCGAAATTACAAATAAAATTATTTTGTATTATTTTATAAATAAAAAAAAATACTAATATTTTATTCACTATTACCAGGGCTATTGAAGTGCAACGATGGAGATGCAAAAGACGATTACTGTTCATTAAGGACAATTACTATTCACTGGATGTATATCATAGTGTATTGCCTGGAGGAGGGTTCCCACGCTGGAACTGCTAAAGGCCACAAAATGGGGAAGCCCAAGTAGAACAACTGTAGGAGGTTCCCAAATTTCAATATAAAAAATTTCGAAATCGAACTTTCCCAAATAAATTATGGAATCAATGTTATCTCAAAATTTTCGGAACAAGATTCAAACTTTCTACATTTTTTTAATTTTCAAACAATAGGTGTGCGGAAATTATTTAAATTTTTTCTTTGTTATGAATTTGTTTTTTCAGTCAATTTAAATAGCTATTTTTTGTCTACTTTTATATCTCAAAGACCATCCATCATATTACATATTATACATAGATCAACTTCCTTGGAAAGGAAGGTACAATAACTAATACATATGCTAATTAGCTTATAACAATGCATGATTGGATTGGGATCGAGATTCGAGTTGAGAATGAGATTGAGACTGGGAGGTGTTGGCTCGCTGTAGGCATTTTTTCCTGTATCTCCATGCTACTTGAATGCATCTTGCTGCAAGGGCTCTCCAGTAAGGTGACTCATACCTGCCATAAAAACCAAACTTCAACATCAATGTTCTGTCATAAACCATTCCCCACATGCATCCTAGACGATTTCTTGCAGACCATGTATGCATATGTCACCAGTCTTCAATCGTGCATTTCGACAGAGATAATTCTCAAACATATGCATACATGAGATAGGAGTAACTTTAATAAAAAAAAACCTTATGGCTCCTTGAACACGTGGTTTGCGCAAGAATCTGGAGAAAACACTGGTGACTTCTTCAATGTCAGCTGCTCGGAGTGAAAATGCTTCAACGTTTGTTAAGCATCTTACCATCCTGTTGCTAAGCAACCGCTGTCCGGGAATCCTGATCTTTTTACCATCTGCAACAGAAACCACACTGATAAATTGATGTTGTTTTTTAAAATTTTTGAAGAATGCTCAAGACTTGTACCTTTGTTTACTGAAGAATGCTCAAGACACCATGCGAGAAGTTCCTCACCACAAACGTCTCCTTCAGATAAAGAAATTCTATTCCCATCTTCTCCAATGCTCTCCATTTTTCCCCTCACTATAAAAACCATCTTCTCGATGAGACCACCACGGTACAAAACTATACTTCCCTTGATGTATGTCTTTTGCCTTAGTCTTCCACAAATGGAATCTAAGATGGGTTCATCCATCAGGGCAAAAATTCGTACCTGCAGAATTTTCGGAATTTAGAACATGCATTATGAGTTAAAATGCGCCAAGCTGATAACTTTGAACCTTAATCAAATAATAATTCTAAGGAAAAATGAAGACCATCATTTAGTAAGTAAGCAGAAAATCGGATCATTATAAATTTATTATTCCGTGATACTAAGATGCTCACTTTCTTAATGAACGTGAAGAGATGGCGTCTTATATCCGTCTGAAGGTCTTCAGGCAGGACTTCCAAAAGCATTTCTTCATTTACTCCTCTGGTTGCTGCCCAATTGTACCGCTCAGCTTCTCGTACTCGCCTTCAGAGCACAATACATGAGGCTTTATCAGTAAAATTTTAACATCATAGACTTATCGATTTAAGAAGGGATTCTTCTTTTCATAAAGCATTAATTTATTTCTTTTACAATGGATAGTAAAACCTCATGCATAAGGAAATTCAAATGTCAAAATGACATTCTGAATACATCATACCTTCTAAGTTTGTCTGGTAAGCGTCTATGGCTCATCCACTGCTCAACATCACGACGTCTCAGGGACATTTCTAACCGTCTGTACAGAGAAACAGAGTTTCCTTTTCTTAAAACATAGCATAAGCAACACGGAAAACTAACTGGCGTTTTCTATTGCTCTATTTCTTTGAGATTTAATCAAAAGAATGAATCACATCATGGTTGCAGGTCACAAGTGAATGCTCATGGTATTTAATAATTCAATTAGCACACATAACTTCTAACTTTGAATTTCAGACAAACAGGAGAGAGTTACTAACATTTAAACAGCTGGATATGTACTCAGTAAAATATGCTACGATCGTGACTCTAAATGCAGGAATATTTAAGAAGAATAGATCCTAGGATAAAAGTCGTACCTCCGGCCAAGAGCCTGCAGAAAGTTCTGCATATTTCCAATGAGAAGAGCGAAAAGCAAGAGACCTAGGCCAATGATGGCCATTGTAAAAAGGACTTCCCAAACAAAATAGCTTGGAATTAAATTTCCAGCCAGGGTACTGATTTGCTGCATAACGTAAATCACATGGTTAATTTCATTCAGCTTTGTAATGAGACCATACCAAAACAAGCCTTACGCCAGGAGATAATGGAATGTAAATTTATTATTCAGTTAAGCACTGGTGCCATCAACTTTGAGCTTTCATTTCAGAATAATAAGATTCAGAACCAACTCAATTTAGCTTTGAACTAGGTAAGGGTCAAGTTTGTACCCCCTACAGTATAAGTTTTTGGTGTAGAATGGTAGTCAATCGCAAGACTGTGATAGACTATTAACTTAACTGAGTATAAAGTAAGAATTAAACAGTTATTTGAAATTATTTGGCCAAAAGAAGGGACAAATGAAAGCGGTACCTGGAATCCCCAAAACAATCCATACACATATCTAGTGACGATACTATTTTCTGTTGTAAGATTGACAGCTTGGCCGTAAATTCCGTAATCAAAGCCACTTGCAGTTAAACAAGCAGTAGCATTCACATTGTTTCTCCAGCTATCACGTAACGGATTATCTGCTTTAAGATCTTCAGTTTGACTTCCATGCCCACAATCTAGGAAGTCCATACACCCATGAATTGCAGAGTTATGGCAGGCCTCTCGAAAACATTGATTAACCCTCTGGGACAAGAAAGAGGGGAAGTAAGTGAGTGAATGAAAACCAACCTTCAGTCCGATATCCAATAGAATTCACTGCCTCTACATTATTTAAAACTCATGATGTTATTTATTACAATAGTGAAAAAAAGAACTATCAAATTAAATCATAATATTGCAGGTTTAAGCAAACAGATAAAGATGCAATTTTTCACATTTTCGCAGGCCTGAAAAGTTTCGATTGACTTAAGATAGTATGCAGGAAGAACTTATCAGATATTTCACTGTTTGACAAAAAGGTGAGAAGAGATTGTATATGAATCTTGAATAGTTCTGGACATACAAAATGAAGACACGCGAGAAACATAAAAATGTCTATCACGGGAAACTTCGAGAGTTAAGAATAAAATCTTTTCCACCCACCTGTAGCCCAAAGAGGTACCAGCACGATCCAACAACGTGGCCAGACAACACAAAAGTGAGAAGATTTATTATAAAATTTGCCCATGCTGACTCAAATATGAAGCCACTTGGAGTCTGCCCAGCAAGAAAAGGTAGAAACCTATACAACCTGGGAATATACTGAAGAAGAACTGCAGCACGTAAAAGATTTTTTGCATGGTTTGCTCCTGTTAATCCCGAGGTCTTTCGTAGAACTAACAGTATTATGATCTGTAAACAATTGAAAGAAGAACTTAGCACATGGGAAGAAAATATGTGCTTACATCAGACAGAACAAGTTACAATGTCATGTTAGCGTATAAATAGATATAGTGACTGATTCAAGTAATTTAGGGGATTGACAGGGCAGCAGGCATGGGTGATCATCCTCCCTCGGCAAAGCCACTGAAAACAGTTTTCTTCCATGGAAAAAAGCAATATACTATCAAGCACTTGTTAGCATGTCAGAATCACAAATTGCATCTGCCTTAAATCCTTCTTTCAATCTTTTTTTTTTTTTGCATAATATCTCCATTTAGCCATTGGATTTTCCTTACCAAACACTAATTTTTATACAGTGTCTAATCTAAGAGATAATTTATGAAAGAATTGTTTTCTATTGATATTCAACAATACTATAAAATTACATCATTCCATGAATTAAAACATGAGGAACTTGCTTGAACTATAAAATGGATGAAACAAAAAAAATACCAATACAGCGAAGGAAACCAAGAATACAGAATATGGCGCACATGTTGTGTGCGTGAGAGAAAGACATGTTTACCTGAGGCAGCGGTAATACAATAAAAAAGTCTAGTAGAAAATATCCTTGAAGGTAATTCAGAGCAATTTTCTTCGGATGGTCAACTAACTCACCAGCACCAACCACCCTCGACTCAGGAGCCACATAAGCCAATCTAAACTGCAGAGAGAGGGAGAGAGAGTGAGAGAGAGGGATTTATTTGTCTGCCAACGCTTGAAACCAATCAACTTATCTCATCCATAATTTATTTAACTTCTAAATTGAGATATGAATGGATGAGAGGGAAGGAAATCTTACCTGAAGGAGTATGTGCAGTAGGAGTATGAAATCAGTGATGCTTCTAAATACCACAAGTGTTGTCGTCAAGGGCCAATCAATAACTATACAGCTATTCTCCTACATTCAAAAACAGGGAAATCAAGTTCAAAAGGAAGCAATGTCACAATGAAATGAACCAAAAACGTTCTCTTCTTCTCCATAGAAAGCCTTACAAATAAATAACTACAATGTGTAAATTGGAAAACCAAACTAGTCCTCGGTCAACTGATAATTCCAATCTAATTCATGAAATGACAAGGAAGAACCCAGGAAATACCTTTTCAACGGACAGCAGGAAGAAAAACAATGGATCTACAAAAATTGATATTAAGCAAGAAATGACGAAAAACTTGTTCCACCGTTGCACAAATTTAGCATGAGGGTTCATAACTCCAGGAATATATGGACGCAGAAAAGAGAAAAATCTCCTTGCCCAGCCCTTGGCATCCCCATACAGAGCATTATGGAACTGCACACAGTTGAGAATAAAGGAACTAGGCATAAGTTTCTTGGAGTGCTTATATCTTGTCTTACCAAAAAATAAAAGAAATAGGGAAGCGATGATGAGAATATATTAATAAAGTACATATCGTTGCTAAATCTCAAGCAATAGTCGTATCAGTGAAACAAAAAAGGCAATACAAGAAAGAAAAAGGATATGCAATGCAGCTTGAGAGGAATTATTGCTTTGTAATTGCTTTTGCATACAGAGAATGTAAGTACAGATATTATTTCCATTCTCTCCAGAGTCTCCACGGCTATTAATTGCATTGTTAATAGAACAGATCAAATGAAAAGCAAACATGAATGAATGTAGTTGCTTCTTCTTTGTAACTGAGAAGAAGAGACAGGCAAGCTCCTGATCATTTGACAGGATTAGATGCAAAACTCGACATATTTACTAAGTGGCAATCATACAGAGCATATAAAAAAAGACAGCACCTAAATTTCTACAAATATTGTCCGCAAATTAAAAGAAAAAAAAAAATCCTCTGATTGGAGAGTGAAAAACACCTTGGGATCAAATATATCTGAGGCCCTTCGATGTTTCGCTTGAGCGGCCTTGAGATTGAATGTTGGGCAAGTTGTGCAGTAAGGATCATTGCACAGTCCCAGTTGGCCAGATCTCAGCAAGTGTTCATTTTTACCCACATAGTTTTCATCCTCCCATTCATTCTCAGTTGTTGCATTGGTAGAAGGAAACTTTTCTCCTGCAGGTTCCACCGCTTCTTGCCCTGCTGTTAGAGCTTGAACTGGCCGGAAAATGCTATCAGGCCTGCGGTTAGCATATAAGGGACCACTCATAGGTACGAAAAGAGTTTTGCTTTGACTCCTTAATGGACCAGTATGACCTACAAGTCTAGGTTTCCCTTCATATGACGAGTCCACAGAGCTCATAGGGATGGAAACTGATGCACTTCGGGTTCGGGACATAAATTTGTCGAGGTTTAGCTGCACATTATCGTCTGAGTATTGCGGGTGAGTGTCTGATAGCATGGGTACCTCATCTTTATCATAACCAGCCATTTCTCACAAATTGAACCTAAAAACGAAGAAGCCAAGATAAAATTATACTACATAAGTATTCATACCAGTTCAATTAAATTACTTTCGAGTAGAATTACAATACAATTAGTACAATGTTTGAAGCACATTAGTGATCATGCTAGTTAGCTCCATTTAAGTTCAAAAAGTTGTTGTTTGTCTTCGTTTTCTGCAGGGAACAAAGCTTAAATGTATCAAAGAACACCATAAGACAAATTCTGTTGCAAATTACTAGTTCCAAATTTTTAATTTCTAGTTTCAAGGCATCAATTTGCAGTTTTAATTAGAAAAAACAAAAGAATATAAAGAGGAAAAGGGGTACATTTTAATCCATCGGAGTTCAACAAATCCTTAAATAAAAGGTGTGAAATTTACCTGAATAATTCGAAAGAGAAGCAGAGCTCAACAAGGGTTGCACCAGAAACCAAGAATATTAACTCTTGTGATCATCAATTAGCCAACAAATTAAATAAAGATACATTCTCATCACAAGGAAAGAGAGAGAGAGAGAGAGAGAGAGAGAGAGAGAGGGGCCGGCGAAGACTAAAAGAGCTGACTAAGGACTTGAGGACTAAACAAAAGAGGGAAGCTTGGAAATTCCAAGGGAAGCGTAGGAAAGGGGTGTTTGACTGTTTGTGATTGGAATTGGGGAGATTGAAGTTTCCTGGAGCAAGGAGGGGCGGACCGGACACAATAATCTAACGACTACCGGACAAGACAATCCAATGTCCGTGATCCTTGTTTAATTTTATTCTTGCGACTTTGGTAGGCGGGTTGGCTTGACAGTTAACACCCCCTCCGGTTAACTCGTCTCTAGACAAAAACTTTACACGCACAAAAGAAAAAGAAAAAGAAAAAGAAAAGAAAAACAAAGAAGCTTGTTCGCTTGCTGCATCATTATTTGTTTTAGCTGCATATTCATTTGTTTAATATTAAATTTACTGTTGATATCTACGACCACATGACATCATCTTGGGATAAAATTTAGAACAGGACGGAAGAGTACTTTTATACTTTAATACATGATGATGTAAATACCCGAGGAGGGTAGGAGGGTATGAGGGTAGGAGCTGAACTGACCTCCATCCTCTAGGCACTTGGAATTCCAAGGTTGATGTAATAAGCCTGTGGTCCTACAGATTATATTCCAAATTAATTATTCGCAAATCGCAAGCATCACACCCTTTGGGTGTGTGACCAGCCATGCTGGTACCATTACCAAACATATTTACCACTAATTAATTGGAAGTTATGATATTTCCTTTTCAGAAATTTACTTGAAATTTCATACCTTATAGTAATACTCATTCTATATTCAACTTGATAATTCTTGGATATAAAGAGGTAATTTCATGCAACACAAAACTCATCCAACGACAAAAAATTATTATAGTTTTTAAAGAATCAAAACAGATGAACCGTTGGATGAAATTTGAAAAGTCCGGATCATTTGATTCGGTGGCCTTGGTGAAAGAGATCCAGAGAGGATCTCTTTCCGTAATTTTAATGTTTTTATCAAGTTTGTTAATTAAGAATAAATTGTAGCAAGAACTTTTTGAGTGTTCACTTGTGATTTACTTGGACTTACATGAGAATTTCGTCTGCACTGGATACTTATTTGGGCCTATACCCACCTAGATTTGGGCCAAACTTCTGTCTAGCTATATTTTTTGCTACTTTGCTCATTTCATAAAGTATTCTACCGGGTTTAACGACAACTATATTCGTTGTCCAATTAATGAAACATAAGTACCACTAACTACAAGATTACTACAAGGGAAATTCTCCTTTACTCATTGTTTTTCATGAGCAAGCAGTTGAGATTTAACCAAATGAGCTTTGCTTTTGTATTGCATGTGCCACTACATGAGTTTGGACCCCATCAGCTCTATAATGTTATATAATCTAACAAATATATTATTTGACAAAAAAATAAAAAAAATAAAACTTTCTTTCTACGGTGCAAGTGGAATTTGACAAGATCAAAATTTGCGGAATGTTTATATATAATTATGTATTGTCAACGTGAGTTCCCTTCCGTTGTCAACAATAATATTAATTAGTGTGTTTGAGAAAACCAATTCCGTTATTCGTAGAGAGAGGATTACTTTGGAATACTTCAATTGGCTTAGCTACTTATACCTTTTTTAATACTTGCATTTCCATTTGGAGAAATGAACTCATTCTTTCACTTGCAAATAACGTATACTCATCGTAAAATTTTTTGTAACCGAACCGTCCAATATCTTAACTTTTACTTGAAGATTATCCCTACAAAAAAATCATTCATATTCGAAATGGTTTAGTTGTTTAGATGTACCAAATAAGTTCATAGTGTAGGTACCAAATAGAATATTCGTGATAAACTATCTAATTATTTGATACATTTGGATAATTAAAGATTTCTAATTCGAATGTTTTTTTGTAGAAATAATCTTCAAACAAAGGTTAAGATATTGAACAATTCTGATTATAAAATATCTACAACAAAAATACATTATTTGCAAGTTGAAAAAAAAGACAAGTATTATTCTTTTAATATTGTGTACGTCGTTTGACCAGATTTTCCCTCCTCCTAAAGAAAAACACATTATTTGCAAGTTGAAAAAAAAGACAAGTATTATTCTTTTAATATTGTGTACGTCGTTTGACCAGATTTTCCCTCCTTCTAACAACTCTTGTTCTTTTTGATACTAGTTTAACTCATTTCCTCTACATCTTCCTCGTTTTATAAATAAGTATATTTTATATACCTAATAGATAGACCTTTATTAAAGGCAGACCCCTAATGCAAAGGAATCTCCATTAAAAAAAAAAATAAAATGAGGATTAGGTGTATGGCTCACTCAACATAGAACTTCAATGATCCAAACCGTTTATTTTGTAAGTCTCGATTTATAGATATTCTTTGCAAAAATTCAATTCAATCCAAAATCATTTGCCTATTTAATTATCAAGATAAAATTTCATTGTTTCTTATATAACAAAATATTCGTTAATTTTTTTTATCTCAATTAGATGTCTTAAATATTTTTGATTTGGCTAATATTTTGTAAGGATGATCTATGAGATGCAACTTAAAAAATAGACGATTTAGATCGTTAAAGTTCTATATGGTGTGGACCCCATAACTAATTCCTATTTTTATATAAACATAAAGATCCCTACCCTTAAGGGCTTCCTTATTAAAGGTACCCTTAGCCGGATATTCTTCGTTTCTTCTTTTTCAAGCAAAATTATATATTGTATATTGAAACACCAAATAATGGAACTTAGTCAAATTATTTATGTGCTTGAAAATTCTAACATAAGTAGCTTCTAATTTCAACTGTTAAATGCATGGTTGATCGGCCTTTTTTTTATTCTTGTTTTGTAGTTTTTATTTCCGGCTATCTTAGTTAGGATCGATTTAATTAGTTACTGTTTGGGTTAATTGCATAAACATCTTTAAGTTTTACAGTGTTTTTACAAAACTCCTCGAGGTTGGCGTCAGTTGACTCCTCATTATAGTAGGATTTGACACCTTGTAATCAGGATAGGGGTTATTAGTTTTATTCTTTCCTTGTATCATATATTTACGAAGCATTCCAAAACCCTAAATTAGCACATACGAACCAAGGTTTTTGCTGGGAATGAGTTGGGGAAAGGGTAGATGGTGATTGTCTGTGGGTCCGCAGTGAAAAAACTAATGGAAGTTAGATGTTTGGATTCAAGGGAGGAGAAGATGGAGGAGGAGAAGATGTGAGATTCTGTCAAAAAAATTAGTTTGTTTTAATGTTTTATAAATTTCTAATTTGATTTCTTTTTCTTTTTATTTATAATGGTTTTTTATTTTCATTTTGTTTGTAAGTAATTATAAGGGTAGATTTGTCCTACTAAGATGATTTTTTGACCAAAAGAGATTATGTGAAACTAAATTAAAACTGAAGGGAGTATTAGTGTAGTATTTCAAACGTAAGAAAGTTTTATGAAAACATAATAAACCTGCGGAGTGTTACTATAATTAACCTATTGAAAACACCTATACGTGCATGCATGTTTTTTTTTTTTAATTTATTTATTTTTTGTCATTATTTAAGCGTGGGGGTGGGGGAATCGAACTTGGGTGAGGTGGGAGTTTCTTTGGCTCTAGTGCCACTGCAACTAGGCCCCCATCCTCGTGCATGCATGTGTTAGTGTACAACCTTAATTATTATCAAAATTTCTAACGAACAAAAGAAATGCAAAAAATGCAATATTAGGACAATCGACCATATGAAAAAATGCGATCTGGTCAGTGGCTTATTGCGAAAAGAAATGGTACAAATTAATATTAAATTTTAATCCAAGACGGCAAGACCAGTTCAATTAAGTTGTAATTACAACCAAGTCTTTAGCTGCTTCTAAAATGATCCAAGTCTTTACCTGCTTCTAAAAATTAATCCAAGCCTTTACATGCTTCAATTATCTACAGGGAAAATCCAAGACCAGTTCAAAATAAATAAATAAAACTTTCTTTCTACGGTGCAAGTGGAAGTTTGACAAGATCAAAATTTGCGGAATGTTTATATATAATTGTGTATTGTCAACGAGAGTTCCCTTCCGTTGTCAACATGAATATTAATTAGTGTGTTTGAGAAAACCAATTCCACTGTCCGTAGAGAGAGGATTACGTTGGAATGCTTCAATTGGCTTAGCTACTGATACCTATTTTGATACTTGCTTTCCTATTTGGAGGAATGAACTCATTCTTTTACTTACAAATAATGTATCATCGCCATAAAAAGTTTGTAACTGAAACCGTCTAATATCTTAATCTTTACTTGAAGATTACTATACAAAAAATCATTCATATTCCAAAATCATTTAGTTGTCTTGATGTACCAAATAAGTTCATAGTGTAGGTACTAAGCAGCATATTTGTAATATTAAATCGTCCAACTATTTGATATATTAGGACAACTAAACAATTCGAATTCGAATGTTTTTTTTGTAAAGATGATCTTCAAATGAAGATTAAGATATTGGACAGCTCTGATTATGAAATTTCTACAACGAAGATACATTGTTTGCAAGTTGGAAAAAATGCAAATAAGAAAAGTAAGAAAAAGGACATTCTTTCTCTCTCTAGAAGCCCAAATCCACAGCCTCATCTCCAGCTTCAAGTTTCAGCCGTTGCCACTTGCTCTTGCTTGGGGTAGGCGACAGCCCGCTACTCTTTCCCTCCTTTGCCTTTTCCATCTTCTTCCTCCTCTCTTACTTCCTATGCCTCATCCCCCTCCCCCTTTTCCCTCTCCCCTTCTCAGGCTCTTTTCGTTTATTCCTGATTCTCCCTGAGTTTATCACAATTTTCCTAAGTCGAGTCTTGTTTATCACAATTTTCCTAAGTCGAGTCTTAACTATCCCCTGAGTTTGTATCAAATATGGGCTTCATGCCCCTTATCTGGCATCTTTTACCTACTTTTATTGCTTTTTGTCTTTTAATTTTCTTTCCTCCCTCCTCCTTAGCTGTGATACTCCATCCCCATTCCATCAGGCACTCGGATAGACGGGCTCTGATTAGAATTGGATGCCAAATCTACTACCCTCCCTCAATTCCCCTCCCCCAATCGGCATCCTAGGCATGTTGGATCTCTATCGAGGCCAAGTATTGGGTATTTTACATACTCCTTAGCCTCACTCTCTACCACATGATACTTTTTTGTATATATTTGCAGAGCACAATTTTTTCCATTTTGATCTTTGCGATTTCTAAGGAAGAAGTTGGGAGACTTCTATTGGACACCCAGGGTCAAAAATGCCATTTCACTGTATAAAACACACAATAACCTAAATTTACAGAGCAACTCGTGGGCTAAAAAGTCATAACATTGGCGAAGGAACAGTGTTTTAGGCTTTTTTTCTCTTTTAGTATATATATAATTTCCGGCTCTCGAGATCGATTTAATTAGTTACTGAAAACACCTATACATGCATGCATGTTTTAGTGTAACAAATTTAATTTTCATCAAAATTTCTAACGAACAAAAGAAATGCAATACAATTTTTCAATTTTAAAATAATATTTAAATTACACTAAGAGGATAGAGAGTTCGAACCTAAGTGTAACACAGATTTTATTATTACGAAAATGGATCACCTGCAAAAATGTGGTATATATGGTCAGTGGTTTATTGCGAAAGGAATTGGTACAAATTAATATTAAATTTAATCCAAGACCAATTCAATAAGGAGTAACTACAACCAAGTCGCTAGCTGCTTCTAAAAGTATCCAAGTCTTTACCTGCTTCTAAAAATTAATCCAAGTCTTTACCTGCTTCGATTACCCACAGGGAAAATCCAAGACCAGTTCATCATCAGTCTCTCTTGCTAATATATAAATACAGAAGTGTCCCCATGCATAATTTTCATCCATCTCGAACCAACTCATCATCAGATCATCTAGTTAAATACAAGTTCCACGTCCTTGCTAATCCCCTATAGACTATAGCTAGCGATGAAAGGAGTTCATTTCCCTGTAACTGCTGCTGCCCTGTCAGTATTAGCATTCGCCACCCTCCTTGCCTCTGCCTCTGATCCCGATCCTCTTCAGGACTTTTGTGTAGCAATTAATAACACCGATTCCGCTGGTACGTATACTTATATGTTTAATTATGTAAAAACAATATCCTTAATTAAGATTCCATTCAGTACAGAGAGTACGTAGGAAATAGCAAGGCCTAAACCCTAACTATATGATTTTGCATGGCTGATGGCTCATCATCCATGCATGTACAACACCTACGTACATAAAAAAGATTTAATTTGCTTGTGTGTATCATTGCGAGCAGTGTTTGTGAACGGGAAGTTCTGCAAGGACCCAAAACTTGCATCAACAAACGATTTCTTCTCTGACAAGCTTCGGTACCCCGGAAACACATTGAATCCGGTCGGTTCAATTGTCACGGCGGCGAACGTGGATAATATACCCGGACTCAACACTCTCGGCATATCCTTTGCTCGCGTAGACTTTGCACCAAATGGCCTCAATCCTCCTCACACTCACCCTCGTGCCACGGAGATCCTCATAGTCTTGGAAGGCTCACTCTACGTCGGATTTGTCACATCCAATGGCGACGGCAATCGGCTGTTCACCAAAGTGTTGTACAAGGGAGATGTGTTTGTATTCCCAATCGGTCTCATTCACTTCCAACTCAATGTCGGAAAAACCAACGCTTTGGCCATAGCCGGTCTCAGCAGCCAGAACCCAGGAGTGATCACCATTGCGAATGCAGTCTTCGGATCCAACCCTCCCATCAACCTTGATGTTTTGGCCAAGGCATTCCAGGTGGACGATAATGTGGTTGATTATCTTCAGAAACAGTTTTGGTACAATAACAGTTAATCAGAACGACACACAAATTATATGAAATCTAATATTAAATAAATAAGAAGATCATGGTTTGATTTGCTTATGTAATGATTGTTGGAACTGAACTAGGTCACTAAGAGTTTTGAGAATGCAAAGTATGAAAGCACTGGTATACTCGGGAGAATTCTTATTAGCTTGAAACAAACAACTTCGGCTATTAAATAGCCTTACATCAAACAGGAAATCAAATAACAACCCACGATTATACAGGACCTAAAATCGTGGTGAGTGACTAGGTTAAACAGAAAACAACTTGTCCCTCAAGTATATGAGGGTTATTAGCATGTCCAGGAATAAAGCCTAGAATAAAGGAACCCTAACAACTAGACTTTTGACTATTTCAACATCCTCCCTTAAACTGAATACCATTGATATTCAGTTTATTCCAGGGTATTCACGAACACCCATTAACTCTCGCATCTTCAAAAACACTTCAAGCTTTAACGGCTTTGTCATGATGTCTGCAATTTGTTCTTGAGTAGAACACTGTAACAGCTCCACAACTCCATCTTTGACAAGATCTCGAAAGAAATGAAACCGAACATCTATGTGTTTACTGCGACCATGCATTACCGGATTCTTTGAAAGTTTAATGGTTGAGACATTATCACAATAAACTACTGTTGGACCACTTTGCCTCAAACTTAAACTCCCCAGAATTCTTCTTAACCACACCACTTGACATGCACTTGAAGCTGCAGCTATAAACTCTGCTTCAGTAGTAGAGAGAGTAACCACTGGTTGTTTCTTCGAAGACCATGAAATTGCACTTGAATTCATCATAAAAACATAACCTGAAGTGCTTTTTCTGTCATCTTGATCACCGGCATAGTCACTGTCCGTGTAGCCAATAAGCTCTTCATCTCCTCCCTTCTTGTAAAACACCCCAAAACCAGTGGTGACTTTCATGTACCTTAAAATCCTTTTAGCTGCCATTAGATGAGTCTCAGTAGGATGCTCCATATACCTACTAATCAAACTTACAGTGAACATAAAATCAAGACTTGTAGCTGTTAAGTACATGAAACTTCCTACCATCTGTTTATAAAGCGTGCTATCAACCTTCACCCCCTTTTCATCACGAGTTAGTTTAAAGCCAGGAACAACAGGGTTATGCACTGAGTTGCATTGATCCATATTAAACCTTTCCAACACTTCCTGTGCATATTTTCGTTGACTGATGAATATTCCATCCGTTGCCTGCACCATTTCTATGCCAAGAAAATACCTCATTTGTCCGAGATCAGTCATGTCAAACTCATCCATCATGGACCTTTTAAATAGCTCAAACAATGACTCATCATTTCCAGTGAATATAAGATCATCAACATAGAGGCATACAATTAAAGTTTTACCTTCATTTGCTGCCTTAATGAACAGTGTATGCTCGTAGGGACATTTATTGAAACCTTCCTTGATGAAGTACGACTCTATTCGACTGTACCATGCCTGTGGAGCCTGCTTGAGTCCATAGAGTGCCTTTTTGAGATGATATACCTTGGACTCACTCCCCTTATGTTCATAACCAGGTGGTTGTTCAATAAACACTTCCTCATCAATTGCACCGAGCAAAAAAGCTGATTTGACGTCGAGTTGGTAAATCTTCCAACTCTTTTGTGCAGTAAGAGAAATGACCACTCATATTGTATCCAGTCGAGCCACTGGTGCAAACACCTCAGAGAAATCAACTCCATATTGTTGACTATATCCCTTTGCAACAAGCCGAGCCTTGTACTTGTCCACCTCCTCATTTTCATTCAGTTTTGTCTTGAAAACCCACTTCACTCCAATAGTTTTTCCCCCCAGATGGCAGATCAGTCAACTCCCACGTATCATTATTCTCTATAGCTTATATTTCTCGATCCATTGCTTGTCTCCACTTCTCACTCTTCACGGCATCGTAATAAGTTGTTGGATCACCATTAGTAAACAAGGCTAGGTGAGCCAAGTTTACATTTTCTTCATCAGAGAGACCCTCGCCAGTTTCATAATCTTTCATCCAGATTGGTGGTCTTCGAGTTCGTCCTTCTTAAGATGCACTGCCTTCAGCCGTGACTTCTGTAGACATCGAAATTTCAGTAAAATAAATGTTAACCAATATCTTAAAATTACAACATTTATTTACTTCACCAACCTCACACACTTACTTCACCTACAACATCCACCTACTTCACCTACAACCTCCACTCACTTCACCTACAACCTCCACTCATTTCACCAAAAAAATGAATGGTGGTGATTCACTCTCAAAGCCTATAAATAGGCTTCTCCATCAAGAGGAATAGAGAACCAATTCACAAATACATTTCTCTACTCCCAAAATGGAAGAGAATACTCCCCATGGGGGGGACCAAAACCTTGAAGCCTTAAAGTTCTAAAGCTCTCAAGAAAATCCCGAAGGATCAAGAAAGCACTATTCGTTCTTCGTTAAATCTTCCTTCAAGATCAAGCCCCAACGGCCCTTGAAGAACTCTCACCAACTCAAGATCAAGCCCCGACGGCCCCTTGAAGAAAGTGTTCATCATTCATCATCCGTTCATCCTAAGATCAAGCCCCAACGACCCTTTGGATCAACAAACTCAACAAACCCATACACCCATTCTTCAAGATCAAGCCCAACGCCCCTTGAAGAACTCCCACCAACTCAAGATCAAGCCCCGACGGCCCCTTGAAGAAAGTGTTCATCATTCATCATCCGTTCATCCTAAGATCAAGCCCCAACGGCCCTTTGGATCAACAACCTCAACAAATCCACACATCCAATCGTTCTTCAAGACTAAGCCCAAAAGCCCTTGAAGATCTGCTCATCCATCAACCTTCAAGATCAAGCCCAAAAGCCCTTGAAGAAATCCATACACCCATTCTTCAAGATCAAGCCCAACGCCCCTTGAAGATCCATTCATCAACTGTTCATCCTAAGATCAAGCCCCAACGGCCCTTTGGATCAACAACCTCAACAAACCCATACACCCATTCTTCAAGATCAAGCCCAACGCCCCTTGAAGATCCGTTCATCAACTGTTCATCCTTAGATCAAGCCCCGACGACCCTTTGGATCAACAACTCATCCACAAACCTACACCCTACGAAGATAGAATCAGAGGACCAAATTTGAGAGAGATCGTAACCCCAAAATCATTAAACACCAAAAATATTATTTTGTACACGTATTCTTGTTTCTTGTTTCAGGAATTTTTTGTGTTCACAAATTTGGCACGCCCGGTGGGACAATCTCTACCTCTCATCTCTGTCTCTGTTTAAGATATTCACGCACACTCCATGGTTCCAAACAAAGAACAAGTCATGACCATCGGCGCTAGCTCCATTGAAAAACAGCTGGTTCAGATGAAGGAAACAATTACAAGGCTGATAAAGACTGCGGAGGAGAAAAACTTGCAAACCACCGGACTCATCAACCGTCTGGAGGCGCAACATGGCGTCAAAGTGAAACCAAGCTCTCTTCCAACCAAGAGGACCGAGGAAGGTTTCGACCCAAACGCCTACAAACTCATGTCAAAGGCCGGGTACGACTTCGCTTCTTCTGAGGCGGCTGGAAAGAAGGTTTCAAACACAGTCAATGACAAAGAACGTAACCTCACCAAAACTCAAAAGAAGTTGAAGGGGCATGGTTATGGAGTTGACAACAACAAAGCCGGACTTGGCTTCACACCAAATGCACCCGTGAAGATTTCAAGCAAAGTGAAGAAAGCTAGCGCTCAACATATCAGTGTGAGCATTGAACAAGACCAAAAAGAGCCTAAACCCGCCCCTCGGATGTCGGTCTTCGATAGGATGAGCCATTTAAGCTCCAGAATTTCAGTGCTTAATCGCATTGGTAGTCAAGACCGAACCTCTGTCTTCAAGAGGCTTAACGCGCCAACATCCCAAAGCTCTATTTTTGAAAGGTTGTTAAAGCTTAAGAAACAAAGCAACACAGCTATCTCTCCTCTGCGACGATCAGCTTCGGAAAGATTTGAAGATAATGAGAAGCCTTTTGGAAAGAGGAAGACAACACCAAAGGAAGAAAAGTTCGATAGGTTAGCAGAAAAAGGCGACGTTCGAAGCTTGATTCCTTCAAGGATGAAGCGCCAAGCAATCCTAGAGGTCGACACAAAAGGACCACTGAAGGTAAGGAGGCGCATCATCGTCCACACTGGCAAATCTTCATGCCAACAAACCCAAGAGAACGACACTGAAGATGAAATCCCTAAGAAAGATGTCACTTCTGGCTATTTCGATTCAAAGTTTTCACCTCGACTGTTGGGGGCATGCTCCAAGTCAAGTGAAATTGAAGGATGGACTCATGTCACTCCGAAGAAACTGCACGAGAAACATGTCTTCTCCACAAGTGCACCAATCAGAAAGAAGGGAAAACAGCTTTCGCCAACCTCCAAAACAATGTGAAAATGTTGAAGATAAGAAGATTTCAACACAAAGATCGTTTATGCGGGATCTTTTCTTCCTCGAAGACTTATTCAATTTCTCGATCAAGGCTCCTTGCTATGAAGATTGTGAGGAATGCATTTCGAAGATCGCTTTGAAGAAATTGGACAAGCAGCAACCATCTTGTCCACAAGTTTATCAGTTGAAAAGGGGGCAAAACAGCTCTTGTCAACTTCCAGAACAATGTGAAAGTGTTGGAGATAATGAAATTTCGACACAAAGATCGTCCATCCCCATCACAATGTGCGACCTCTTCCCAGAAGACTTCTTCAATTACTTGGTCAAGGCTCATTCCTATGAAGATTGCGAGGAACGCCTCTCCCAGATCGCTTGACAAATTCACAACAACAACCAAAAGCTCCTTGTTCGCACGAGCCTAAAAGGCAACAACAAAAGCTCCTTGCCTGCATGAGCTGAAACTGCAAATGGCACCAAAAGCTCCTCGTTCGCACGAGCCTAAAAGGTGACAACCAAAGCTCTTTGCCTGCACGAGCTGAAACTGCAAATGGCACCAAAAGCTCCTCGTTCGCACGAGCCTAAAAGGTGACAACCAAAGCTCCTTGCCTGCACGAGCTGAAACTACAAATGGCACCAAAAGCTCCTCGTTCGCACGAGCCTAAAAGGTGACAACCAACGCTCCTTGCCTGCATGAGCTGAAACTGCAAACGGCACCAAAAGCTCCTTGTCTGCACGAGTTGAAACTGCAAACGACACCAAAAGCTCCTCGTTCGCACGAGCCTAAAAGGTGACAACCAACGCTCCTTGCCTGCATGAGCTGAAACTGCAAACGACACCAAAAGCTCCTTGTCTGCACGAGTTGAAACTGCAAACGACACCAAAAGCTCCTCGTTCGCACGAGCCTAAAAGGTGACAACTAAACGCTCCTGGCTCGCAAGAGCATAAACTGTGTACGGCAAAATCATCACCAAAATCACCATTAAAATCCAAAAAAAAAAAAAAAAAACCATCACTCATTTGAACTACGTCATGGCTTGATCCCTCCTCAATCAAGGGTACGTAGGCAACTTGAAACTTCAAAACTTCAAGTACAGTCACATCATCAACAAAAAGACAAACACCTTGAGAATAAAGAGCAAATTCAAGAATGCAAACACTTTATTTCTTTGAAGAAATCACAAGTCCGATTCAAAATCAAGTGTTCACCACCCTTGAATCAAATTCAACTCCAGATAAAAGGAGTAAGTTCAGACCTTCGGGGGAGACCAAAAGAATCTTCCAGCCCAGTTCAAGATTAAGCCTGTGGAAAATCAACGATTGGAGGAAACCAGAAAATCTTCCAGTCGAACTCAAGATCAAGCCTCGATGGCCCTTGAAGAAATCACAAGTCCGATTCAAAATCAAGTGTTCACCACCCTTGAATCAAATTCAACTCCAGATAAAAGGAGTAAGTTCAGACCTTCGGGGGAGATCAAAAGAATCCTCCAGCCCAGTTCAAGATTAAACCTGTGGAAAATCAACGATTGGAGGAAACCAGAAAATCTTCCAGTCGAACTCAAGATCAAGCCTCGATGGCCCTTGAAGAAATCACAAGTCCGATTCAAAATCAAGTGTTCACCACCCTTGAATCAAATTCAACTCCAGATAAAAGGAGTAAGTTCAGACCTTCGGGGGAGACCAAAAGAATCCTCCAGCCCAATTTAAGATTAAGCCTGTGGAAAATCAACGATTGGAGGAAACCAGAAAATCTTCCAGTCGAACTCAAGATCAAGCCTCGATGGCCCTTGAAGAAATTTCCAGCCCAATTCAAGATCAAGCCTCGATGGCCCTTGGGTTGACATCTACATTAAGGGACTTCAAAACGCATCTTTTACACGTGACAAGCACATGTCTACGACGCGCCTTGAAGTGGGGGCATTTGTAGACATCGAAATTTCAGTAAAATAAATGTTAACCAATGTATTAAAATTACAACATTTATTTACTTCACCAACCTCACACACTTACTTCACCTACAACATCCATTTACTTCACCAACCTCACACACTTACTTCACCTACAACATCCATTTACTTCACCTACAACCTCCACTCACTTCACCTACAACCTCCACTTATTTCACCAAAAAAATGAATGGTGGTGATTCACTCTCAAAGCCTATAAATAGGCTTCTCCATCAAGAGGAATAGAGAACCAATTCACAAATACATTTCTCTACTCCCAAAATGGAAGAGAATACTCCCCATGGGGGGGACCAAAACCTTGAAGCCTTAAAGTTCTAAAGCTCTCAAGAAAATCCCGAAGGATCAAGAAAGCACTATTCGTTCTTCGTCAAATCCTCCTTCAAGATCAAGCCCCAACGGCCCTTGAAGAACTCCCACCAACTCAAGATCAAGCCCCGACGGCCCCTTGAAGAAATTATTCATCATTCATCATCCGTTCATCCTAAGATCAAGCCCCAACGGCCCTTTGGATCAACAACCTCAACAAACCCATACACCCATTCTTCAAGATCAAGCCCAACGCCCCTTGAAGAACTCCCACCAACTCAAGATTAAGCCCCGACGACCCCTTGAAGAAAGTGTTCATCATTCATCATCCGTTCATCCTAAGATCAAGCCCCAACGGCCCTTTGGATCAACAACCTCAACAAATCCACACATCCAATCGTTCTTCAAGACTAAGCCCAAAAGCCCTTGAAGATCTGCTCATCCATTAACCTTCAAGATCAAGCCCAAAAGCCCTTGAAGAAATCCATACACCCATTCTTCAAGATCAAGCCCAACGCCCCTTGAAGATCCATTCAACAACTGTTCATCCTAAGATCAAGCCCCAACGGCCCTTTGGATCAACAACCTCAACAAACCCATACACCCATTCTTCAAGATCAAGCCCAACGCCCCTTGAAGATCCGTTCATCAACAGTTCATCCTTAGATCAAGCCCCGACGACCCTTTGGATCAACAACTCATCCACAAACCTACACCCTACGAAGATAGAATCAAAGGACCAAATTTGAGAGAGATCGTAACCCCAAAATCATTAAACACCAAAAATATTATTTTGTACACGTATTCTTGTTTCTTGTTTCAGGAATTTTTCGTGTTCACAACTTCTTCTACTTCAAATGAATCATTACCATGAGACTTATTGGTTCCCATATCTTCAATAGCTCCAGATCCTTCTTCATCTTCTATGATTGTTTCTTCATCAGTTTCTCATTCAAGATCAGTTAAGATAGCCTGCTCATGAATGTCATCCCAATTCCATTGTTCATCTTCCTCAAAAACCACATCTCGACTTAAAATAATTTTCTGTGAGATGGGATCAAACAGTCAATAAGCTTTGGATTCCTCACTTACCCCTAACAGTATGCATTTGAGTATTTTGTCATCAAGTTTCACTATTTTGCTATCAGGTACATGCACGTGAGATACACATCCGAAGACTCTAAAGTGATCCACCGATGGTTTGTGCCCACTCCAAGCTTCTTCAGGTGTCTTTCTTTTTACGGCAAGAGTTGGACTTCGACTCAATACATGCACTGCCCAGTTCAATACTTCGGGCCAGAAATTTTTTGGAATTTGCTTCTCTGATAGCATGCACCGAACCATATTCATGATAGTTCGATTCTTCCTTTCAGCTACGCCACTTTGTTGAGGTGTGTAGGCAGCCGTCAACTGTCTGTGAATGCCACTTTCACTGCAGAAACTTGTGAATTCATGTGATGTGAACTCACCTCCTCGATCTGTCCTTAAGCCTCTTATGAACGTTCCTGTTCCTTCTCCACTCTAGCTTTATAAGTTTTGAACGTAGCCAAGGCTTTTGATTTCTCCACCAGAAAATAAACCCACGTTCTTCTACTAAAATCATCAATAAAAGTGATGAGATACATCTTCTTGCTATTTGAGACTGGACTTATCGGGCCACATATGTCAGCATGTATTAATTGTAATATCTTGGAGGCTCTCCATACTTTCCCGTGGAAAAGAGTCACGGTGCTGTTTTCCCACAAGACAATCTTCACACACTTTCTGAGACGCTTTGAACTTTGGTAACCCTTCAACCATATTCTTTTGTTGCAGCAATTTCAGTCCATTCCAGCTCAAATGCCTATACCGACAGTGCCAAAGAGTTGCTTGATCAGTGGTTGTCATGGTGAGACTTTTTTGTTCCTTCAGTGAGTAGCAAACAACCAATGCAAACATCCTATTGCACATCATCTCAGTCTCAAGAATTAGACCTTTCTCAGGATGAAAGATCTTGCACTTTCCATGTTGCATGAGCATAACAAGTCCCCTCTCTTGCAGTTGACCAATGCTCAACAAATTATTCTTTAACTTAGGTACAAAGAAGACTCCTGTAACAACATGCACGATCCCATGCACCTCTATTCGCACCTTGCCCTTGCCCTTCACACTGAGACTGGAGTCATTTCCTAGCTTTACTGATTCTCTGAAACTGTCATCCATCTCGATAAATACTTCCTCGCTGCCACTCATATGATTACTACATCCAGAATCCAGGACCAAGTGTACTCCTTCTCAGTTCCTTAACATCCATTTGCGCCATCAGCAACATTTCTTCCTTTGTTTCTGCAAAATTCGCCTGTGAACCCCTAGCTTTCTTTGGACATTCCCACTGAAAATGCCCTAGCTCATGACACTTGTAGCATTCAATGATAGATTTGTCGAACCCAAATCTACCTTTTCTTCTTCTTCTTCCATGGTATGAGCCACGACCACCGCCTCTTCCTCCTTGTTGAATTCCATAAGTGACTTGAAGAGCTTGTTCATCCACAACTTGCCGACTGACTCTTTGTTCATGCATAAGAAGACTACTCTGGAGTTCATCAATGGATAAAGCATCCAAGTGATTCGACTCTTCAATCGAGCAAACAACATAATCATATTTTGAAGTCATGGACCTCAAAATTTTTTCAATGATTACCACATCTTCCATTCTTTCTCCATGAAGCCTCATCTTATTGGCTATAACAAGCGTTCTTCCAAAATAGTCATTCACAGTTTCTCCAGCCTTCATATGCAGTACTTCAAACTCCTTTCGAAGTGCCTGCAGTTAAGCACGTTTCACACATGTTGTTCCCTGATACTTTTGCTTCAAGGAATCCCATATATCCTTCGCAGTTTCCTTTTTCAAGATCGTTTCTAAAATAGCACAATCAATGGCCTGGAACAAATAGTTCTTGGCCTTCAAGTCTTTCAATTTCTGCTCCTCCAGTGCCTTCTTCTGCAAGTCACTAGATTTTGCCCCTTATGCTCCTGCAGTGATTCCTGTCTCCACCAAGTTCCAATATTCTTTGGAACGCAGAAAGTTCTCCATTAGCATACTCCAGTGATCATAGTGCCCATCGAACCTTGGGATGGCAGGTTGTACAAAGCTACTCTCAGACGTCATGTTTTTGTTCTTTCACGTTGACACCAGGTTTGGTCAGGCCCCGTGATAGGGCTCTGATACCAGATGTTGGAACTGATCTAGGTCACTAAGAGTTTTGAGAATGCAAAGTATGAAAGCATTGGTATACTCGGGAGAATTCTTATTAGCTTGAAACAAACAACTTCGGCTATTAAATAGCCTTACATCAAATAGGAAATCAAATAACAACCCACGATTATACAGGACCTAAAATCGTGGTGAGTGACTAGGTTAAACAGAAAACAACTTGTCCCTCAAGTATAGGAGGGTTATTAGCACGTCTAGGAATAAAGCCTAGAATAAAGGAACCCTAACAACTAGACTTTTGACTATTTCAACAATGATGTACCAATCTTCCTATACAGCCAGTCTCCTTCCGACTCTGAGGGATGTTTTGAGCATAATTTTAATACAACAGTGATATGTGTTATTTATCCCTAAATCTCTTACTTGGAAGGTTTTGTTTTTTTTTTTTTTTGGTGGGTCGAGCTCTCACTTGCAGTTTGAACAATCGAAAAATGAACATATATAAATGTAATATATCATTCGATTCAACAAAATTATCATGACCACCTTCGATAAGAGCAAAAAGGCAACAAAAGAACGAACCTAACCTTATTGCCATAAGAACACCGTATCAACCAAAAGAGAAGAAAAAATTGGTTCCAGCAGCATATCGGAGCCGAACCCGACCACCAAAAGTTGCAGCCACAAGTCTTATCGAAAACTAAATCTGCTGGGCCTAGAAAATTTATGCTCTGTCAAGCCACATCTGCTCTTCCTACCAACCATCAAATACAAAAGAGAGTTTAAACTTATTGTAACACAGAGATCATATAAAATCATTCGACACCTCAAACAAAATGATCTGCTCGATTCGTCCAAAACAACAAACAATCTGCTTCTCCAATCCACTTCAAACAAGCAAATGCCTTCCTCCAAACCACCTCGCTCCAAAATTGATCAGGGCACCTAAATTTCTCTTTGGGTCAGCATTTATACTACCAATTCCCACCACCACCACCTTATTAGTATGTCGTCTGATCCACTCATTTGGGTCTGATCAGAAAATACAAAAAGGAGGACGACGAAGCATGCAGCACTATTAATGTGGCCGGCTACTAACCATCTCAGCTCAGACCAGAGACACCACCATTGAGACTTGGGGCTCTTATTCTCCAATTTTCCCTTAAAATAATGGACCGGGTCACGCCACTACTCTCCTTGTTCATGCATAGAAGAAGTTTCTCCTAGCTAAGAACAAGTTTTTTCTCGTTAGGTTCAAGTAGAATAGCAGAATAAGTCAAATGTGCCTCCTAGCTAATAACAAAGTCTATTAACCAATTACATGAAATTGAAGCGGACCAAGTCATTTACAACTACACTTAAACTTGGATCTTCATACTACCATGTCAACCAAAACGAGGCCATCCATGATGAGGTCGACCTTGATCATTTTTCGAGCTCAAGCTAGGCGAACATTTTAGGTGGTTCGGTTGTAACACATGATGGGATTTAGGTACCTGCGCAAAGAGGTTAAAATCACACAAAATACTTGCAAGAGAACAAGGTAGTTGTAGTATAAACAGCTCAAGCAAGGTCGTTTTCTGCAGGGATTATTTAAAACAATTAATGAAAAACCCTAATCCTAGTTAATTATTTGAAAATAAAGATTGGAAAAGGTTGATTTTGAATTTAAAAGTAATAAAAACGAATTGGCTTTTTAGCCAAAATGGTCATTGAGATTTGCATAACTCCTCACTTTGGTCCCTGAGATTTCAAATCAATAGAAGTGGTCCCTGAGATTTTCCACCATCCATTATTTTGGTCCTTCCGTTAAAAACTCCGTTAAGTGTCCCGGAGCTCTTGGCCGGAAGTTTGGGCAATTTTCAAAGCTTCCTAACTCAATCGTTTCTTAACCAAATTCGACCTATAATATATCAAAATGAAGATAGGAAAGTGTAGAATAAGATTATACCTATTTGGAAACCCAATGGTTTCCAGAGATGGTCGGAAAATAGCCTCAAAGTTGACTGGTCCGAGGGAAAACTAGAAAACCCGCCGGAAACTGGGCAAACCTTAAACGTTCATAACTTCTTCAATACTCAACATAATCTAGTGATTTAAAAACGAAAATCATACTTCTTGACGAGATGAAGAGAATGATATCTTTTTTAACAGCTTACTCTCCTTGTTTTGGCCAAAAAACGGCTCAAAAGTAGCTGTCTTGGTCTCGAGTTAGCCACTTTCGAGCCGTTTTCTGGCCAAACCACGGCGAGTTAGCCCTTGAAAAAGGTACCATTCTCTTCGTCTCGTCTAGAAGTATGAATTTCGTTTTTAAATCACTTAATTTGTTGCGTATTGAAGAAGTTATGAACGTTTAAAGTTTGCCCAGTTTCCGACGAGTTTTCCAGTTTTCCCTCGGACCAGTCAACTTAGTCTATTTTCCGACCATCTCCAGAAACCATTGGGCTTCCAAATAGGTATAATCTTATTCTACACTTTCCTATCTTCATTTTGATATATTATAAGTCGAATTTGGTTAAGAAACGATTGAGTTACGAAGCTTTGAAAATTGCCCAAACTTCTGGCCAAGAGCTCCGGGACACTTAACGGAGTTTTTAACGGAATAACCAAAGTGGTGGATAGTGGACAATCTTAGGGACCACTTCTATTGATTTGAAATCTTAGGGACCAAAGTGAGGAGTTATGCAAATCTCAGGGACCATTTTTGATAAAAAGCCAAACGAATTTTAATAAAAGTAATTTAGGAAAAACAACTAATAACCAATTAGAAAGGAAACAAAACAAAGAGAAAAGGTTTTGAGAAACAAATTTGGAAAAGCACTAGGGTTATGCCATCCCCTTACTAATTACATATGAATTATGCAACTTTGAAGGTTAGGTTTTCCTAAAATATATTCTACTTGTGGCATTCAAGCTAGAACGTATATCAAACATGCAATCCGTCTGTGGCATTCAGATTAAATATAAACATGCATGACTCATTATGCTTTGTGAAAACCCTTTGAAAAACCATGCAACCTTTAAGACGTGGCATTCGCCCTAGGTGAAATTACAACTATCAATCACAAGAAGCAATACTCAATTCTCCGATGGCATTCCGACCGAATTGCATCCAATTACTTATCTAAACATCCTAATGGTCGCGAATCATTAAGACACAAAGACAGTTTAAAGCACAATGATTAATAATTTAAAGCATGCGTGAATAATATCATAAGCAATTAAATAAAAACTACATATTTATGCTAAGGCTCAAGGCATCGCCTTAGCAAAAGAAAATTAGTTACGTATATTCATAATTAAAATCAAAAGAGTTTTATTAAACTAGAAAAGGAATGAAAACACCTTGAAAGTATAAGTCTTGAAATCTCTAAGCTTTACCCAAAGTCTTTTCCCAAAAATTGCATACATACGAGAGAAATCCTAGGTCTACCCAAAGGCTTACTTATACTACTCTAATTAAAATCCTCCTAGTAAAAGGTCTTAGAATAAGACTAGGAAACCTAATAAATTGAAATTAAATAGGAAATATAATCCTAAATTGACTTGGTAAATTCACCCAAAATTCTGCAAGCCACGTTTTGGACCCAAATGAGCTCCAAAACTGGCCCTAAACAGCTAGATTTAAAGCTTGGACTATTCTGAACACTTCTCCAGAAGGCCACGAACCTATCCAAGATCTTGGGCTCCAAAAACGCAATTTAAGCCCAGAAACGTCAATTTCCATAAACGTGCATTGCTTCTTTAATAAATTGTTAGAAAATAACCGCTTGGTAAAAAAATCCCAAATTTTGATACGAACAAACCTAGAGACACACGAACGTCTTCCAATTTGAATCACTTCAAAATTCGTCTGTTTGATCACATTTTGCACCAGAGGAAGTCGAATGTCCTATATTGAAAGAGAATTGTTATTGGCACTCCAAAAATCTCATTCTACACTCCAAACTTTCTATATTTGGAAAGAAAAATACACTTGTGAGAAGTGTAGAATGAGATTTTTGGAGTGCCAATAACACTTCCCTATTGAGAATATAAAGCAAAGTATCAAAATTCTACCAAAATAATTACCAAATTATACTAAGAATAGGGCAAAATATATAATATAATATTGACTCATCAAAATACCCCCAAACTTAGCTTTTTGCTTGTCCTCAAGAAAAACAAAAATAAAAGCTAACAAACTATAAACTTAACTAAAACTAAATGACAAAAAATTTCACCTTCAAAGTTGCAATCCATAAAATACGTTAAAAATCAGAACATATTTTCAAAAGTTCCAGCTCATCCCACTACAGAGTCTAAGCCATTTATAATCAATTAGAAAAGAATTCACAAACTTCCTTTGGTGTAAAGTGAACCAACATAGCTAAGGAGACTTGACTAAAAACCCTTACTCCTCGTCCTTTTATTTCACACATACTACATTTAAATAAGACTATTTTTTTTTCTTATTTTCGATTTTTTTTTTTTTCATTTTTTTTCTTTTCATTTTTCAATACTGGTCGTGCAATGTCAGTTTAAATCTCACTGTATGACTCTTTGTGCGTAGGCAACTCGAATGGAGTTGATAACCGAGAGAAATGAACACTCAAGCTGCAGATCCAGCGAGTCACAAGGGAAAAATTAAAGGTCAAGCTCCTATAACTGCAACAGGTATAAAACTCATCCCTCGGTTCTTATTTTACTCAGCATGTATGTACACATTTTTCTTGTGATGTACTGTGATAGTACCTAAAACGGATAACGAAGACCGAGTAAATGCTAAGAAAAATAAATAAAACTTGGATTTGGGATGTTGATGAAGAATATGGACCTTGAACACGACTTGTCCCAATAATAAAAGTTAATGATAACCTGGATCACCCTTGAACATATGTATGGGCCATTTGGACTTGAACCGTACTGATGACAGAGAAAGAACTACCCCTAAACTTAAATAATGGCATCCTTGAATGTAAAAGAGATAGATCCCAAAAAAATGGTTGATATACGGACCATTTCCACTGTAACTCATACGCCTGATTGTTCTGTTGCGGCAAAATACCCCAGATCATCAAGGGCAGCTTAATGGACAAAACAATTGGCCGCTTAGCAAAATAAAGAGGTATACATTCTATCCCCCAAATCTGGATCAAAGATTGGGTTACAAAAATGTAGATCTGCTACTATGATAGAGTTCAGTGCTGCGATATATGGATCTATGAGTTCTCATTATTCTGCATCCACATATCACATAACTGAATCCCAGAAAACAAATGGTCAGATGTACACTTTTGTGGCTGGATCCATGATTCTGCAAAAGCTTTATAATTTTGGCATTATGTTTCAGCATAGTGTAGGAATGTGGTTGATGGTAATGTAGACTTGTTGCTGGGTGCATGATTCCAACCTAAAATAATCTCTCTGTGCATAAATTCTTGTTTGTTGTATGCAAAAACCCACGTTATGAAATCAGAGATAAAATATAGAAAATACTAATTGTAAACTAAAAATTAAATAAGTAAAAAACTTTCTTTTTTTTCTTTTTTTTTTTGTACTTGTATTTGTATTTGTATTTGTGTATTTATTTATTTTTAAGATTATTGTTGACCCTACAGGACAGCCTAGGAATTTAAATGCATATATATGGACTGAAAATGATGAAATAAAAGAGACAGAAAGTAATGAAAAAGTTAGAAAATTGGGTTGCCTCCCAATAAGCGCTTTATTTAACGTCTGTAGCTAGACAGAATAGAAGCCCAGTGATTAAGTTGCTAGATCCTTCAAAGTCATTAACTCGCATGCGATATCATAGGGTGATTCCAAATATGGTTTCAACCTATGACCATTAACTTTGAATGTGTTATGACTGTGCGCATTAGTAATGTCAATAGCTTTATAAGGATACATCTTTGAAACCGATATGGCCAATTCCAGCGAGACTTGAGTTTTCCTGGAAATAACCTTAGCCTGGAATTAAATAATAACATTTTCTGCCCTAGCAGGAACTATTTTCTGAGAATTTGACTATCATGAATTGCTTTGATTTTGTACGTCTTTGTATATGCGTGCGTTGTCATAAGCTCATCAAGCTCATTGAACTGCAGCTTACGTTTTTCCCTTGCTGAATCGTAAGCAAAATTCAACTCCTTAATAGCCCAAAATGCCTTATGTTCTAGCTCCATAGGTAAATGACAAGCCTTGCCATACACGAGCTGAAACTGGGACATCCCAATCGGTGTTTGAAACGATGTTCTGTAGGCCCAAAGTGCATCATTTAATTTCAAATTCCAGTCTTTGTGAGTGGAGCCAACTGTTTTCTCCAAAATACGCTTTATTTCCCTATTTGAAACTTCAACCTGCCCTGATGTTTGTGGATGATAAGCAGTGGCAACATGATGAGTTATCCCATATTTTGCAAGCAACGCAGCAAACTGTTTATTAATAAAATGCTTTCCCCCATCACTAAGTATAACTCGAAGGATTCCAAACTGTGGAAAAATAACCCCTTAGAGGAATTTTAGAACCACTGATCCTTGATTTGTTGGTAATGAAATTGCCTCGCCCCACTTGGAAACATACTTAACAGCCACTAAAATATATTGATTGCCATGTGAAGATGGGAATGGTCCCATAAAATAAATGCCCCAAACATCGAATAATTCAACAACCAAAATACCCTATTGTGGCATTTCATTCCTCTTGGACTGATTTCCCACTCGTTGACACTTATCACAAGCCTTGCACCAATTGTTTGCATCCTTGAAAATTGATGGCCAAAACAACCCACTTTGCAATATTTTTTATGCGGTCTGTTTGGGTCCAAAGTGTCCAGCACATGCATAGTGATGGGCGAATTTCAACACACTTTCCTACTCACTTTCAGGAATACAACGCCTTATAATTTGATATGGACAATACTTGTATAAATATGGCTCATCCTAAAAATAATGTTTAACATCTGCTAAATACTTCTTTTTTTGCTGAAAAGAAAAATCAGGAAGTAACACTCATTTTGCCAAATAATTCACAAAATCAACAAACCACGGGGTATTGTTGTGGACAGCGTAAAGTTGTTCATTTGGGAAGCTTTCACTCAATGGGAGAGAATCTTCTTCAGCAGTAGTTGGAAGAATTAATCTGGATAAATGGTCAGCCATCACATTTTCACTACCCTTTTTATCTTTAATCTCCAAATCAAATTCTTGAAGCAAAAGATTCTAACGAATTAATCTTGGCTTGGTATCTTTCTTAGACAATAAATATTTAAGGGCAACATGATCAGTATAAACAATGACCTTAGCTCCAACCAAATAAGACAAAAACTTCTCTAAAGCAAATATTACTGCCAACAATTCTTTCTCTGTGGTTGCACAGTTGAGCTATGCATCATTTAGAGTACGACTTGCATAATAAATGACATGGGGAAGCTTGTCCTTACGCTGCCCTAAAACTGCCCCAATTACATAATCTGAAGCATCACACATCAACTCAAACGGTAAGCTCAAATCCGGGGCTGCAATAATAAGGGCTGAAGTTAGGAGTGTCTTTAACTTGTTAAATGCCTCCAAACAATCTGCGTCAAAATTAAAAATTGCATCCTTAGCCAATAAATTACACAAAGGTTGGCTAATCTGGGAGAAATCCTTGATGAACCATCAATAAAAACATGCATGCCCAAGAAATGATCTCACAATCTTCACTGTAGTAGGAGGTGGCAATTTGTCAATAATGTCAATCTTGGCCTTATCAACTTCAATTCCCTTGTTGGAAACTAAGTGGCCTAGAACAATACCTTGCTTAACCATGAAGTGGCATTTTTCCCAATTTAACACCAAGTTTGTCTCTTGACACTGTTGTAGGACCAAAGACAAATTCTACAAGCATTTATCAAACGAATCCCCAAATACTAAAAAATCATCCATAAATACTTCCACAATCTGCTCAACTAAACTAGAGAAAATACTCATCATACAACGTTGAAAACTAGCTGGTGCATTACATAACCTAAACGGCATCCGTCTGTAAGCAAATGTTCCAAAAGGACAAGTAAAAGTTGTTTTCTCCTGA
The DNA here is from genome assembly GCF_041283825.1 of Pyrus communis. Lineage (NCBI taxonomy): Eukaryota > Viridiplantae > Streptophyta > Magnoliopsida > Rosales > Rosaceae > Pyrus > Pyrus communis. Next base: position 345,519 of record NC_142578.1, read on the forward strand.
TCTTTTGGTGCAACTGGAATCTGATTGTACTCAGAATTGCCATCTAAGAAATAATAAAATGCCCGACTCAGTCTGTCCAACATTTTATCAATAAAAGATAAAGGAAATTGATCTTTTTTGGTAGTTGAATTAGGCTTCCTATAATCAACACACATCTGTCAGCCAGTAGTTAAACGCGTAGGAACCAGCTCATTGTTATCATTCCTGACTATCGTAATTCCAGTACGATTTGGCACAATCTGTGTAGGACTTGCCCATTGGCTATCTAAAATTGGATAAATCATACTTGTGTCAAGAAGTTTCACTACTTCAGTTCGAACCACTTCCTTCATGATTGGATTAAGGCGCCTTTGAGCGTCAACTGTGGGTTTAACACATTCTTCCATTAGAATTATGTGCATAGAAATAGATGGATTGATTTCCTTAATATCTGCAATAGTCCACCCTAATGTATTATGATATTTATGCAACGTTCTAAGCAATATTTCCTCCTCGTAATGTGTCAAGTCTGCTGCAATAATAGCTGGCAGCGTCTGGGCAACCCCTAAATACATATATTTCAAGTGTTCAGGCAAAGGTTTCAGCTCCAATTTGGGTGGCTATAATTTGGTCGGTTTTAACGGTTGTTTTAGCTTCCCCAAACTTTCATAAACATGTCTCCATTTAGGCAACACGCCGTCTAGAGCTTGAACAACTTCGAAGATGTCTTCATCATGTGTTTCTGCATCAGAGTTCCCATATAAAACTTGATGCAAAGATTCCTGTATTGAATAAACCAGATAATTTGCATGAACAAACTTATCCAACACATAAACACGCATACAGTCAAGCTTTTTCTGCTGGCTGTTTGGCTACTTCAAACAAATTAAAAACCACTGACTGAACTTGGACCCTTAGTGTTAAAGTCCTCACTTCCACATCAATTAATGTTCTTATTGTTGCCATAAATGGTCTGCCCAAATTAATTGGCATTTGTAAATCTTTATCCATGTCCAAAACAATAAAATCTGCTGCCAAATAGAGATTGTCAACTTTGATGATCAAATCTTCAATGATCCCCTTTGGATATGCAACTGATTAGTCAGCTAATTGTAGGATAATTGAAGTAGGATTTAGCTCTCCTTGACCTAGTCACTGAAAAACAAAATAGGGCATTAAATTAATACTAGCACCTAAATCAATTAAAGCACGCTTAAAATCAGAATTTCCAATAGTGCAAGAAATAGTGAAACTCCCTGGATCTTCCTTTTTAGGGGGCAGTTTGTGCAGTAAAGCAACACTTCATTGTTCAGTGAGAATCACTTTTTCGAAGTCCACAAGCTTTTTCTTGTGTGTGCATACGTCTTTCAAAAATTTGGCATAAGATGGAATCTTCTTAATTGCATCCAACAATGGTAAATTAATCTAAATGTTGGCTAATGTTTGCATGAAATCTCTTAATTGTTGATCTTTGAGCTTTGGTTGTAACCTTTCGGGATAGGGAAGAGGAGGATCATAAACACGTCTGATTTCTGGGCAGAGACAGATTCTGAGTTGTTTGAAATTCGTCCAGAACAATTTTTGCATCTTTTTTTGCAATTTCTGTAGCTTTGTCCTTGTTTTCAAATTTTCCTTTGTCACGATTGTCGTAACTTTTTCCACTATGTAAAGCTCTCACTGCATGTTGTACCCCTTGGATTAGGCACTGTTTGACTAGGAAACTTCCCTTTTTCCCTTTCTGTAATATTACCTGCTAGCTGCCTAAATTGCCTCTCCAAATTAGTTAGGGAAGCTTGCATATTCTACATGTTTTGATTCATTATCTGCAGTATCTTGTGCAGGTTCTAGTTGCTTTGCTCAAAACTGATGCGAGTGGCATCTGCCAACTTGTCAATTGCAATTTCCCACAAAGCTTTGGCTGGTGCGGCAGGTTGCTGGATTGGTGGTGGGAATGGTGGTTTAACTTGCTGCTCACCACCCCATTTTAAATTTGGGTGTTCTCTCTAACCCGAATTATAAAAATTTGAATAAACATCATTTATTTGCCTTGGATAATTGTTGAATGCATTAACTTGCTCTGCCACAAAATCTGGATATGCACCTCTTTGTGGACAGCCTATAAATCATGTATGGGTTGGTTGCAAATTGCACAACATGCTGCTATAGGTTGCTAGACAGCAACCTGCTGAATTGGTGCTACAATTTTCTGTAGGATCATGTTAAATTTTGCATCAAAAATTTCTATTTTTTTTCTCAATCTTTTCAATTTGAGCAAATACATGTGGAGACTTATGGACATTTAAAAAACGCCCCTATTTTGTGGTTGATCCCCTGCCCATTGTTGAGATTCAAATGCCATGTTGTCAAACAATTGATAAGCCTCCTGGGCATTTTTAGTTGAATAAGAACCTCCTGATGAAGCATGAACATGATTCTTGGTGTTTGAATTTAATCCTCTAAAAAATATGCCCATCTATGTGTCTCCATCAATGCCTGCGTGAGGACACTTTCTGAATAACTCCTTAAAACGTTCCTCTGCCTTGTGAAACTCTTCATTAGGCTTTTGTGCAAAAGATAAAATTTGAGTCCTCATATCAAGAGTTTTAGAAGCAAGATAATATTTGTTAAAAAATTTGTCACTAATTTGTGCCCAAGAAGTGATACTAGCAGATGGTAGGGTAAGCAACCATGTTCTTGCCTTGTCCTTCAATGAATAAAGAAAAAGACGAAGTTTGATTGACTCTGTAGTAAAACCCTTCACTATAATATTTATGCACCCCATTAAACTCTGTGATATGCATATTAGGGTCCTCATGAGCTAATCCATGAAAAGTAGGCAAAGTCTCCAACATGTGATGTCTTATTTCGAACGCGTCGCCTTCTTCGCCTGGATATACAATGCAGCTTGGTAATTCGTTGGCACGGGTTACTAATGTATCCCTCAATGGTCATCCAGCAGTTGGTATGGCGAAAGCCATGGTATCCTTGCTGTCCAAAACCCTAGAAAACAGATTTTTCATAAAAGTTCCCTCCAATGAGGGTTCCCACGCTAAAAACTACTCCTTGCACCTTTGTCATAAAGTGCATTCCAGTTCTGGATTGAATTCTACTAGCTGTTGATTCTGAGATCTATTGCATACCATGTACCGGATCTGCCCAGATTGTGTGATCTGTAAAAAAACGAAAATTAAATTAATAATTTTTTCAATATATATCTACAGCAATAATTAACAAAGAATTATGATTAACACAAATTGTTTAAAAAAAATCCTCGGCGACGACGCCAATTTCTGGATGGGATTTTTAGTTACCTGCGCAAAGAGGTTAAAATCACACAAAATACTTGCAAGAGAACAAGGTAGTTGTAATATAAACAGCCTAAGTAATGTCGTTTTCCGTAGGGATTATTTAAAACAATTAATGAAAAACCCTAATCTAAGTTAATTATTTGAAAATAAATATTGGAAAAGGTTGATTTTGAATTTAAAAGTAATAAAAACGAATTTTAATAAAAGTAATTTAGGAAAAACAACTAATAACCAATTAAAAAGGAAACAAATCAAAGAGAAAAGGTTTTGAGAAACAAATTTGGAAAAGCATCCCCTTAACAATCCTATGTTGATTTACTAATTACTTATGAATTATCCATGCAACTTTGAAGTGTAGGTTTTCCTAAAATATATTCTATTTGTGGCATTCAAGCTAGAACGTATATCAAACATGCAATCCGTCCTTGACATTAAGATCAAATATAAACATGCATGCCTCATTATGCTTTGTGAAAACCCCTTGAAAAACCATGCAACCCCTAAGACGTGGCATTCGCCCCAGGTGAAATTATAACCATCAATCACAAGAAACAATACTCAATTCTCCGGTGGCATTCTGACCGAATTGCATCCAATTACTTATCTAAACATCCTAATGGTCATGAATCATTAAGACACAAAGACAGTTTAAAGCACAGTGATTAATCATTGAAAGCATGCATGAATAATATCATAAACAATTAAATAAAAACTACATATTCATGCTAAGACTCAAGGCATCGTCTTAGCAAAAGAAAATTAGTTACGCATATTCATAATTAAAATCCAAAGAGTTTTATGAAACTAGAAAAAAAATGAAAACACCTTGAATGTATAAGTCTTGAAATCTCTAAGTTTTGCCCAAAGTCTTCTCCCAAAAATTGCATACGTACGAGAGAAACCCTAGGTCTACCCAAAGGCTTATTTATACTCTAATTAAAATCTTCCTAGTAAAAGGTCTTAGAATAAAGGCTGGTTTGGAATTGTTGTGCTTTGAAAAAAAACTGCTTCTACTGTGAGAATAAGCAGCTGTGAAATAAAGCAGCATAACGTTTCGTATACTTTTTTGTAAAAGTGCTTTTGATGAAAAAAAAAAAAGCAGTATTATAGTGTTTGATAAACTTTTATGTAAAACAGATGTGAAAAAAAGCTGGTTTTTCAAAGCTGGGTTTTGCAGCTTTGTGTTTTTGGCTTTTTTCACCCAAAACTGTGAAAAAAAGCCGAAGCTGAATGTTTACCAAACATAAAAAAGCTCCCAGCTTTTTTTAATAGCCATTTTTTTTCTTCAGAATTACCTTAGTACCAAACTAAGGCTAAGACTAGGAAACCTAATAAATTGAAATAAATAGGAAACATAATTCTAAATTGACTTGGTAAATTCGTCCAAAATTCTGCATAGCCACGTTTTGGACCCAAATCAGCTACAAAACTAGCCCAAAATAGCAAGATTTAAATGACTATTTTGAACACTTCTCTAAAAGGCCACAAACCCATCCGAGGTCATCTTGGGCTCCAAAAATGCAATTTAAGCCCGGAAACGTCACTTTCCAGCAACACGCATTGCTACCTTAATAAATCGCCAGAAAATAACTGCTTGGTAGAAAAATCCCAAATTTTGACATGAACAAACCCAGAGATACACGAATGTCCCCCAATTTTAATCACTCCAAAATTCGTCCGTTTGATCACGTTTTGCTCCAGATGAACTCGAATACCCTATATTGAAAATATAAAGCAAAGTATTAAAATTCTACCAAAATAATTACCAAAATATCTTTCTCTCCCCCCCCCCCCCACCAACCTCTTGTAGAAAGGCGTATGTATATATGTACATACTCAAATATAATACAAATCTATAGCCCAATTATAGGTGAACCGCTCAAATATATAAGCATCATGAAATGAAAGGTTACATCAAAGAATCGTTGTATTAGTAACTGCATCCAATCTTCAAACTCAGCACTATTTACAGATTAATGCTACGAGAAAAATTATATACACACATTTGCGTAACCTGAAACACAAAAATAGAGAGGAAAGCTACATGTACACAATACAAATTTATGGGGGGTCAAACCAGTGTAAGCAAAAAACACAAGGTCAAGAAAAGGTTGGTAAGGTAACTCTTTCTCCCTATCTATTCTTAAATATGCTTAATTTGGAAAACTACTCAACAAGTTGTCCCATTTGTTAAAATGAATTAGTTAAGTCTCCAGAACTTTGACCTGGGCACACTACTACAACAACATAAAGATGATTGTGAGTATTGAAAACCGTGTACCCTTTAGCATTATTACCGACGCTTTCAAGATGAGCCATTTCATTTGGACAGAGTTGCATGCTGGAAACTGATTCAGAGGTCATGTATTCTACTTTGCTGCTCTGAAATCCAGCGCTTGGACAGCTAGGCAGAAAACTAGATTTTGTAGCAAGATCTAATCCTTTGTTGTCCTTCGCTTGATCTAATATATCATTCAGTTTCATCTTATCCTTCACACAACTGGGTATGGATCTATGGGTATGGTTATGAAGCTGGGATGCCAAAATATGGCATATAGGGTCGGAAACAATGTAGCCTAGCTCGCGTGGGCTGGCTGCAATAAGGGGCAGGCCCTGCACCATGGTTGCATGCCTTGTTTGGGCACGAGGAAGGGCATAGAGGCCTTAAGCCGTGTCTGGGATGAAGCCCTATAACGCTAGGTTGTTGGTAATAGACTAAAACCAACGTAGGAAGGCAGGCCCAGCATGCGCTGGCCTGGGTGAGGAGTGACGAAGCCCAGCTACGAGCTGGCTTAGGGTTTTGGGCTTGGGTGCGAGAAGCCTAGCTAAAGGCTGGCTTTTGGACGTAGGCTGAGAAGCGGACGAGCTCATCAATCACAGCAGGCTTTGCTGCAAGCAGGCTGGTACACTGGGACATAGCCCAGTAAGCATCGAGCTCGCTAGCAATGGGCCAGTTTGCGTAGAGACAAACCTAGCAAGGTTACAGGCCTACTACTGGGCTCGGGACTTTATGCCCGTATAGGAACCCAACCCAGGCCTTCGACCTGGTTGTCTGTGCAAGTGTAGCAAGCCCACGGGGCTACTGCATATGGTCCATGGCGTCGTCCAGGATGGTGGCGTGGCTGCAGGTTAGCCAACTCGGCTTGGCAGCACGGTGTGATGGGTGCATATTTTCATATATTTTTATCATATACTTTCTTTGGATTTTCTATATATGAATGGGTTAAATGCACTAATTTATATTATTTTAATTTATAGGCATTAAATACTGAAGTTATGCAAAAATGAAGTGAAAAATGAGTTGTTTGGGTGTCAAGTAATTCCAGTGGAGCAAGAGGCTAATTAACTGCACCAAGGCATATGCGTTACAACAAGAAGATGAGACTGCAACGGTTTTGGAAATCAAATGGACATGGGAGTGCTATTCAATGGATTTAAGAAGAGGCATAATTATTTGTTTTATTTTCTTTTTATTTAATAAGAACTTAAAGTGCATTAGTTAGGATTTTAGTGGGGTTAAATTAGTTTTTTTTTTTTTTTTCTCTTGTATTTTCCGTGGGTGTTATAAGGAGATTTCTTCTCCTTGTGATGCATTACTTAAAAAAAATAAAAAATTACATCAACAAACTTTCCCATAGTGGGTTGCGGCAAGGAAGGGCAAAGAGGAAGAGCTACATTTGAGTTTTTCTTTACTAGGGCTACGATGTAGCCTAATCATGAATACTTAATTGCCTTGTGGCATTGTTATTATCAAGTTTTTCATCTTTATTGAGTATCTTTTGCTAATTGTAATGCGCTTGATTTTTATTTAGATGCTTGATCACCATCTACATTTAAATTAGGTTGATTTGATGCAAGTTAGAGTAGATGTCATACTTAACTTGGGTGTAGCTTCTTGCAATTGATACCATAAACACCTATTTGTAGATGCCATGCAATTAGGGTTTGTGTAATTTTCCAACGATTTCCATAGAGTTTAATGGGTTCTTACTTGTTTAAATCCATCTAGATGCCATAGAGGGTTAACATGTAAGGATACTTTTGATGTAACCAGATGCCATGGTTGTCGAATAATTTAGGGAAAATCGATCATCAATATTGGGGAACTACTTGAGCATAACATATTAAGGGAATTAAGTAGGATTGGTTACGGTGAATTCGGATGCCTTAGGTCTTCTTTTCTTATGTTTTCAATTTATAATTTACATGTATTTTATTTTCAAGCTTTATTTTATTTTAGTTTAATTTCAAAGTTTCATTCTTTTCCATTAAAGCTTCTCAAATATGATTTGTTTCAATTTTGTAAGACAGACTTTAGAATCAATTCGATCTCTATGCGACGATATCCATGCTTATATGCTATACTATCATTTGATTCGTATACTTGCGAGCACAAAAATTCGAGACTTAATAAGCCTAATTTCGGTTATCTAATTTTCGCAACAAGTTTCTGGCGTCGTTGCCGGGGATCAAATTTGATTCTATTACTTAATTGGATTGTTACATCTTTTAGTTGGTTTAGCTTTAATGTTAGTTGTTAGTTTTTTTTTTTTTTTTTTTTTTCAACAAAAAATTATTCTCCTAAGTCTCTTGTTTAGCTTACCCATTGTTTGGTGTTTTTGTAGAAAACTAGAGCCACCTAACCATGTTGCCAGTAGGAAAATTCAAGTTTGGTGGGGTGGATTGTCATCTCCATCTTTGTTTGCCCGTCTCCTTAAACCCGGGAAGTTTCCTTGTCCAAGAGCTTTATTTCATTTATTTTCTTTTGTTGTCTATGTTCGTTATCCTCATTTTTTTTTCTTTCATTGTTTTTGTTTTAGTTTTGGAAAACAAAATTAAAATACATACAAAAATATAAAACTTGAGAACCCAAAAATATTTTTCTTTGAGTCTTGTTTTTATTGGCTACTTCCCCATTCAATGATGAGATACGATCTTTTCGTTTTTCATAACTTTCAAGAAATTTAAGTTTGACATTAGTTCTTTACATTATCTTTGTTTAAACTATATTTTTTTGATGATCATGACTTGGAAAAAAAAAATGCGCGTAGCCTTGTTGGTGTGAAACTATAGCATGATTTAAAGTTTCATATGTGAATATAGTGAGCTAATGTAACCCTTGTGAGCTTTTGAGCCTATTTTATGATTGAACCACTATGCATCAATCTTGTTTATTCTTGTGCGCATGATCTCATTTTTACATGTATCTCTAGAACTTGCTTTACACCTCTCGTTGCATTCATCAATTCACATAACAAACTTGGAAGTGATTTAGGCATTTGTTTCTTTCGTTTGAGCCTTTCTAGCCAACCATTATAATTGTTTTCCCTAGGTAGCCATTTTGAGCCCTTTTGTGATCCTTTTTGTTCTTAAACCTAAATTTTCCCTACCTAGCCTTGTAAAAAAATTTCTACCTGTCTAAAAAGCTTGTAGAGTAATTTTTTTTAAGAGCAGAGAATTCCAAGTGTTGGGGCTTAAATATTATCATAGAAAGGAAAAAAAATGATGAGAAAGAAAAAAAAAAAAAAAGCGGTTGTCTGCTTGAAAAAAAAAAGGAAAAGAAAAAAGAGAAATGTGATGTAAAAAAAAAACGTTTCAAGATTTAACCAAATGATCTATTTTGGTACTCAAGTTCTGAAGTGCGGGTTTAAAGTTTCTCTATCTCTCAAATACAATTGTGATGCTCTACAAGTTATTTAGATTTTGTGTTTTTCCATACTCTTTTCTTGTGTAACCAATTAACCCTCAACCTCGTTATAACCTATGAAAGACCTTTTGATCCAAGAAGTAACTTGATATTGATATCGAGTTAGGTAGACAAGCAAGCATATGGCGTCATGTATAATGAGATCATTTGAGTGAAACACATTAACCTATAAATATGAGTGAATGAGTGTATACCTTGTGAGAAGCTTACTTGTTTGCATAGGATGATTTTAAGAAGCTTGGAATTGCATTGACATGACTATTACACACACTACACTCCAAGTTGGTTCATTAAAATTAGGTTAAAACTTGGATAATGTCTTGAACTACTGTTGCTTATTTCTTGAAAGTTATCTCATGGTTGGTGTTTTCTCTAAGATTAAAATTTGGGAATTTAGCTAAAAATTTGTTGTGTTTTATTTTCTTTTGTTTAGCTCCAGGACAAGCAAAATCTAAGTTTGGGGTATTTGATGGGTGCATATTTTCATATATTTTTATCATATACTTACTTTGGATTTTCTATATATGAATGGGTTAAATGCACTAATTTATAATGTTTTAATTTATAGGCATTAAATACTGGAGTTATGCAAAAATGAAGTGAAAAATGAGCTTTTTGGGTGTCTAGAGTAATTCCAGTGGAGCAAGAGGCTAATTAACTGCCCCAAGGCATATGCGTTACAACAAGAAGATGAGATTGCAATAGTTTTGGAAATCAAATGGACATGGGAGTGCTATTCAATGGATTTAAGAAGAGACATAATTATTTGTTTTTATTATTTCCGTTTATTTTCTTTTTATTTAATAAGAACTTAAAGTGCATTAGTTAGGATTTTAGTGGGGTTAAATTAGTTTTTTTTTATTTTTTATTCTTGTCTTTGCCGTGGGTGTTATAAGAGATTTCTTCTCCTTGTGATGCATTACTAAAAAAAACATCAACAAATTTTCCCATAGGGGGGTTGCGGCAAAGAAGGGCGAAGAGGAAGAGCTACATTGGAGTTTTTCTTTACTAGGGCTACGATGTAGCCTAATCATGAATACTTAATTGCCTTGTGGCATTGTCATTATCAAGTTTCTCATCTTTATTGAGTATCTTTTACTAATCGTAATGCGCTTGATTTTTATTTAGATGCTTGATCACCATCTACGTTTAAATTAGGTTGATTTGATGCAAGTTAGAGTAGATGCCATACTTAACTTGGGTGTAGCTTCTTGCAATTGATACCATAAACGCCTATTTGTAGATGCCATGCAATTAGGGTTTGTGTGATTTTCCAACGATTTCCATAGAGTTTAATGGGTTCTTACTTGTTTAAATCCATCTAGATGTCATAGAGGGTTAACATGTAAGGATGCTTTTGATGTAACTAGATGCCATGGCTGTCGAATAATTTAGGGAAAATCGATCATTAATATTGGGGAACTACTTGAACATAACATATTAAGGGAATTAAGTAGGATTGGTTACGGTGAATTCGGATGCCCTAGGTCTTCTTTTCTTATGTTTTCAATTTATAATTTACATGTATTTTATTTTCAAGCTTTATTTTATTTTAGTTTAATTTCAAAGTTTCATATATTTTCCATTAAAGCTTCTCCACTATGATTTGTTTCAATTGAGTAAGTAAGACTTTAGAATCAATTCGATCTCTGTGGGACGATATCCGTGCTTATATGCTATACTGTTATTTTATTCGTATACTTGCGAGCACAAAAATTCGAGACTTAATGAGCCTAATTTCGGTTATCTAATTTTTGCAACATTGTGGAGCAGTGAAAATCCCATAAATTAATTAACTAATTTGTTTCAACATCTTGGGTTTGAAAACCCTAATTGCTTCTAAATTATTTCAATGTTTTGACTCACAAATTCCACATAGCATAATTGCATATTGCATGAACAAATATATTGACAAAATATATGAACACATATGCAATATATATAATTGAAAGGAAAATATAAATATATGGGGTTCATGCATCATTGGGAATGTTTTCTGCCATTCTATTTCAACGAAGGATGAGAGACTTTCTCTCTCCAAATCCCATAAATTTTCATAATAATTGCTCCACTCAGCCTTTATTTCATTTTAAATACCCTATAAATACTTCACTCAACCCTTTATTTTCCTTTAAATTCCCATAATTATTATTTTATATCATTTTAAATATCCTATAACTACTTCACTCATCCTTTATTTCCTTTTAAATTACTTTTAATTGCCACATTCAGCCTTTATTTTGCTTGAAATTTTCCTATAATTGTGACCAATCACCCTTATTTTTCTTGAAGTTCTCTATAATTGCTTACAATAAAATAAATAATTATAAAATTTTGAGACAATATGACATAGTTTCCAAGTACAACTAGACTTAGTAATAAAGAAGATGATATTATCTTTGATTTAGTTATAGTTGTATTTGTTTTTACAAAGTATTATATTGTTATAAATATACTTATATGTATAATCTCTACTAATTAATAAAACACTGATTGTCAACCAAAATTTCATAAAATTACCAGTTTAACCCTTTAATTAAAAAAGAACAATAAGAAATATGAGGCAGAAATGTAATTTCACACAACCAAATTTTGCTTTTTTTTTTTATAAAGCATCACCCACATATAATCCTAACATATCTCTAATTATTAAAAATAAAAATAAAAATAAAAATAAAAATAAAACAAAAAGGAAAAAAACTTACTAAAATTTTAATTTACGTGAGGCTTCGTCTTGCTTCTAGCTAGACTGGGCTATCCAATGGATGCGCCCTGCCTTTTAATGCATTGGGGTCAGCATACTACCAATACTCACCACCACCACCTAATTAGTATGTCGTCTGAGCCATTCATTTCGGTCTGATCAGAAAATACAAAAAGAATAAGGACGACGAAGCATGCAGCACTAATAATGTGGCCGGCTACTAACCATCTCAGCTCAGACCGGAGACACCACCATTGAGACTTGGGGCTCTGATCCTCCAATTTTCCCTTGAAATAAATGGGTCGGGTCACGCCACTACTCTCCTTGTTCATTCGTCTTGGCTGAAACCTCCAAACGATAAGAAGTTTCTCCTAGCTAGCTAAGAACAAGTTTTCTCTCTTTAATTTTGTTCAAGTAGAATAGCAGAATAAGTCAAATACGCCTCCTAGCTAATAACAAAGTCTATTAACCAATTACGTACATGAAATTGAAGCGGACCAAGTCATTTACAAATACACATAAACTTGGCTATTCATGCTACCATGTCAACCAAAACGAGGCCATCCATGATGAGGTCGACTCGATCATTTTTCGAGCACAAACTAGGCGAACATTTTACGTGGTTCGGTTGTAACACACCAGCCACTTCACCCTAACAAGGCTCAATCATTTTGCTCTGCCTTATATTTGAAAGGCATTGTCAAAAATGGCGATGGGGTAGGAGCATGGTTGGTATGCGCCGAGCAGATTTTGGATTCGACAGCTGAAACTACCAAGTTGCGAGTGTTGCTTTTGGTTCTCGGTTCTCATTATCTCGGCTATATATTCTAGTTTGCAACTTTGGACAGAGCATAATATAGGAAGGATCTGGGAATCAGAGGGGTTATCAGTCGTGATCAAGTCATTTTGCATGGGCCTTTTACCTTATTGTTGTTTGTTTATTGGGTTCCTTTTGGTATGATCAGTGGCTTATTGTGAAAGGAATTGGTACAAATTAATATTAAATTTTAATCCGAGAGGATATCAGTCGTGGTCAAATCTCTAGATGCTTCTAAAAATTTTAATACAAGTCTTTACCTGCTTAGATTATCCACAGGGAAAATCCAAGACCAGTTCATCATCAGTCTCTCTTGCTAATCTATAAATACAGAAGTGTCCCCATGCATAATTTTCATCCATTTCGAAGCCACTCATCATCAGATCATCTAGTTAAATACAAGTTCCACGTCCTTGCTAATCCCCTATACACTATAGCTAGCGATGAAAGGAGTTCATTTCCCTATAACTGCTGCTGCCCTGTCAGTATTAGCATTCGCTACCCTCCTTGCCTCTGCCTCTGATCCCGATCCTCTTCAGGACTTTTGCGTAGCAATTAATAACACCGATTCTGCTGGTACGTATACTTATATGTTTTAATTATGTAAAAACAATATCCATAATTAAGATTCCATTCAGTACAGAGTACGTAGGAAATAGCAAGGCCTAAACCCTAACTATATGATTTTGCATGGATGATGAGGCTGATGGCTCATCATCCATGCATGTACAACGCCTACGTACATAAAAAAGATTTAATTGCTTGTGTGTATCATTGCGAGCAGTGTTTGTGAACGGGAAGTTCTGCAAGGACCCAAATCTTGCATCAGCAAACGATTTCTTCTCTAACAAGCTCCGGTACCCCGGAAACACATCGAATCCGGTCGGTTCAATTGTTACGGCGGCGAACGTGGATGTTATACCCGGACTCAACACTCTCGGCATATCCTTTGCTCGCATAGACTTCGCACCAAATGGCCTCAATCAGCCTCACACTCACCCTCGTGCCACGGAGATCTTCATAGTCTTAGAAGGCTCACTCTACGTCGGATTTGTCACATCCAATATTAATGGCGACGGCAATCGGCTGTTCACCAAAGTGTTGAACAAGGGAGATGTGTTTGTATTCCCAATTGGTCTCATTCACTTCCAACTCAATGTCGGAAAAACCAATGCTTTGGCCCTCGCCGCTTTTGGCAGCCAGAACCCGGGAGTGATCACCATTGCGAATGCAGTCTTCGGATCCAAACCTCCCATCAACCCTGATGTTTTGACCAAGGCATTCCAGTTGGACAATAATGTGGTTGATTATCTACAGAAACAGTTTTGGTACAATAACAGTTGATCAAAACGACTCACAAATTATATGAAATATAATATTAAATAAATAAGAAGATCATGGTTTGATTTGCCTATGTAATGATGTACCAATCTTCCTATATAGCCAGTCTCCTTCCGACTCCGAGGGATGTTTTGAGCATAATTTTAATACAACAGTGATGTGTGTTATTTATCCCTAAATCTCTTACTTGGAAGGTTTTCTTTGTGGGTCGAGGTCTTACTTGCAGTTTGAACAATCGAAAAATGAACATAAATAAATATAATATATCATTCGATTCAACAAAATTATCATGACCACCTTCGATAAGAGCAAAAAGGCAACAAATGAACGAACCTCACCTTATTGCCATAAGAACACCGTATTAACCAAAAGAGAAGAAAAAATTGGTTCCAGCAGCATATCCGAGCCGAACCCGACCACCAAAAGTTGCAGCCACAAGTCTTATCGAAAACTAATTAATCTGCTGGGCCTAGAAAGTTTATGCTCTGTCAAACCACTTGTGCTCTTCCTACCAACCATCAAACACAAAAGAGAGTTTAAACTTATTGTAACACAGAGATCATGATAAAATCATTCGACACCTCAAACAAAATGATCTGCTCGACTCGTCCAAAACAACAAACAATCTGCTTCTCCAATCCACTTCGAACAAGCAAATGTGTTCCTCCAATCCACCTCGCCCCAAAATTGATCAGGGCACCTAAATTTCTCTTTGGGTCAGCATACTACCAATACCCACCACCACCACCTTATTAGTATGTCGTCTGAGCCATTCGTTTGGGTCTGATCAGAATATACAAAAAGGAAAAGGACGACGAAGCATGCAGCACTATTAATGTGGCCGGCTGCTAACCATCTCAGCTCAGACCGGAGACGCCACCATTGAGACTTGGAGCTCTGACCCTCCAATTTTCCCTTGAAAATAATGGGTCTGGTCACGCCACTACTCTCCTTGTTCATTCATCTCGGCTGAAACCTCCAAACGATAAGAAGTTTCTCCTAGCTAGCTAAGAACAAGTTCTCTCTTTTAATTTGGGGTGTATTCAATTGGGATTTTCAGTGATTTTGATTCATTTAATGAATCTAGGAGTATTCAATTAGGATTTTAAGTGATTATCTGAAATTCAAAATGTATTCAATTAGAATTTTAAGATAGTTTATTAAAATCCTTAGAAATCTGAGTGTATTCAATTAAGATTTTAAATAAATTTATAAAATTCCAGGTGTATTCAATTAAAAATTGATTTTAAAAAACTTGAGAAAGTTGAGGAATTATAGGGAATTGAAGAGATTTCGTAATGTATTTTAAGCATCCACAAATCCTTTAAAATCTTTTAAAATCTCTCAAATTCTCAATTGAATACACCTCCTAGCTAATAACAAAGTCTATCAACCAATTACATGAAATTGAAGTGGACCAAGTCATTTACAAATACACTTAAACTTGGCTATTCATACTACCATGTCAACCAAAACGAGGCTCTCCATGATGAGGTCTGTTGGGGTGAAAACTTAGAGTACACAACTCTAGCACAAGTGTTGGAGAGACAATACAAGTAAACAAATTACTTGTATTACACAAACAAAATATTACAACACAAACTATCAAAGACACTCTTGAGAAGCTATGACACTCACTCACTTTCTAGAGACAAACTATAGAGCACTCACACTCTTACAAGACTATTCTTTCTTCTCACTTTCACTTGCTTGCTTGCTTACAAGCTTGCTTGGTTGGTTTGTTGATTTGTTGATTTGTTGATACAAATGGTGTGGATGCCTTCTCCTTTTATAGGCATGGATGGAACCTTGGAGAAGCATGGACACACCATGCTAGAGATATCTAGATAATTCCACTAACTTCCTAAGCTAGAATTATCTACACTAATCTTGCATGTTGGTGGAAACCTCACCATTCTTCTAGACTCTTCCACCAACTTAAGAAACAACATTCTAGTCATTTCTACAAAGTACTACTTTAACTTGGATAATCTAACTAACCAACCTTAGTGAATGTTTTAGAATTCTTTATTCTAGATTTGTGTAGGTCCTTTAATGAGATGGGGTTAATTTCTTTAACACTCCCCCTCAACACCATCTCATTCTTCTCTCTACGCTGGGTTGACAACGCTTCATCTTGAACACCCATTTGTATGAGATGGGTTTCACATCTCTTTGCTTTGGCACTAGATTCCAAGCTTGATTTAGCTCTGCTGCAGTGATCTCTTCTCCCAACTTTGAAGCACTCAGGTTTAACTGTTTCTTTTTCTATGGCTGTGTTGGCATATTTAGGATTTTGCTTCTTGATTCTTGTTGACCTCCTTAGTTGTGATTGTGGAGTTGATACTTCCACTTCAGTAGGTCTATCTTCTTCTGGTTGTTGATATATGTCAGCTTGGCAAGGGTTTTGGGGCACTGCTTGCTCAACATCATCACCATCAAGCGAATCTTCAGACTCATCTAGTCTCGACTGGATTCGAACAATTTGTTCCCCCATCTTTTGCTGCAACTTATCTTCTATCTCTCTTGAATCAGGCAACGCCTCCTTTTCTGAGGACCACCAAGAAGATGCTTCAGCATCCCATTCTTCATCCATAGCTAGATATGCTACGGCGTCCCAATCATCTTCACTTTTCTTCTCTAAGTTGGCAACATTACTTTCTACATGCCTTTTGAACCAGCAATCCTTCGCCATGTGGCCATTCTTTCCACAATTGTAACACTTGCCCTCAAATCTTTTATTATTCTGAGACTGACCACGGTTGCCGTGATACTTTGGAGCTCCCCCTGGCCGAGAACTCTCTCCTCCTTGATGACCTTTTTCCTTGTCACCATTTCTTTTAGATCCACCACCAGCACGCCGGTGTAGAGCGCTTCCTCCTCACCTTTTAACGAGACCCCTCCCATTTGCTTTGCCAAAGCTTCTTGATCGGCAAGCAAATTCTCGAACTCAACAAGTGATGGTTGGGTCGGCCATCCTTGTACAGCGGCAACGAAGCCTTGATATTCGGGTCTCAATCCATGGATAATTATTCTTTTTATCCTGGATTCTACAATGGCAGCACTAGGATCTAATTCAGAAATTTCACGGCAAATAGACTTTACCTTGTGGAAATACTGTGCAATTGTCATGTCCCTTTGGGCCACTGATAACAACTCATTCTCGAGAAGCTGCAGTCTTGTATCGTTCCTCTTTGAAAAGAGTGTGGCGAAGGTGTCCCATGCTTCTTTTGGTGTCTTGGCCTTCCGTATGTGCTCTAATATGTCATCTTCAACTGTGGTTTTTAAGGCAAACATGACCTTACCTGCCTTGATCTTCCACTTCCTCAAAGCGCCGCTGGTGTCTTCTTCTGGCTGCGTAACTTCATTACTGCCGACAACATCCCAAAGATCTTGGCCTTGTAGGTAAGACTCCATACACGTCGCCCACGTGTTGTAATTTTTGTTGTTCAACTTCTTGATTGCTCCAACAACTTGAAGATCTCCCATCGTGTCGGCAGAGCTTCGATAAGCCGAACAAGATTAACGAATAATCTTGCGAAGTACTAAACTGCTCACGATTCTTAAAAGCTTCAATAAAGACGGTCCCTGATCGTACCGCTCTGATACCAATTGTTGGGAAAAACTTTGAGTACTCAACTCTAACACAAGTGTTGGAGAGACAATACAAGTAAACAAATTACTTGTATTACACAAACAAAATATTACAACACAAACTATCAAAGACACTCTTGAGAAGCTATGACACTCACTCACTTTCTAGAGACAAACTCTAGAGCACTCACACTCTTACAAGACTATTCTTTCTTCTCACTTTCACTTGCTTGCTTGCTTACAAGCTTGCTTGCTTGGTTTGTTGATTTGTTGATTTGTTGATACAAATGGTGTGGATGCCTTCTCCTTTTATAGGCATGGATGGAACCTTGGAGAAGCATGGAAACACCATGCTAGAGATATCTAGATAATTCCACTAACTTCCTAAGCTAGAATTATCTACACTAATCTTGCATGTTGGTGGAAACCTCACCATTCTTCTAGACTCTTCCACCAACTTAAGAAACAACATTCTAGTCATTTCTACAAAATACTACTTTAACTTGGATAATCTAACTAACCAACCTTAGTGAATGTTCTAGAATTCTTTATTCTAGATTTGTGTAGGTCCTTTAATGAGATGGGGTTGATTTCTTTAACAAGGTCGACTTGATCATTTTTCGAGCACAAACTAGGCGAACATTTTACGTGGTTCGGTTGTAACACACCAGCCACTTCACCCTAACTAGGCTCTATCATTTTGCTCTGCTTATATTTGATAAGCATTGTCAAAAATGTCGATGGGGGAGGAGCATGGTTGGTACGCGCCGAGTAGATGTTGGGTTCCACAGCTGAAACTACCAAGTTGCGAGTGTTGCTTTTTGTACTTGATTCCCATTATCTCGGCTATATATTCCAGTTTGCAACTTTGGACAGAGCAGAATATAGGAAGGATCTGGGAATCCGAGGGATTGTCAGTCGTGATCAAGTCGGCAAGTTGTATAAATTTGTGTTTTCATGGTCAATTTTAATAGAGGTGCTCTGGACTTGTGGGTGTTGTCTTTGGGCGTCAGTCATCATCTCGAGGCACGGATCCTCGAGTCTGGTGGCTGCTCAGATCTTCTGCTTGGCTGGGGGCTTTTCTCCAAAACTCTCCCCTTCTCTCCCCAACCTCTCTGTAGAAAGGCGTATGTGTATATGTACATAAATATAATACAAATCTATAGCCCAATTATAGGTGAACCGCTCAAATATATAAGCATCATGAAATGAAAGGTTATATCAAAGAATCGTTGTATTAGTAACTGCATCCAATCTTCAAACCCAGCACTATTTACAGAATAATACTACAAGGAAAATTATGTACACACATTTACATAAACTGAAACACAAAAACAGAGAGGAAAGCTATATATACACACTACATATTTATGGGGGGTCAAACCAGTGTAAGCAAAAAAACACAAGGTCAGGAAAAGGGTGGTAAGGTAACTCTTTCTCCCTATCTAATGTTAAATATGCTTAATTTGGAAGACTACTCAACGAGTTGTACCAGTTGTTAAAATGAATTAGTTAAGACTTTACGAAGTCCTCCAGCGTCGCCGAGAGAGGAAGAACTCGTAGTCCGGATGCCTGTTTACAGATGTCGTACTTCCTTTGCTCACAACAGCTCTTGCCATAAGCGATGCTGTCTCCTCAAGTGTCCTCAAACGCTCTTGTAGTACTCCACAAGGGTTTAAGCCCCGTGGTGTTACTGTTGTCTGCCTCGGTGCTGAGGGCCTTAACTTGAACCAACATTCAGCCTGTGCACACGTGACACAATATATATTAATTAATAAGCGCAGCAACTTTTACAATATGCCTCAACTATATGCCACAGCTGCGCAATATTTGTGCATCTATGCACTATTAGTCATGACTACCTGAGCATTGTAGCTTTGCAGACCCACAACTGGAGATACAATACAAGTATCCAATTTATGAGACTCAAATTTGGTACTTCTATGGACCAAATGACCGAGTGAATGGTAAGTCAGAAATGCTGCACGTAAGTTACCATCAGGTATCCGGTAAATTGGATACCATGCCACAGAGTACCTGAAAATTCAGATGGCACTTGAAAGTCATGTACTACTTAGAATTTGCTCGGCATCAGTTGTATTACTAATAATTTTGCTTCGTCTTGTGAAACTAAAAACGGTCGATTACAAATACATATTTTACATTTTAAAGAGATTGAAGCCAGTTTTATTACTAACCAGGATCTGGGATGCAGATCATTTAGATTTTTAGAGTTTAGATTTGTTGGATCTCCATAAGCTTTAGAATGTGACAGTCCATCACCTCGTACCAGCTCTTTTATCCTGAAATGAAGGGCACCAGATATAAGATCTTCAACAAATACATAAAGTTCCTTAGGATCTATGACAAGCTACAAAGTAAATACTACATCGTTTTAAATGACAACTTTAGTAAAAAAATATAAAAGGATACTTACTTGTCATATAAAGGTCGTCTAACCTGAGGTTGTTCTGATTCAAAATATTCAAACAGTAGCTCTAAATCACCGGACCCTGTTGTGTCAGTTAATCGAACAGATACATCTCTGGCAGAAGCAGAAGATTGTTCTAAAATACACTGTTGATTTACAAGCGGTGGAGTGACCACATCTTCCTTATGATCAGGCTGAGGAAGAAGTAATGAAAATAGTGGAAGACTACCAATGCTAGAGGAATTTTTGGATGTGTCACTATCCAGGCTTGCGCTTGGCGCATCAGAACCAGGAAACCTATTGTTAGCATCTACATAATCAACATTTCCATTCTTGAATAACTGAATTCCTGACAAATAAGGGACAAAATAAGCACGAAATGCAAAGCGATCAGCACCCAATCTCTTTGAATCTCCAAGTTCCTCGGCCCTTATTTCCAGACCATAGCTACCATATTTCTCATACCACTGCCATAGGCTTCCTAAACTGATGTCAGGTGTCTCATGTCTGCACAATGGCACACCCCCAACCTGATCAACCTGGTTCCTTGAGCAGCAAGTATGACAACTTACAGAATTGGGCGACTGATGAATAGCCGGGGATGAATGATAAAGAAGTCTTTCAAATTCAGCAATGGGGCGACCAGTGGCCATTTGAACAGCTTCGGATGCCAGTTGTGCCCTACAAGCATTATTTACTGCTTCTAGTATTCTGTTTGAATCAGCTTCAAATGCATTTACATCTCTAGGTACGTCAGAGTTTTTGATGTAGTTAGCTGCATTGAGCTTGTTATTGATCAGTTCTTCAGTTGTACTTGGTTTTGGAAGCCTTCCCTCGAATCCGTTGGAAGAACAAGTTAAGTCTCCAGAACTTTGACCTGGGCACACAACTGCAACATCAGAAACAGGATTGTGAGTATTGAAAGCCGCGTACCCTTTAGCAGTGTCTTTAAGAGTCCATCTCCTGGAAGCTGCCTCATCAGAATGTTCAAGTGATGAACTGCCAGATCTAGTAGAGTTTGTCAATCCGGGATTCTTTAACCCAATTGGCATCCACTTGTGCGTAAAAGATGCAGAAGTACTATAGTTTTGCCTGCTTTCCGCAAGAGAGGTTTCTTTCTGTACTTCTTGACTTGCTGTATTACAATGTAGATGAGGAAGGTAAACTGGAGACTGCATTGTGCTACTCTCATTTCTTACACTTTGATTCTTCACGTGAGAGACACTATTACCGACACTTTCAAGATGAGCCATTTCATTTGGACAGAGTTGCATCCTGGGAACTGATTCAGAAGTCATGCATTCTACTTTGCTGCTCTGAAATCCAGCGCTCAGACAGCTAGGTGGAGAACAAGATCTTGTAGCAAGATCTAATCCTTTGTTGTCCTTCGCCTGATCTGATATATCATTTTGTTCTATCCTATCCTTCACACAACCATCTAAGCCGGACATGCCGGCATGAGACCCCTTCCTAGGATAACAATTGTATTCTTGTTTCAAAGCCGGATCGCTCTTTCTTTTCAATTTCTTTGAAACCTTATCTTCTTGCTGTTTTCTATCCCCATTCTTTGGAAAGGCATTTACATCAGCAGCATTACAGGTTCTTTTAAGAAAATAAGACTCTCTCAGAGGGATATCATACCGTGAGTAAACAGAACTTGCTTTCTTCAACTCACCAGTGCAGTCGCCGGAATCATTCCTCTGGACCTTTTGCCAGACAGACTGATTGTTTTCCTTCCCTGTACGAGCATGCAGATTTCCAGAACTTCCAAATTTAGAGACATTTGAATTTCGAGGTGCTACTTTGTTTTGTTTACTTCTCTTGTTAAGCGCAATGAGTTGCACGTCACTGTTGCTACGACCCTGAATACCATGCCTTGTTCCCTCAGTGTGGTCGTAGGAGTCCACGGCATCATTTAACGAGCTTTGACAAGAGAAATATCCCTTTCTTGAACTCAAACTTGGCGGTTCAGAAATATATATTTCGTGAATTTCAGTCTCAGCATGTTTTTCATCATGACCAGCATTAGTACTATTATCACTGTATGAACCAAATGAAACTGAATCCAAAATGAATGAGTCATGGATGTCAGAGTAACCTTTGGTATACATATCATTGCAACAGCTTGTCTGTGGATGAATACCTTCCACACCGTTGAAGATGGGAAATCCAGAGTCTTTGAGCAGAACCTGATTTTCAAAATTACCGACAGACGATATACCCGCCTCATCACTTGAAGAGGTGCATGTATTTGACGTTTCAGAATTCTTGGCCCTACCATCTGGCAATGAATTATCTGGTGCAGTTGAAGAAGACAATGGTCTGTCCCCATCATTGTTACCACAGGTTTTAGAAGCTGAACTTCCATTGGGATATTCCTCAGACAGCACTTCCGATTCATTAGAGCCAGTGTTGCATGAAAACTTCTTGTTCTGTTTTCCCTTCTTTCTATTCTTCTTTCTCGAACTTCTTTTTGCGGTGTTGTCTAGTTTTTGGTTGCCGATACTCATATTTGATGAGTTAATAGCATTAGAACCATTTGGGATGGCACTTGCGGAATCACTGCTGGTTATTGACTTGTGAAAAGATTTCCTAGGAACTCCATTACACTTAGTAGCTTTATTTGTCAAGGTCTTATTTCGAGGTTGGTGTCGCACGCTTGAACCAGTGAACCTTCTACTTGTAAATGAATTGACAGAATAAGTGGCGTCAAGAGGAAGCACTTTCTGAACCCTGTGTCGAGTAACCTTGAATGGGTTCAATGGAGGCGGGTAAAGCAGATGTAGACTATCCATATTCACCGGAGTATCAGATACCGACTGATGTATATTGTAAGGACATTGTGATGGTAGTGCTACGATTCTCCATTGTTCATCAGGTTTAAGGGAAAGGAATGTAAAGATACCACACCTGAAATGTCAAATAAAAAGTCATTACCCAGCTATAACAGGAGAGGACCAGAAAATAAAAGGTACAAAAGCTTTGATAATCTTAGCGATGTCTAACAAACGCTGACGTGCATTATGTTATGTATTAAAAGTATTTATGATGATTAAGTAATACGCAAAATCATCAAAGCATATACAAACTCAATTTAGTGGATTAGTTTCACCATATAGCCGTGAGAAACAAAGCAATTAGGCAATGGAAACCGAAACAATTTTACCTACGATCAGAGTTCCTCCATGTGACAGAAGGCACTTCACAATCCTGAGCAAGGTAACCCGCAGAAGACTGGTCAGATAATTGTTTCAAGTCATAGCCGAGAAGTGAAGTACATCAAAATTGATTTGTAAAATAGACATATATTACCTCCAAAGATGTTCTAGAACTTTTTCGTTGTTTCCATAATAACAAATCTCTTCTTCTGTCTGAAATTTTCTGGACATCAGTATCACTGGTGGTCCTTGGAAGGGCACAATGCATCTTTTGCCGTGCCTGCCCACGTCGTCAGCATAAATAAAACAGTTAGTGATGTTCTAATACGAAATTATAAGGTGCTAATGTAATCAACATCTAAACACTTCACAGCATCAGCAAGTTAGATTTTACAATTACAGTGCATTGAGAAGAACCCCAACTTTTAGCACTTTTTCGCAATCAGCATATGCATTAGTTTCGTTAGTTTGCATTGCACACTTTCAGCACATTTTCACCAACCAAAGTTGGAATCCTGTAATGCAGAAACATCCTCGGACCTTCTCGCTACCAACTAATATCTATTATCACACCAGACCAGCCTTATATTGATAACAAACACAAGAGAACCAAATTGTAGCATCTTCTCTCTATCCTAGAATCCAAATCAGTTGGCAACCCAGAAACATCACTTTATTATGCCGTTCTCAGAAGCGTTGTGTTAGGCTGTTAGCTAGCGGCTTTACCTGTCCCGTAGTCATATATTGATTGCATCGAAAATTCTTATTGCAGCTCAGACATGGCTTATTGACACCTTCGTCCTGCAACCTTGGTTTTGTCGAAAAGCCTGGTTTTCTATTGGATGGGTTTGGCCTTGGTTTACAAGTTGCATCCGTCCACAAAAACTCTCAAACACTAACTAAGACAACAATTACAAGGGTAACGCAAAACACAACAGTAATGCCTTAACCTTAATTCAATCAAATGAGGCAACGATACTATGTCAATCCACTCGAATCAATTAAGTTAATCACGTAACTAAAACAACAATTCCAAAAATAAAAGAACATTCTTCTCTCCAAATATTCATAATCTGCGGATAAAAGAACAAGGGGGTTGAAGGCAAAGTACCTCAAAGGTGTTCAAGATGAAGGTCGAAACACAAACAAAGCCTTATTCGCTTTTATCCTCTAACAGGTGAAAGGCATTGCTTTCATAACACACAAGCTGGCAAAAATAACAAAAAGGATTGAGACTGAGAGCAGAAATGCAAAAATGTGGATAAAAAGGAAGAAAAACAGAGAAAATAGAAACAAAAATGGTTTACTCACAATCCTCAGACTAAAATTCTATCTATTCTACAACCCACTCATTAAATTTAGACAGAAACCCAGCTAAGTTTATCCCAAAAAATACCCAAAAATATGAAGAAATTCCCTAAAAAAAAATCAAAAGAAGTGGGATTGGCTAACTTGAACCATTGATTAGGAATCTAGTACTAAATTTGACAGCAACCCATGAATCAAAATCTTGGAGTAAAAAAAAAAAAAGTCTAAAATTGCAAAAAGAAAGATTGGATTGTAGTTGCAGAGAAAGCTCCCCAAATTTAGGTGTGAGGCTGAGAATAACAAGAACTAAAATTACTGTGCTGATTTCCCCAAACCTAATCTCACCCGAACACCTATCATTCTTCCACCTCTCAAAGCTTCCCTCCCAATCTCCCTCCAATTTCATATTATTATAGTTCCACACGGTAAAGCTTTCTTCTTGCCTATAAATACTTAAAATACTTTTTTTTTAATTTTCTAATCAAGTTTTGCATGCAAGATTAGAGCTTTCGAGCTTACATGGGCACCATACTAGTGGGCTAGTAGCTACCACATTCAAGAGTGGGGATGGCAAACTTCAAAAGTACTCCAAATTTATTGCAGGGGAAGTATTTCCACACTTTTCGTGTTTATCTTCAATCACGTTCGTTGAGAAACAAATAGTGTGTGTCATAGATGGTTCTCATGATTATTATAATTTAGTGAGCTAATGCCACATTATGTATAAGTTTTTTTATTTTATTTTATTTTTTTTTTTTTAGTAGAGCGATAGCATTTGTAAGTTAGATTAAGCACTGATGAGGTTCGAACTCACACCGTCATGCAAAGAGATGATACTCTTCCACCTTTCCGAATGAAACTAGAGGAGTGTTTCATTATGATCTTTCATGTTATTCTTAGGGCAAGCCTTCTATAACATTATAACCTAACAAAACAAAGAAAAGGAAGATTTGAGTATTATTAATTTTAAATTAAATTAATAGCCATAACTAAAACTAATAAAATGGCTATAACTAACCATTCCGTTAATTTAGAATTAGAAGATAATTCTAAATAAAATTATTTATTAAATAAATATGAAATTATTTCGAATTATATATAATAAATAATAATATTATAAGATTGTAATATACAATAAATATAGAAAATAGAATAAGATTCTAAACTTAATTACATTACTTGATTTTATTTAAAACTTAATATTTAAATATGAAATTATTTCAAATTATATATAATAATTATAGAGCATGGGAGACGTGTGAATCAGCAAGAACCACCTTATAAGGCCAAATACTCCTGAGTGACTGATAGTAAAGTAGTACGGTAGTACCAGGAAAGGGTGAAAAGACCCCCTTCCCCCATTATAGTAAAGGATCACTTGCTATCTACAAGTTATATTCTCTTAATATTGTACTTTTCTCACATTATCTAATTAGTCTCTTATTTTTCCTTTAATTGCTCTTCTTTCCTATTTTTCCGTCATTTTATATAATTTTTTTCCTATCAATAACAAAATCATAACTCCTTGTTTCTTTCGTTTTTTCAGGTAAAAAAATAGGGCTAAATTCTTAACAAAAAGAAACTAAAATGAAACATAACGAGCATCCAATACTAAGAGATGCAGGAGTGTGATAATCATTTTTGGTTAAAGAAAAAATTAGAAATAATTCTATTAGCTATACTAGTTCTTGAAATTGACATAACTTCTCACTTTGTCGTTTTATCTGAATTTCTCTTCCAAAAATTATTTTGGTTTATCAAAAAAAAAAATTGTCGATAATTATTTTTGGTAAAGATAAAAAGACAAATAATTCGAAAGGATAATTGTCTTTGGAAAAAACGAATAAAAAAACTCCAAAGGAAAGACGACAAACAAAAATGGCGTCAGAGAAATAGAGTAAAGACAGAGAGCATGGAAATGGAATGAAAAGAAATGTTGGTTAGTCGCAGCTTCCTCTTCTCTCCGATTAACAAACTCACCGTCTTCTCCCAATCCCAACCCCAACACACTCGCCTTCTCTTACAGTCTCATCGGATTCACACTATGGCAGCGGAGGCCGCCACCACCAACACCTCCAATACGACGGCGAAGGCGGCGGCGATGGACTTCCTGACGAAAAAGGTCTACACTCCTCCTCCTTGGGCGTCCCACATCAACCCCATCCCTTCTCACACCTTCTCTCTCGGACACGTAAAAACCCAATTCTCTTCATCTGCTCATATTTGTCTATGCGAATACTGCTTCTGATTGTATTGATTACTGAATAGCAGCTGCTTTGTGTTTGTTATCGCAGCTTCCGACTCCAATTCAAAAATGGAATCTTCCCAATTTGCCCCCCAACACTGAGGTCTGGTTAAAGGTATTTTCTTTTACATTTTTCTCACTGGTATTTGATTTCCTATAGAAAAATACCATTTGGGTTTTATCATTTGTGTGATATATAATGATACATGTACGTTGAATTGTTAATTTATTACTGATGAATGCTCAGATTAAGTTAGCTTTCACTGAATCAAATATCGAGACTTTTAACCGCGAATTTGACGAAAATGTTGCATCTTTTGTTGAAGTTTATAACTTTAACTTCAGAGCTGGATTTGTGGATTTTATGCCCCCCATGACTTATGTGTAGAATTATAGTTTGCAATTTTTGAGGTGTAAATATATGAGTTATTATTTTGGTTTTATATCTTCACTTTCCTGGTTTTACACTGACAGAAGTATTTGCAAATATCTAGCGTGATGATCTTTCGGGAATGCAACTGAGCGGTAACAAAGTCAGAAAATTGGAGTTCTTGATGGCAGATGCGGTAGAGAAGGGTGCGGACTGTATCGTGACGATAGGGGGCATCCAAAGCAACCACTGTCGTGCAACTGCAGTGGCTGCCAAGTATCTCAATCTTGACTGCTATCTCATTCTACGTACTTCAAAGGTTGATTTCCGTCTCTAAGTTTCACGACTTGTTTTTATAATCAAATTGCTTATTGCCCCTTGACCTATTGCAGGTTCTTGTGGACCAAGATCCTGGACTGACTGGCAATCTCCTGGTTGAGCGTTTAGTTGGAGCTCATATTGATTTAATTTCAAAAGAAGAGTATGCAAAAATCGGGAGTGGGGTATGCTAGTTTTTCCTTTCTTGTCAACAGTGTCTATTTCTTTTAAGTTTTCCTTTTAATATATTTATGGTTTGAGTCTGAAGTTGAAAACAGTGATCACTGGCTAAGTAATTCTATTAAGACTTGGTTGTTATGAACTGCATATCAAGTGATCTTTCTTTTTTAAATGATCCATCGCTCAACAGATTGGGAAGAAAGAGCATACAACCAATTATCTTACTGTTTTACCATTTTGTATTTCTTTTGGGGTCAAGAACATGCATTTCTGATAATAATGAATTCATATATTTCGATTTCTATTCCTATAGTGATTTTGCTTCTTATATTAAATTTGGTCCCAGGTTCTCACTAATCTCTTAAAGGAAAAACTACTAAAAGAAGGAAGAAGGCCATATGTTATTCCTGTTGGCGGATCAAATTCCCTCGGAACTTGGTGAGATTGGGTTTGTATTTTGATTGAAATCTTCATGGGTAGTCTGTTTTGTGCAAAACTCTTTTTATGCACTTTCGTATTTATTTTCTCTATTTTCTTTCAAGTGCCATATCTATTAATCATTAATTATTTTGGGTTCCTAGAATTGGATGCAATATCTTTGCTTCATATTGGAAATGAGAAATCTTTCATATTTTTCTTGACTTTTCAAGCTTTAATCTGTATTTAGTGCTGGTAAATGTTCTTCACAATAATCCATGATGACTAATATCATATGGTATAAACCTTATGTTTGGGGTCTTCTAAATGAGAAAGGAGGGGCGAGGGTTTTGAGGCGTCAGTTTCTCATAATGGTTTAGTGTTTTTTTAAGGTTATAAAGTTTGAAAATCCAATATTCCTTGATTTTGTGCTCACTGTTGATCATAATAGCTGTCGTTTAGTTTTTGTTGATATCACGTTGTGTATTTTCTTATATTCAGGGGCTATATTGAAGCAATACGTGAGATTGAGGAGCAGCTTCAGAGTGGAATAGACAAAGTAAAGTTTGATGATATTGTGGTTGCTTGTGGCAGGTTTGCTATGCCATCTCTTTTTTTTTATTGGATTTAACTCCAATTTATTTTTGTGAAATGGAAAGACTGCATATATGTCACTCTATAATTGTTTATGTTGATTGTGATTGTGATTAATATCACTTCCCTCTAATTAATGTTTTTATTTTATCGATTTCCAGTGGGGGTACAGTTGCTGGTTTGTCATTGGCTTCTTGGCTCAGTTCGTTGAAGGCAAAAGTATGTCATTAGATTCCTTTCTGTAGATGATCAATTCGCTACTCCTGACGTGTCATGTAATTATTTGTTCCTTTGCTCTGCAGGTTAACGCATTTTCTGTCTGTGATGACCCTGATTACTTCTACGACTATGTTCAAGGCCTACTTGACGGGCTTGAGGCAGGTGTTGATTCACGTAATATTGTTGACATTCAGAATGTGAGTATCATATCAGATTAGTCTGTAAATTCATTGTACATATTCTTTTGAGGCCGATCTTACTATAGTGGTTGTAATGCTAAACTGTAAACTCCAAAAAAGGAATTATATATTGTGGTTCAACAGGCCAAAGGTCTGGGCTATGCAATTAACACCTCTGAGGAGATTAATTTTGTCAAGGAGATTGCTGCGACCACTGGGATTGTTCTTGATCCAGTTTACAGGTCCGTAGCAGTATTAGTTTCCACTTTGTTATTACCAAAATTCATGAGTGTACTTTATATTTCCAATCAACAATTTTAATCAATTTCACTTTGTTCCTCGTACAGTGGCAAAGCTGCTTATGGAATGATGAAAGACATGGCTGAGAATCCAAAGAAGTGGGAAGGAAGAAAGGTCCTCTTCATACACACAGGCGGGCTACTTGGGTTGTACGACAAGGTAGAACAGATGGCTCCGTTGTTGGGAAATTGGCGTCGGATGGATGTCAACGAATCTGTTCCTCGGATTGATGGTCTCGGGAAAATGTTCTAAGGCTCGAGATAAATCGAAGTAGTGCTCAGTTTATAGGGGTGAGAAATCCTCAAATCGAAGTGTATGCTGTACTGAAGGATGCATAAGAAATTAGCTCGTATTAACTAAGAGTAGTGCTCAGTTTAATGGAAATATGATTGTTGTTTGTGTTGTGTCTTATCTCTCTTTCTAATGTTGTGAATTGCAAATTTGCCTGTTGCTTAAGAATCCGTTGTCCAATAGCGTTTCCCTATTTTGGACCAATTGTTTTCCCCTATTTTGGACGCTATTGAATTCCTATTTAGAGAATTATACGATCACATTCCTAAACAATAAGAAGTACAACAAAATTTATTTATAGCTTCCTTTTTTCGTTTTTTCTTCGTCGGCCAAAAAAGTGAAAGCTATTTACTCAAAGAGGAGAAAAAAAAAAAAAAAAAATCTGTGTTACTCAGAGAGCAGAGAAAAGCGTAAGAAAAAGCAGAGACAAAGAATGCAAAGAGAGCAGAAACCATGTATACAATGGCATGCCTTGCAGTCGCTCCCCATTCCTCCGTTCAACACAATGGAAGTGGACGCAAACACCAACAACTCCGACCCTGCTGCAAAGGCGGTGGCGATGGACTTCCTGACCAAAAAGGCCTACGCTCCTCCGTCTTGGGCATCCCATATCAAGTCCATCCTCCTCATACCTTCTCCCTCGGACAAGTAAAACCCATTTCTCTTCTTCCCCTCCTTTTATTTCTTTACTATTTGATTACCTTTTCTGTTTGTTATTTGTTGTCACCTATCACTTTTCAGTTTCCAACTCCAATTCATAAATGGAATCTTCCCAGTTTGGCCCCCAACACCAAGGTCTGGTTAAAGGTCCTTGCTTTTTTCTCACTGGTATTTGATTTCCTACACAAAATCCCATTCGGCTTTTGTAAATTGTGTGACTTTTGGGGTCTGTTTGGAAATGATTCTCGAACGGTTAAAAGTGCTTTTCTGAAACCCAAAAAGCACTTACTAGCTACGTTTGTTAAAAAAAATTTAGAAGTGCTTTATGGAGAAGCATCTTTCCAGCATAAGCACTTATGAGCCAAATTTCTTTCTACAAATGCAGTCCTAAACAAGCCCGAAGCTCCACCTAATCAAATATTGAGACTTGTGAATAAATAGGCTACATTTTGTATGCAGGTTTTCGTAATCAAAACTTCGATAAGCTCTTTTCGAGGTGTAATTCATTGATTCGTTGTGAATATCTAGCATAATGATCTTTCGGGAACGCAAGTGGGCGGTAACAAAGTCAGAAAATTGGAATTCTTGATGGCCGATGCCGTGGCAAAGGGTGCTGACTGTGTCATAACGATGGGGAGCATCCAAAGCAACCATTGTTGAGCAACTGCAGTGGCTGCCAAGTATCTCAACCTTGACCGTTATCTCACTCTAAGCACCCCAAAGGTCAATTTCCATCTCTTGCTTTTACTGCTGGTTTTAAAGTAAAAATATTCTTTTCAATCAAGTAAGTTATTCCGCACACTCTTTGCTGATGCATCTTGATGTAGTGCAGGTTCTCTTGGACAAAAATCCTGGACTGACAGGCAATCTTCTCGTCGATTGTTTGGTTGGAGCTCGTGTTGTATTTGCTGCAAGAGAAGAGTGTGCCAAAGTCGGGAGCGCGGTGTGCTGCGTTTCCTTTCTAGTCAACATTGCCTTTTTAACTGTTTCAAGTCCATTTTAATTAGGCATGCCTTTTATCGGAGCTTATCAAATGTTCCTCGAGAATATTGTTGCTGCTTGTGGCAGGTTTGCTTCTTTTCATACGTGAAGAACGAATATTATCTCACATGTTTTCTACATTGAGTATAATAGCGTAACGCAATAGAATTTTTTTATGTTGAATATGATTAATGTTACTTCCGTCAGTCTAATATTTTGATTTTACTGATTTTCAGTGGGGGTACAATTGCATGATTGAACTAGTTTCGAAATATCATGGGTTTTAACTGTTTAGATGTTGTTTACAAATCATGAAGCAATTGTATATTGTGGCTTGACAGGCCAAAGGTCTAGGATATGCAATTAACACCTCTGAGGAGCTTAATGTTGTCAAGGAGATTGCTGCAACCACTGGGGTTGTTCTCGATTCAGTTTACAGGTCCGTATCAGCGGATAATCTCCAGTTTGTTATTTCAAAAAATGGTGTGTATGCTCTATATTTCCGATCAACTATTCTGTCAATTTTGTTTCGTTCCTTTTTCAGCGGAAAAGCTGCTTATGGAATGATGAAAGACATGGTTTGAAACCAAACAGCGTCCCTAAAAGTTTCAAACCAGAGAAACATGAGTAAAAAATTAATATCCTATATATTAGGATAGTGGACTACCACATGGAGTGTCCTTTAGTTAGCAGATAGCAATCACTCCTCCCATTTTTCACCGCTATTGTGAAATTAGTTTAATTTTTAATTGTTCGTTGGTGTAGTGGGTCATTGACATTGACTCGCTGATAAGAGAGATATAATAAAAGAATATACTTTCGGTTACCAAATATGATTTTCCCAGACAATGCTGTATGAAAATTTTACTCATCAATAATTATGATTTTTGGAAATTAGGTCGATTGATTGGTTTGGCCCACCCTCTTTAGACACGTAAGCTATACATGAACAATGTTATGTTTCGTGAGGGAAATTTTGATTGGACACCTAGTGGAACAGCTCATATAAGAGGAGAAATTAACACAATATAATATTTTTGCCACTTAATACTACAGTTTAGTAGTATTTTTTTCAACTTATAAGTAAAAGGTTTTATAATTACACGAATCATAATCGTAATGTTCGTGGAGAAATGAAAGCGCACGAGAAGAGAAGCCAAGGCAACCGGCTTCTTCCTGTAAAGCGTCCACCACCAGTCGGTCAACTTCAATACCAACGGCAATTCTTTCCTTATGCTTCTTTGCTCCCTTGTTTTCCTTCGCTTTCAAGCAAAAATCGTATTGAATTGTGTAAAGACGATAAGATTATATAGTTGCTGGCTTAGCGGATCCGATCCCATCCGATCCTATCTGGGGGCCACGTCCTTAAATCGTATTGAATTGTGTAACCATTTGCCACGTCCTTAAAGCGATTCATCCCTAATTAGATGTTAACTACTACTTAACTTCGTGATTTCCCAACTTCCTTTGATCTGATTAACTTAAGTCTTATTGCATAATTACAATTTACTATAAACTATAGGAGCTGTTTTAGACGAGGAATATAAAATTATAACAGAAATAGTGTGTAATGATTATGTTTAACTGTCTTTAATAACGTCTTAAACTAACTAGTTCATGCCTTGTAATTTATAATTGAACTAAAAATGTGGATGATTTGACACTTGAAGTATCCCGAAAAACTTGAGTCGGACAGAAGGCCACTTTGACCCCACTCTCACCACAAATATTTTAAACAAGGTAATGCTACGAGGATTAAATTTGTAAGCTAAATAACACAGAAGTTGGCGATTAGATTATTACTTCAGCGTTTATAAACGTGTTTGTTTTCTATTAGTGACATGTTATTTGGTTTGTAAATTTTATTTATAAATTTAGTCTTACTAACATTACTCTTTTGAAATTGTGATAATTTTTTATTGGATGACCCTACAAGTTTAACCCCGAGTCCCTATCGGTAATGCCCTCATAACCTATAAAAAAATGGTACCACATGGGCTTCACTGTCATCGATTTAACCCAATGAATGAACTCCACTTGTGCTTGAAGACGTTTTGTTCGGAAATGGATCATCTCTAAATCACTTTCATCAAATCCACTCAATCAATGAATCCGAATTCTTGAAATTTGATCAAACGGTTAAAAATAAAAGGTCTATTTAAAAGTTATAATAATTTTAACAATTAGATCTAATTTTAAAGATCCTGATTCATTAATTGAATGAATTTGATGAAAGAAATTTTCGTTTTGTTCTCTCTACCGACACAAGGTGGATAGAAAACAAAACAAGTAGGGTGTAGGATGGATGAGTCCATAGCGATGCTTTAATCATTAAGATTCCCTTAAAATAATGCATGGGTAAAATGGCCAATTCGCCAAATATTTTCAGTACGTGTCCTTTTTCTGCCATACGTGCTTCAATACAGGCCTGATCATCTGCTCTTCCCATCTACCATCCCTTCTTATATTTTGTGATCACGGTTAAGTCATATTAATATTTTATATTAAATTTTTTATACAAATAATAAAATATAAAATATTGACGTGATTTAACTGTGATCATAAAAAATAAAAAGGATGAGATAATCCAGGTCCCTTCAATGCGTTATGCTTTTATTACTTTGCCCACTTGCTTCTTATTTACCATAAAGTTTTGAGATAAGAGTATAAAACCATCAAC
This sequence comes from Pyrus communis, assembly GCF_041283825.1. Taxonomy (NCBI): domain Eukaryota; kingdom Viridiplantae; phylum Streptophyta; class Magnoliopsida; order Rosales; family Rosaceae; genus Pyrus; species Pyrus communis. The sequence continues at coordinate 379,300 of NC_142578.1, forward strand.
TCCTCTGTAGCTGCAACAAGGCTTCATATTTTTGTTCCCTATTTTCTTCTTCTTTCTTCCTAAATTTAACAATTTATTGAGATGGTGATCTCAACGGCATCCGGTGAGCGTCCTGGAGAGCAACTGAACAGTACCTTTGCTTCCAGATATGTGCGTAACGTCCTCCCTAAGTATGTTCTTCCACTCTTTAATTCCTTACTTCCCTTTTTTTTTTTGTTTAATAAACACTAAGTAATATTAATGAAAGGTAGCGATTTTTTTACCAAGAATTAAGCAATGCGTACGTGTACGTGTAATTGTGTAGGTTTCAGATGCCGGAGACGTCGATGCCAAAGGACGTGGCGTATCAGATAATAAACGACGAGCTGATGCTGGACGGGAATCCGCGGCTGAACTTGGCGTCGTTCGTGACGACGTGGATGGAGCCCGAATGCGATCGGCTGATGACGGCTGCCATGAACAAAAACTACGTCGACATGGATGAGTACCCTGTTACTACGGAACTCCAGGTCTGTTCATCCATCTATCATCTCGTTTACTTTTACGGTAAATTTTTTTATGTTATCGGTTGTATATTGCATTCGTCTTTGTTTTTTTATTTTGTATCTTTCGTCAGTGATTTGACGAAAATCAGATAAGAAATATACAACCGGTTGCATGAATAGTCTCTCCTAGGTATTTCTTCACTATTTATTATATTAATATTAATTATAACAAAGTCAACTTAATTTGCAAACAGAATTAAACGCCATATGTCGAGATCTAGGAAGTATTCGAGCCAACAGGTTCCTCTCCGGATTTATTTGGTAAGGATCTTAGGGATTTGTGAATCGTGTCCGTTCATTATATTGTATGTTCAGTTTTTTTTAAGTACTGTATAATAAAAATATTTAAAATAATTTTCAATTATACGATGTATAATGAACGTACACGATTCACAGATTTTTAAGATCTTCAGATCCAACTAGGATCCGGACTCGTATTGGAGTATGCAAGTCAACAGAAGTATTACTTATAAATTCACTCGTGTGGGTCCAGAATGTAGTATATATGGGTGAGAGGATTAGGACTGGGGATAGGATAACAAGAACCCATAACCTCTTCGGATCTAAAAAAATTGAGTATAAGGATTAAATGATTCGGACCGTTAAAATTTGATCCAACGACTACAATCTTTTAGAGGGGCTCTCTATTTGTAGCCATTTGATCAAATTTTAATAGGCCGGATCATTTGATCCTTAGGCTCAATTTTTTTAGATCCGGAGAAGATTTGGGTTCGGATAACAATTTATCATGGACACATGTTCTCTCTGTCACTTTTATGGTCAATTATTTTTTTAGTTAACATAAAAAATAAAGATTAAATAGATGCAATTTATGATATTTTAACCTTATACTGTTTTCAACCAAATTCTTGTTGATGTTATTGATATTTTGATCTTATATTTTTTTTATTAGGCAATTTGTGTAAATGTTAATATGTTGTCCACTGTAATTTTATGTAAAAGAAAAATGCAGCTTCATTTGTGAGAACTACTATAACTAAAAGGTTCCTAGTTAGATATTCAGCTTCGAAGTTTTGACATTGTAGGTAACTTTTTACCCTTGTTGTTCAACGATAACATAAAAACAATCAAATGGAACTTCCAAGGACGAAGATTATGTTTGCACAACAATATGCTTCTAACATTACGAGAACATAAACCTAATAATTTAATTAAAAGTTGTAGGATGATAAGATTATGGTAAATGTCTATTGTCCCAATTCAAACTTGCCATTTCTTGGTAATGTTGACATTTCTTTCTGTTGCTCTTTCAATATAGAATCGTTGTGTGAATATTATCGCACATCTGTTTAATGCTCCCATTGGAGACGGCGAAACTGCTGTTGGTGTGTCAACAGTAGGTTCTTCAGAGGCAATTATGCTGGCAGGCCTAGCTTTCAAAAGGAAGTGGCAGAACAAGAGAAAAGTAGAGGGAAAGCCTTTTGATAAGCCCAACATTGTCACCGGAGCTAATGTGCAGGTCAGAATTCTTACTCTGATGACTTGCATTTACGGGTTGTATTCAACTGAGATTTCCAAAGATTATTGACGCATGCCTAATGTTATTTCTCCATCAAAATATATTCCGCAGGTTTGTTGGGAAAAATTCGCGAGGTATTTCGAAGTTGAACTGAAGGAGGTGAAGCTGTCGGAGGGATACTACGTGATGGACCCTGCGAAAGCAGTTGAGATGGTTGATGAGAACACTATCTGTGTTGCTGCTATTCTAGGCTCAACCCTAACAGGAGAGTTCGAAGATGTGAAGCTCCTTCATGATCTCCTTGTTGAAAAGAATAAGCAGACGGGCTGGGACACTCCCATTCATGTCGACGCTGCCAGCGGAGGCTTTATTGCTCCATTTCTGTATCCTGAGCTCGAGTGGGATTTCCGTTTGCCGTTAGTCAAGAGCATCACTGTGAGTGGTCACAAGTATGGCCTTGTATACGCCGGTGTTGGGTGGGTTGTGTGGGGGAGTAAGGAGGACTTGCCGGACGAGCTTATATTTCACATCAATTACCTTGGATCTGATCAGCCCACTTTCACCCTCAACTTTTCTAAAGGTATTGAATTATACATAATCTATCAATATGTACTATGTAGTATGTACACCCTAAGAAAGCTTGGTTTAATTAGTTTGCTTTTGGGTCGCAAAAACACTTTTTGGAGACGCGCCGGCTACCATATGTGCATCCTGAGGAAACAGTTTTATGTGCTTCTACCTGTACAATCAGCCCCTAATTGTACAGTTTTATGTGTGTAATATGTTGTGCTGTAGGTTCTAGCCAGATAATTGCTCAGTATTATCAGTTCATTCGACTCGGTTTTGAGGTAACTTTTGCTACCATTTCATACGTACATAAAAACCTACATTAGTTAAAATGTTCTCCGGTTTTATTTTACGCAAAATGATGTTTTATTGTCTGATTAGGTTGTGTCTCTTTCCCTGTATGTATTAGGGTTACAAAAATGTGATGGAAAACTGCATGGAGAATACAAGAATGCTGAAACAAGGACTAGAGAGAACAGGGCGGTTTGAAATTCTCTCCAAAGACATAGGAGTGCCACTTGTGGCCTTTTCTCTAAAAGACAGCAGCAAGCACACCGTGTTCGAGGTAGCAGATAGTTTGAGGAAGTTCGGATGGATAGTTCCAGCCTACACGATGCCAGCCAATGCGGAACATGTAGCTGTTCTTCGCGTGGTTATTAGGGAGGATTTCAGCCGGGGCTTAGCGGAGAGGCTCATCTCAGACATTGACAAAGTTATGAGGGAAATAGACACACTCCCGGGCCAAGTGTCTAGCAAAACTGCCCATGTCACGGCTACTGTCGATGAAGTAGTCCGTGACAGCGAGGTGGCTGTGAAGTCTACTGTTCATAAGAGCGTAACAGACGTTGAGCAAGAGATAGTGTCGCGCTGGAAGGGGATTGTGAAGAAAAGAAGTGTTTGCTAGGCAATATTTTTAGGAGTGATTGTGTTTGATTTCTTCAATAATTAAGGACTGATTTGATTTGCCTGTGGAATCTTAAGGACAGATTTCTACTTTATTAAAGTTTCACATAAAGCATTTTTTTAAAGTACCAATTTTATCGTTTCATAAGTACTTCAAAGATAATGTCTGAACTATTGATAACCCTAAGATCATGTTTGGTATCTAATAATAAGATTGGATTTGATAACTCGTTGGATTTAGGTGATGTTGAAAGAAAAACTACTGGCTCACTTCCAAATTTAATTCAAGTTAAGGTTAGAAAATTAATTAGTCATGAAGAAAAAAAAATCCCTACAAATTGCAGGATATAACACCTTATAACTAATTCATTCCTTCAACTTTTTGTCCATTTGAGATTTTCCTCTAATAGTAATCAAAAGATGCCTTCTCGCCGCTCTCTTTCTTTTGCCGAACAAATTGAAGAACCTAATGAATTGAACTCGTCCATTTTGAGTTGGAGGTAAGAGCTCGTTTGACACTTAATTTATTGTTAACATATCGCAATTTAAAAAGGGAAATGATAAACACACACCCTTTTTCTCTTCATGCACATTCTTGTTTAATTATGTTCGCTATGTTCGTTTGATTTATTCAAACCAATGGAAAAAAAAATAAAGAAGACTGTGTAAGAGACTTAAAAATATATGTGAATACCAGCACCCTTTCTAATCAAATGAGTTATCTAATCTTAGCCACTAAACAAGAAGTGATGGACAAATACGTGGGCAAATGCAACTGGATCCTGGTGGACTCTGCGTTGGGCTCCCGAGCCCTAAACACCCAGGCCCACTAAACACCCCCCTCACTGAGTCAATGTCCAGTGCCCTGCAAAGCGGCCATCTTCTGCTGAAGAGCAAATCCTTCCCCCTCTCTCCCTCTCTCTCAAAAATTGTTGCTGGGTTTTTGTGTTTATCGTTCTCCAACTTACCCACTGGCTCTGGGTCTAAGCCAAGGCGCGTAAAGAGAAAAAGTTGCAGACTTGGCATCCTTCCTGGTAATCTTCTCCCTTTCCTTTTTCTCAAACAATATGCTGTACCAATCTCTTAAAACTTCATTGTCTTCCACGCGAGGCGTATATTTCATCAATATGTTCACTTCCAAGAATCTCTCCTTATCCCTCCCCTCCAAAGCTAATGTCTTTGGATATGTGATATCCCCGATTGAACCCATATCAAATTTTCGAAATTACGTGCTCTCTGCGTGTTCATGTTATCATTCCATGCCATTTCTAGGGACCCCATGTTTGAATTTGGTTAAATTATCGCAACCCATGAATGTTCTTGCTAGATTTAAGGTCACTGCGCGTCCTTTTTGTTCAGAAATCGTTGCAGTAGGTCAAAGTTTGGATTTTGATGGGGTTGGTGGTGAGGAAAGGTTATTAGGAAGTAATGTCGATAAATTTTACGGGGCGATTATGGATAACTCTTACTCATATTGTGATACGGAGAAAGCTCTTGATAAAGTTGGTTTACCATTGACTACTCCATTGGTTGTTGGAGTACTTGATAGGTTTCGTTTCGAGGAGAAACTAGCATTTAGGTTTTTTATGTGGGCAGGCCACCAAGAGAATTATGTTCATGAATCTGCGGCGTACAATATTATGATTGATATATTGTCGTGCACGAGGTATAAGGTGAAGCAGTTTCGAATTGTTTGTGATTTACTGGATTATATGAAGAGGCATGACAAGAATAAGGTTCCCGTTGAGGTTCTTTTAAAGATTTTGAAGCAATACACGGAAAAGCATCTCACCTATCTGCAGAAATTCGCCAAGAAGAAGAGGATAAGGGTGAAGACGCAGCCGGAAATCAATGCCTTGAACCTGCTGTTGGATGCTTTGTGTAAGTGCAGTCTGGTTCAGGATGCTCAAGACATGTTACAGAGGGTGAGGAAAAAGGTTAAGCCTGATGCTAATACATACAACATTTTGTTTTTCGGTTGGTGTAGAGTTAGGAACCCGACTAGAGGAATGAGGCTGCTGGAAGAGATGATCCAAGAGGGTCATACGCCTGATAATTTCACATACACTACTGCCATCGATGCCTTTTGCAAGGCAGGGATGGTTTCCGAGGCAGCTGAACTATTTGAATTCATGCGAACGAAAGGTTCTACGCTTTCTTCTCCCACTGCAAAAACTTATGCAATTATGATTGTGGCTCTTGTCCAGCATGATAAAATGGAGGAGTGCTTCAAACTCCTGGGACATATGATAAACAGTGGTTGTCTTCCTGATGTTTCTACATACAAGGAGCTACTTGAAGGGATGTGTTTGGCTGGGAAGGTGGACGAGGCTTACAAGTTTTTGCAAGAGATGGGAAACAAAGGTTACCCTCCTGACGTAGTTACTTATAACTGTTTTCTCAAGGTCCTTTGTGACAATAAAAAGAGTGATGAAGCACTTAAGCTTTATGGAAGGATGATAGACGGAGGTTGTATGCCTAGTGTGCAGACTTATAACATGCTGATTTCAATGTATTTTGAGATGAGTGATCCTGATGGAGCATTTGAGACTTGGCATGAGATGGATACGAGGGGCTGCGCACAGGACACTGATACTTACTGCATGATGATTGAAGGGCTTTTTGATTGCAATAAAGTGGAAGATGCATGTTGCCTATTGGAAGATGTCGTAAACAAGGAAATGAAATTACCATATAGCAAGTTTGACTCATTCCTGATGAAGCTTTCAGTGATTGGTGATCTTCAATCGATTCACAGGCTCTCGAGTCATATGAGAAAGTTCTATAATCCTTCTATGGCAAGACGTTTTGCATTGAACCAGAAACGGAAGAGCATGAGTTTGAGAGAGAGCTAATGAAGTTTGTACCTATTTGCCTGATAAATTCTTTCAGACTGTCTAATTAAATGGAATCAAGAAAGGAATTGGAACAAGGAGCTTGAGCACATTAGCAAATTCTGAAGGTGATGTTTCGAGATAAAATCTTGTTGCTGTACCAGGTCAGCCATGCCTCGGACTGGAACTGGTGTGAATGCAGTTCGATGCCAACATGGAGATTTTCCACCAAGTCCCAAATATTGTGTGTCAGGTTAAAAGACTGCAGAGTTGTCTGTCTTGCAAAAGGAGTAAGGAAGCAGGCTTAGTAGTGCTGCTAGTTGAGGGTGATGCGAAGGTGACGAAAATTCAGACTCAATACTGTGATTTTGCCTTGGTTCCAGTGATGATTAATACCGGTCCCAGTCCTAGATGGAGAAATTGTGTACGGGAAGCTTCATGAGGCACCCCTCTCAAAAGGTGGGAGCACCGGTGGGTCTCAGTGATACAATAATACAAGGGATCTCTGGTCTTGTGTGTGGCCGCATGGACATGTGGTCCGGCTGCCAGACACGAAATTTTCCCCAGTTGGAGGTAACTACATGAAGAGTAGAATTTGTAAGAAGAGGGAAGTTAATGTTAAGGGAAACAAAAAATGAAGAGTAGAATTTTCCCCAGTTGGAGCTTGTTTTGCGGGCGTTGTATCTAATTTTAACGAAAATGGGAAACAAAAAACACAAGTTGAAGACCTTGAATTATAAAACTACACCTCATTTTTTGCGGAAATGAAACTTTTTGTTTGTTTGGTGGGAGATATCTTCAAATATTGAGAAGATAAGTATTACTAACTGTTCGCTTGTTGGTCATAACAACTTTTTTTACCTTCTACACACTTGTTATGAATTTCTGTTTTTTTATCTTAATTTATTTAATTCGACGGTCGAAAATTAAGATAAGTGTTTAAGAAATAAAAAATGACGTCTGAACAGCACCGTGCTAATGGGAACTTGACAAGTAGATATATTTTCCCGGCTCATGTGGAAAAAGAGAGAAGAATGACATTTTCCCGCCCAAAACAAGTAAAAGCCGAAAGATAATACCGAGGTTTTAGCAATATGAACTGAGAGAGAGAGTGAGAGAGAGACAGAGAGAGATGAGCAGATTGGGGAGGAAGAAGGTGCAGAGGAAGTGCAAGATCAGAGGGTACACGCTTGAACCGGACGCAGTCGACGAGATCCTCTCCTTCGCATCCAATTTCGACGACTCTGCTCCCGACGACGACGCCATCGATCTCCTCCTCGACTTCCTCGAGACCCAACCCCGTAGTTCCCCCAAACTTTTCTCTTTCAATTTTCATCATTTCTTCACAAAATCAATCATTTTCAATTTCCCTTTTTTCTTCCTAAACAAAAGATTGTGCCTTCTTCTTTGGGATTGCAGGAAAAGACAAGGAGACGGTGCACCGCCTCGCTACCAAACTGTCGCGTGCTGACGCGGCCATCTACGACGGCGATGATGACTGTGTTACTAGTACATCTGAACCTGATTGGCACATAATTGATGCCTTCAAGGTCCCAAAGTTCCGATACGATCCCATCAAGAAAAGTTTTTACAAGTATGTCTCTTTTTTGCCAACCAATTCTTTAATTCTTTGTAATGTGAATGTGTTTTTGAACAGGCTAATGTGCTTTTCTTTTGGTTTTTCGGGTTGATTTTTAGGCATGCTGGGAGATTACCTATTCATGGCGAAGCATCTGCCAAATCGGCACTGCACAAGGATAGGCTTCTCTTGCTCTCCCAGATTATCTCTCGCCATAAGGAGTTTTCCAGATCAGCATTTGGTTCTAAATCGTCTGATTCAGGTCCCCGCGAGGTTGGTCCTCACATTGTCTTTCTTTGAGTAAATCTGATTGGAGTCCTTTCATAAGCGCCAAGATTGAATTGAATGAATTTTTATTTATGACATGCTGGCCAGATATCTCCAATTCAGTCTCTGATTGGGCAAACCGGAAGGAGATGGGTGATGGGAATGATATCTCAGTTGGAGGATGGTCATTTTTACTTGGAAGACCTTTCTTCGTCTGTGGAAATCGACTTATCGAATGCAATATCCTTTACACACTGTAATCATTGATAACCTCAGTGCTGATTTTATGAGAAGCATTGATTCCGTATCTTTTTTTATAGAGGCTCAGTTGTGCGATGAGTTATGGCTATGCCTGAACTCGTGAAATATAAATTTTGAAATAATCATTTTCTTTGACAATCCATACCAGATAACTGCAGGGTTTTTCGTGGAGAACACAATAGTTGTTGCAGAAGGTGGGATGCTCTTAGAGGGTATCTTTCAGGTTAGCTAACATCCTTTTCTTCTCTATGCTCTTAAAAAAAATTGCACATGCTTTTACTAGAATTTAGTTTTAAAAATACCAGTACTTAATATCTTGTAATTCCCAAGGAAGAACATTGCTCCTTCTCGGAATTACTTATGTTCACCTAATATGGGGCTGAATTAACATATCATAATGTGGTAATCGATTTAGCTAATCTGGACCAGATCAGTGAATCTTAAAAGTAGCTCGAGTGAATTTGTTTCTCAAGAGATTGTATCAGGCATCAGGCTGCTAAATTTTTTTGTGAAGGTTTACTTTACACTTCAAACAGCTCAGGTGAACCATATAGACTAGCCAAAGGTTATTATGGATATATAGTTTCCTTTACACTTCAAACAGCTCAGACTTGCAAAGTTGGATAGGACAGCAGCTAATGACAATGTTGTCATACTAACATTCTTTTTCTTATGAAAGATGGTAAAAACTTTATATATTCTCAGAGTTTCTCGACATTACATCAATAGTTCTTTTCTTATTTGACAAGGCTATGGGAAAGCTAGGGACAGTCCTCAGTGCCTTTGAGGATGAAGAATTTGTACCATGCTTATTTGTATTGATGGGGAATTTTTGCTCTCGCCCATGTAATCTTGCTTTTCATTCTTTCTCCAGTCTTTTCTTTCTTACATGAGAAAAAACAATAGTGAGCTCCCTAGACATGCAGGTCGCAGTTTGGCAAGCTAGGGCAGATGATCGCAGCCCATCCACGGGTAGCAGAGCGTAGTTGTTTTCTATTTATCCCAGGTCCTGATGATGCAGGTATATGATGCTTTCTTTAACATGCTGCTCCAAAGAAAGAAAAGGTTTCTTCAAAAATGGGCCTAGAGTATAGGTACATTCTTGATCACTTTCTACTTTTTGACAATTTCAGGCCCTTCAACAGCTCTGCCCAGGAATGCTTTACCAAAATATTTAACAGGAGAGCTTCAAAATCACATTCCAAATTGCATATTTTCCAGTAATCCTTGCAGGTATGTGTTTTCTGAACACTGTTCCAAGACAAAAGAATTTATTTCTCCCCAGGGTACCTTGTGAGTCTTGAGATACAAAGTTTCTTATTGTGCTTGTATTTTCAGTTGTCCTGCTACTCAATGACTTCCCTTTCTTGAGTGCAGATTAACGTTGGGTACCAAGGACGTTGTATTTTTCCGTCAGGATCTTCTGTACAGAATGCGTCGTTCCTGTCTGGTTCCCCCTTGTAGAATAGAAACTGATGATCACTTTGAGCATGTAATCTCTCTCCCTCTCTATCCAACTATTTTTAATATCTCGTTGACTGACGTGCATAATCACTGGGATACTTAACAGGTTCTCGGGACACCACGGTAGCATCTAGAATCGATAACACAACGGCACGTGTTTTAAATTTCTGACACATAGCTTGATTAGTTTTGAAAACTGCCGACTTGGTGTTACTGTTTCATGTAAGTCCTGATTTAGAGGTACCACTTTATTTGTATTTACCATCATGAATCATGATGTTTTGACCGGAACATCAAAATCAGGGATAGGAAGGGCACGGATAGATAGAGTAGGGTTTTACAAACAATTACATTCTTTGTGGAAATACAACGTGGCAAAAAGCTGAATATTTCAAACATGCACCCAACTTGTGGCCTCAGCTAGTTTCATTGAATTTAGAGCTCACTGTACACCTATCATATGTTTTAGGTGAATATTGAAAAGGAATGTTAAGTTTTTAACTTTTCACATAGATTTTAATATTATACCAATTTATGTTTTTCATTTATTTAATTTCATAGCATTTCGTTTCAATGGATGATGTGATAAATATGAGACATGTTTTCAGGCAGCGTAGAAGTTACACTTACACTGTTAAGACCAGAATGTGTGACAAGTTGTTTTGGAATGTGATTGAGGATATGTCAAAAGACAAATTGATAATTTCCAAACTTCATAATGTAATGTGAAAATAAAATAAAATAAAAATAATAAATAACGTGACCTATTTTAAAAGTTACTTCAAATTTGAAAGTTATAAGATGTAACTCTTGAATTTACGGAGGTTACATGTTGTAACTTGGAGTAAACCTGAAGATTCCTAATTTGCTAGTGGTAATATTTCTCTAAATGAAAGGACGGAGGATGTCCACTAGTCAAATTTGGACATGAAAAATGTCGAAATCATGTTGGACTTGCGAGCTCATTGCGTCAATCAACACTTGAGCCGAAAGAAATGGTATCTAGTCATGATTTTTTTCCATTGAGCACTAGCCGCTGATATAATTTCCAACTAATACTGTATACTAAAGTTTTCTTCAACAACAATTCTAGTACAACAGTGGAAGCTCCATTTATAAACTTAAACAAGTCAAGAATTGGCCACAACTACTTGTGTTTTATTTTTTAGGAAAACTAATGATAAAGTGAATAGTACCATGATTGATTTTTTAGTGTAAAAATAAGGTTTTTCGTTAAAACTCCCAATACGGAGAATTGTTATTTGCACTAAAAAAATAATCATTTCACCTTGAGTTCATTAAGTTTTCCATCTAAAAGAAGATTATTTTGGACTTTTAACCTCATTTTTCACAAGTCTATATATTTATTTATTATTTTTATAAACAATATATGTACGCCGGGGGGCCGCAAAGGGGGGGGGGCGCCATAAATTGATTTTCAACTTTTGACTTATTTTTTACAAGTTCCCTACTTATCTTTTGGTATGAAAAATACATGTCACGTTTGTTTTATAAATTTATAGTGAACTACTAAAATGGTACATTAAGCACACTAACATGGAGTTTAACTAATTACAAGCTTTGAGAACATAACGTTGTCGAACATGTTAATTAAAATAAAAAGGGAGTTGAAATGTCCAAAATAATCTTGAAGGGGAAGTTAAAATGTTCAAAATAACCTTGAAAATAAGTCATGTGCAAGTTTTGGATGGAAAACTTAATCGAGCTAAAATAAGATGATAAACTAATGATTTTTGAAACTTGATATGACAAATGGCTTAAAATTTTTACATTACAAATTAAAAAATAGTTATAAGTTCCTATGACATCCCTTTTTACATAACGCCAACATACAAATTGCACTTCGAAGAGTGCATCTTGTTTTTACAGGGTGGTGATAACAATTTTTTAGGTATCATTGTCAAATATCTACTTTTTACTTTTTAATTTACATTTGAATTCAATATTTTCTTATGGTTAATCATGGTCCTATAGCTATGCATAGAAATGCAGTCGCTTCTCAGTTGGACAACCGACAAGGTGAAGTTAGTTAACTAATTAATTAATGGTACACAATTTGGTTATAAGGATTGAAATGTAGGCAGCCAGGGATTGGATTAGAAAATGTAAAGGTGCTAGATAACATCAAGGTTAGTACAACTGTACAAGGATATATCCATTTTAAAGGGAACAATGTTTGGCTTTGGTTGCTCAAGGATGAGTATGAAATTTTTATTTAAAATATTATGTGTTCGAATCACAGAGTTTTGTACTTATGATCAGAACCGTTCATATTATGAATTACTTTATAAAGATTATCTCTGTAAAAAAAAATGAATTAAAACTAAGGTCGTTTAGTCAATCTATTGTAGCAAATACATAGACGGTTTGTCATATTTTTATCAATTCCGTTCATCTGTTTTATATAATTTGAAGACTAAATGACCTTAGTTTTAATTCATTTTTGCATATGCGATCTTTATAAAGTGATTTATAATATGAATAGTTTCGATTATAAATAAGAAGTTCTATGAATCGGCAATGAAAAATTTTGGGTAGGAACTCATACTCATTATTTGAGTAATCAAGTATTGTTCTTTTAAATAAATGTATATATATCCTAGCTAAGCTAGCGAAACAATGACGTGCATGAGATTGAGAGTTTACATATATCCCTGTCCTCTACCTAATAACCTAGAACCAACTCAAAAAAAGTGAGTTGCACTCAAGGAAGCATCTGCATTTTATTTCCACAAATTATAATATATAATCTTTGGGTTGGGTTGTGATTAGCCTGATTTAAACATAAAACATTGTTTATATTCTAGATTAATTAATCACTAAGTCCGTACGTGTTGAAAGCTGATTCTTGACCTTGACATTTGTACAAAAAACAATAATGAAAATTAACTGAAAATTAAAACATGTACGAAAAGAGCTAATTATTAGCTAAAATAGCGATAAGATGCTAATCATGTTATGGGGATATATATATATATATATATATATATATATATATATATGTGGTTTGGTAGGTAGGTGTACTCTTCATTGATCTTGATTAGTGGAGAGCTCGATCAAGAAACAAAAGCAATCCCTTGGAATGGTTCATAAGTTGGGTTTGGGCAGTTTTACAGATGGGAAGTTTAAGTTACTTCTGGAAACAGAAACCCTAGCTTTATCCCATATTAGTTAGGTGAGTGTCAAATCCCTACTCCTTGTGATCGATTGTGGGGACTAATTAACGGCCTTAATCAGGATTTGGTTAAACTTATTGCAGAAACGGGCTTTTGAGTAAGAGAGAAAGCTAGAATCACAGAACAAGAGAAAGTTATAGACTATGCTACCAGCTACCAACCTTATTTCATATATCTATACGCATATATATGTATACGGTAAGGTGGACAAGACCACTGTAAACTAAGGTACGTGTCCGTTAAAAGTTCATCACAACATTCCTTCAAAATGGAATTTATGTATCCTCATATGTTTGTACCCTAACAAGTGCGAAAAATTCATCATTAATATTATTACCAGTCGCAATAGTTACATAGATGGTCAAAAATCATGCATTCATTCGTTTATGTACATAATGTAGTCCAGAACTATTGAATTCGAAAGATTTCATTTATAGGGTAAACTTCTTTTATATATGTACATCACAAGCATTCGGATTCAAGGATTAGAATTTCTCAAAAAATAAGCTAATTTATATTTTACTACAATACTTGTGGAACAAGGAAACCTAACTAGCAAGAGTTTTATTTTATCAATACCAAGAAATCGATATTGCTCAAAGAAGTTAAGATTCCACTATAAAACTCATTGGCAATATAGGAAATAGTCCAACTACTTATAAAGCACATGCAAGGTTCGTCATTTCCCCGATGTGGGATTGATACTCTCAATATCTTTGAATGAGTTTAATAGCATTGCTCACTGCTCACTGCTCACTGCTCGCTGCCATAAGAAAAGTAGGTGAAACTGTTGAACAGTCGTGAAGAACTCTACGATTTTAGCACTCCATAAATTAATTAACAGTGAACAATACTTAATTTGCAGCAGATGTATGTACACCATTAATTCCATAAATCTTTGTGAATATCTTCAATATGTGAGAGAGAGAGAGAGAGAGAGAGAGAGAGAGAGAGAGAGAGAGAGAGAGCTAGGTAGGTAATGAAGAAACAGTTGATGAAGTACTTGTGACATTTCCAATGTCAAGCGCAGTGTAAAACATATCACATATGGTGGGTGAAGATGGAGGATGTATTTCCTGCCTCACTTTTTTTACAAGCAATTTAGATGATTCATACTTGGGAGAATGGTAGGCCAACGGTTATAAGAATGGTTTCTTTCCCTATAACTAATATCAGGAAAACTAATTAATTAGTTTCCTTGATTCTGTGCAGTTTGGAGGTTGGGTCACACCAACATGCTCGATATTTTTTTTTCGGTAAGTTGGGGGTCTACACCAGCATTTTCATACATAATTTAATATTACACATAGGATAAATGGCTACAATAGGAGAGAGACGTCATCCTTCATTATTAACTCATGCAGGTTATTTAGTTATCAGAACAGGCCAATAGTGACCTACCCATTAATTTCATTGGTTGTAACTCAAGCACTGGTCCAACACTACAAATTTTCTTTTTCTAATACTTATATGTACTACACATTAACTTTCATGTGTTAAAAAAGACTTAATTTTTAGCTAAAATGGTCCAGATTGATATAACTTTTCACTCTAGTTTCTGACAATGAAAATTGATAGAAGTAGTTCCTGAGTTTGTCTACTGTAAATCATTTTGGTCATTTCGTGAAAAATATGTCAATATCCTCGTTAAGTGGAGGGGTTGGTTGGACAAAAATACCCTTAAAAAGGTAGTCACACGGTCGTTCACGTGACAATTTTAACGATGATATTGACGTATTTTTCACGGAAGTACTAAAATGATTTATGATAGACAATCTCATGGACCACTTCTATCGATTTTCATTGTCAGAGATCAAAGTAAAATTATATCAATCTCAGAGATCATTTTACCTAAAAAAACCTTTAAAAAAATGATAAAAGAAAATTATACCATCTAATTAATAACAATCACAACATGCATGCTTGAACTCAAACATATTGATATGACACAGATCTAAGGTTAAATTTATAGTATTTGAATGGAAAATATACTATGTGCCTTTTTTTTCTTAAGGGTATTGGTAACCTTTGTAAGATTATATGACAATATTTATTTTTAACGTTATTTAATAATGGCGAGGTTACACAATGATATTGTTATATTACATTAACAACGTCAGTTGTTATATTGTAGACGTCTTTTTACAATATAGTCGTAAGATATTATAAGTTGAAATCATAAAATCACTCAAGCATCGTTATTCACTTTTGAGCCCACAACTTTCACGTGAAGGCTATTACAATGTGGCGTCAAGTTCAACGTGATTCAACACTACAAGAAGCGTAAGATTACATTATAATTGTCAAAGCTTATTGTCAAGCTTACTGTCAACGTTGTGTTACAAAATGTGGAACTTAAAATTATAATTGTTATTACACGAACAACGTTGTTTGTTATATCATGGACACCTTTTTGTAATATATATAGACATGAGATATTATTATGACATGAAAAAGGTAATCACACACTATTATTCATTTCAAAGCTCCCAACCTTCACGTTAAGACTGTTTTTGAACATAATGTTAATTTCCAACGTAATTCACTTTCTTAACTCAAGAAATGTAAGACTACATTATAATCATCAAAATTTACTGTCCAAGATTAGATACTAATGGTGAGGTTACAAAATGACATTGTTAATATTGTAATGACGTTGGTAATTACATCGTGGACATCTTATTACACTATCAACATAAGCTATTATGTGTTGTCGTGATTGCATTATATCAAATCATGGTTTAAGTTAAATGTCGGTTAATTTAAAAAAAAAAAAAATAGTACTAGTTAAAGATAGAAGAAAATAAGTGAGCTAATAAAAAGCGATATATACAAATGTGGGGTACTCGAGATTAATATATGCATGTGTTTGCTTGAAAGATGAAGAAACAGGTGATTAAGAAATTGAATTTTCTATTCTAAAATCAATTATCAATAAAATACCGAAGTTAAATCTAATGTGAAACAATTTTCTTCATATACTCACAAGAAAGAGCTCATGAGGCAAAACATTAAGTGCTGTCTATGTACACAGATACACGACCAGAGATGAGAAACAGATCGAGCAGTTTGAGTTAGTTTGACTAAAAAAGTAGTAGTTATTATCACTATTTTGTAACAATGATGTCCGATTCTCCACGTGCAGTTGGAGTCGTGAGGTTTGTAAGCTACAATTGTTAGTTAGGTCTCTGAAAGGTGAACAAAACCTAATTAAACTCCCATATTCCCGAGTACACCACCATAGATACCAAACCAACCAGCCCTTTTTCTTCTGGTCTTTAAAAACTGTTTAATTCCTTTTCTTAATTAGGATAAGGTTTATTTAATTGAATTAGGGTTAGCTGTATGGGTACGTAATCATCTGGTCTATGCAATCAGTTATAACTTCTATTTAATGATGCATATTTATGTTAATGTGACCATTGCTGAATTAAATAATTATTTATGTGTATATATATGTACAAAATTTAATAAATACAAGAAAATGAGAGTACGATGGCTAGGTGGGTTATAAGTAGACGTTGTAGGTTAGAAACTTGGAAAGACGTTGAAAGAGGAACCATATCTCACCCCCACCAAGCAACCCATCTCTCTCTCTCTCTCTCTCTCTCTCTCTCTCTCTCTCTCTCTCTCTCTCTCTCTCTCTCTCTTCATGTCATATTTTCATCTTATAAATATTATAGTATAACTTGGTGGGATGATGATGATATAATTGTGGTTGTTTTTTTTGTTAGCCAAGACGTTGCATCAAGCGCAGGTGTGAGGTCTGTCCAAACTCTCCCACTCTCTAACGGAACTTACTTTTCATCTATCTTTTCCTCTCCCTTATATAATTAATCTATTTAGCTAATTCAAAGGATCTCTCTAGCTCGGCTCCTCCCTTATATCTATTGATCTCTCCTGCAGTACCGTAATTATAATTGTCTCGGTTGTTAGTGCCTTGCCCCTACGGTCTACATCATCGTCCTCGTCGTCATCTTCTTCTTCTTCTTTGCTCTCGGCAATAGTAAGAATCTAGCTAGTATTAATCGATCCGTTTGATCACGAATGAAGAACATCAGGCATCCATGGTCCTTGTAGTGAATTAGCTCTACCTAAGTTGTTCGGCAGCTTTAATTCCTACTTATTAATTTGTTCTTTTTGTGTTTATTTAAGAAAAAAACACTTGAAGATCAAATTTGAATACATTTAATTAAGATGTGCACTAGAGGCCATTGGAGGCCAGCTGAAGACGAGAAGCTTAGGGAGTTGGTGGAACGATATGGACCTCATAACTGGAACGCAATAGCAGAAAAGCTCCAAGGAAGATCAGGTACTACTAGTTCTTATTTTTTCATTTGTGATTGATGTGTTCGCAATTGTTGAAATTGTTGGCAACTACTTATACCAAGAAGCCCCAAATTATATATGCTGCAGCTAGCTAGGGCAAATATATTTTTGTGCGATTATTTAAATTTGTATAAATTATTATTACTCAACTAAGACATTCATGTGTGTGTGTGTGTGTAGAAAAGAGAGTAGTTAATGGGTTAGGGTTAGTGTACAGTACCCTTGAAGAAAAAGAGGGGTACCATTTAATTGAACGATGTTTTTGTAATATAATCACGTACATGAATAATATATATGAACTGAATGATGCAGGAAAAAGCTGTAGGTTGAGATGGTTCAATCAGTTGGACCCAAGAATCAATAGGAACCCCTTCACAGAAGAGGAAGAAGAGCGTCTCTTAGTTTCTCACCGCATTCATGGAAATAGATGGGCTGTTATTGCAAGGCTTTTCCCTGGACGTACCGATAACGCAGTCAAGAACCATTGGCATGTCATCATGGCACGCAGATGCAGAGAAAGATCTAGGCTTAATCACTCCAAATTAATAAGGAATACTTCTACTGCTCAAACCTCGTTCATGAGTATCATTACTAACAATAATGAACCAAAATCCTCTTCAAAACAAGACCATCCCCTGCAGATCAATTACGATATCGGCACATGGAACCTGGATTCATATAATTATATTGGGAAATACTACTCATGCAGCGACAGAAATTATCATCAATATCGGCCAGCTTTCACTCATAGCCCTCCTCCTCCATTTCCAAAAGAGTTCTATCCCAATACCTGCAGTGCCACAATGCACCAAGGTGATTATCCTCTAGTACCAATTAATGCTTATGACTACTCCAAGTGTGCCATGCATGTATCTTCCTAACCATAGAATAAATGCCATATATATTTTTGATGATGATGCATGCCTTTATCAGTTATAATTAATGGCCATTGATCAATATTCTCATGCATGCATGGTTCATAATTATATATTTATTATATCTATTGTGCAGATCATAATAAAGATCAGCCAATTGAGTTTTACGATTTTCTCCAAGTAAATACTGAGTCTAATGGAAGTGAAGTGATAGATAATTCAAGAAAGGAGGAGGAGGAGGTGGATCAGGAAGGTACGGGACAACAGAAAAGCAACGTGGCCGGTCTTCCTTTTATCGATTTCTTAGCTGTTAATAATGGGATTTCTTCATAATATTGGTGTCTTGATGAAGATCAATGATATCTCAGCAGTGTAAAACTATCACTAATGACATACAAACGATATAACTTACCAGTTAGATGCATGTTAACTGCATCAATGCACAGATAATCATATTTATGGAGATACCAATCTACGGATCATATTTTAGCTTGCTAGCTAGGCAAGTATTGTAGAAAGGAAGATGCTGTTATGCAAGTGTTAATGTTAAATTATATTATGAAGCGAAAAGCTAAGGACTCTGCACGCGTTTACCATGGTCAGGGCTTTAATTTGCATGCAGGGTGATGTTAGGGAGATTATCTATTAATCATATTTTATAAATCATATGATGTGACGATTGATAGTTAAATTTATTTTCTAAATCATTAAAGAATGAAACATACAGACATATAATGTGACTTACAAAATCTTTTTAGTTTCTTTTGCATGCATGATGCATTTGACAATAGTTAGATTCTTTGGTTGAAATTGAAATCCATAAACGAAAGGTGGGATGGGAGCATATAATTCACATGCATATTTGTTGTGCCTTCTATATACACATAAGCAATTAGAAAGCATCGTTTCTAGTGCATGACTATAGTGAATGAAGTTATGTTTATCCTAAATAAGTTGGTAACAGAGAGGGTGGCCCAACTTCTTATAAGTTATTGCAATATTACAAGAAAATTGTGAAACACGTGTAGCCTAAAGTAGAAAATTCGTTGTCATAAGGTATCTTAACGACTCACAATCGTTGCCTTTGGGAAGTAGCGAGTTTTTTTATTTTTTATTTTTTGGATAAAACCACAAATCAATCTCACATAGCATTGCTATCATGGGCAGTGACAATGAGGTAGCGAATAGTCACAAAAACAATGATTGCAACCCCTTTGTGGTAGTAAAAATCCACCGTCTTCATTCTTGACAAATTTGTACCTACAAAACAATCAAACACCTTTGATTTAACCTCACAGGTCAACCATAGTACGAACTAATTGTGTCGGGGTAGGGTTTAGGTTTAATCTCACATGTTAGCCATGGTTTTCCGTATGAATTGTAGGTGTCGAGGGTAGGGCATTTATAGGGGATAGGTTTAGTTTTAATGCCACGGGTCGACTGTTGTTGCTCGCACCAAGCATTGGTGCGCCCCGAGGGGGGGGTGATGAGCATTTATAGGATGTTATCAATATGATGTAGGGTTTAGTTTTAATCTCAAGGGTCAACCATGGTTGGTAGGACGAAGCATTATTGCGGGGGGTGGGGAATTTATAAGACAATATCAACCATGATAGTATTCACACTAAAGTCGTAACCTTTAACATGGTAAGCCCTTCTTTAAAAAAACAAAAAAAAAAAAAAAACAAATTTCTTCGCCACAATGCGGCAAGGGAAAAAAAATCAAGTGTGTCGGGCGATGAATTGTGCCTAACTCAGGGTGTTATTATTCATACACCCCTAAACTCTTGAACTTAGGGTGTTACTGTTCACACACCTCTAAATTGTAAACCTCATGGGGCTCCACTGCTTTTGCTGCGCCTTGAGTCTTCTCGAGGGCATGAGTTTGGGCTGCGTCTCCCTATGCCTAAACCATTTACATATTTATTTTTTAAAATTTTTTGTTTTTTCCATACCACAACACCAAACTATCATCTTCATGTTCTACAAAGTATATTTCCGGTGAAAATTTTCTTATAATCTATGTCAAAAAATTTCAAAATAAGGATATAAATCTAAATCTAATTCTAAAGGTATTTGAATCTAAATAAAGTAATGTAGGAAGAAAAAAAATTCAATGAAAAAAGAAAAGGATATGATTGGTACTTCCCTTCCGATCCTCATGGTAGGAAGTCGGTAAAGAACTAGCAACTAGACCAATTCCAGTCGCTATCTTCATACCGATCCCCCACTTTTCATTTTTTTTTTTTGGGTTAATTTTTCTTTTATTTATTTACCATAACAACAAACTATCATATTAATATTCTTCAAAATATATTTTCCATGCAAAAATTATTATAATTCATATTTAAACACTTGAAATCAACAATTTAAAACCTAAATTTAAAGATATTTTTCTATTTCTCAACTTTAAAAATCAATAAAAAATAGTTTTGGGACTTAAAAAATGGTAGGATCACATCTAAGGATGTTGCAATATTTTCCTTAACTCTGACTCAAAATATTTTCTAAAGCTAAAAATTTCAATTTTTTCACAAAAATTGTGAGTTATAACTCACAGTTTTCCGATTGATTTTGTGAACCATTGTAAGATTCATTATAAACCAAAATTTGAGTCATTCTAGTCACACCACATGTTTCTAAATTAATTTAGGACATTCCAAAGATTTTTGACACCTATAAATCTCTTTGGGGGCCTCGCTATTATTTTATATTATTTTTCTATTTTATTTTTCAACTTTGAAAATCAATAAAAAAAATAGTTTGGAGGCCTAATAAATGGTAGGATCATATCAAAGGTCTTGTAACATTTTTGTTAACTCATACGCAAAATGTAACATCCCACATCGCCCAGGGGAGTGGATCCTGTAAGCCTTATATTTATATTCCCATCTCTACCTAGCACGAGGCCTTTTGGGAGCTCATTGGCTTCGAGTTCCATTGGAACTCTGAAGTTAAGCGAGTTCGCGCGAGAGCAATCCCAAGATGGGTGACCCATTAGAAAGTTCTTGTGTGAGTTCCCAGAACCATGAAGGTGTAGTAAAGGCCCAAAGCGGACAATATCGTGCTACAGTGGAGTCGAGCCCAGGATGTGACAATTTGGTATCAGAGCCAATCTCTGGCCGGATGTGTGCCGACGAGGACGTCGGGCCCCTAAGGAAGGGTGGATTGTAACATCCCACATCGCCTAGTGGAGTGGATCCTGTAAGCCTTATATGTATATTCCTATCTCTACCTAACACGAGGCATTTTGGAAGCTCACTGGCTTCGGGTGCCATCGGAACTCCGAAGTTAAGCGAGTTCGCGCGTGAGCAATCCCAAGATGGGTGACCTATTAGGAAGTTCCTCGTGAGTTCTCAGAAACAAAACCATGATGGTGTGGTCGGGGCCCAAAGCGGATAATATCATGCTACGGTGGAGTCGAGCCTAGGTTGTGGTGGGGGCCCAGGCCGGGATGTGACAATTTGGTATCAGAGCCAATCCCTGGCCTGATGTGTGCTGACAAAGACGTCGGGCCCCTAAGGGTGGGTGGATTGTAACATCCCACATCGCCCAGGGGAGTGGATCATGTAAACCTTATATTATATTCCCATCTCTACCTAGCACAAAGCTTTTTGGGAGCTCACTCGCTTAGGGTTCCATTGGAACTCCAAAGTTATGAGTTCGCGCGAGAGCAATCCCAAGATGGGTGACCTATTGGGAAGTTCTCGTGTGAGTTCCCAGAAACAAAACCGTGAGGGTGTGGTAAGGGCCCAAAGCGGACAATATCGTGTTACGGTGGAGTTGAGCTCAGGATGTGACACATAATATTTCCCAAAACTAAAAATTTCAATTTTTTCACAAAAACAGTGAGTTATACCCATGATTGGTCGGACGAAGCATTGTTGCCAGGGGTGGGGAATTTATAAACCAATATCAACCATGATAGTATTCACACTAAAGTCGTAACTTTTAACATGGTAAGCCCTTCTTAAAAAAAAAAAAAAAAAAAAAAAAACAAATTCTCCACCGTAATACGGCAAGGGAAAAAAAATCAAGTGCGACGGGCGATGAAATGCGCCTAACTCAAGGTGTTATTATTCATACACTCCTAAACTCTTGAACTTAGGGTGTTACTATTCACACACCTCTAAATTGTAAACCTCATAGGCCTCCACTACTTATGTTGCACCTTGAGTCTTCTCGAAGGCATGAGTTTGGGTTGCGTCTCCCTATGCCTAAACCATTTACGTATTTATTTTCTAATTTTTTTCGTTTTTCCAATACCATAACACCAAACTATCATCTTCATGTTCTACAAAATATATTTCCAATGAAAATTTTCTTATAATCTATGTCAAAAAATTACAAAATAAGGATATAAATCTATATTTCATTCTAAAGGTATTTGAATCTAAATAAAGTAATGTAGGAAGAAAAAAAAAATTCAATGAAAAAACAAAAAAAAAAAAAAAAAAAAAAGGAAAGGATACGATTGGTACATCTCTTCCGATCCTCACAGTATGGAGTCGGTAAAAAACTAGCAACTAATTAAAAAAAGTCGCTATCTTCATACCGATTCCCTACTTTTCAATTTTTTTTTTGGGTTAATTTTTCTTTTATTTATTTACCATAACAATAAACTATCATATTAATATTTTTCAAAATATATTTTTCGTGCAAAATTTATTATAATTCATATTTAAACACTTGAAATCAACAATTTAAAACCTAAATCTAAAGATATTTTTCTATTTCTCAACTTTAAAAATCAATAAAAAATAGTTTTAGGACTTAATAAATGGTAGGATCACGTCTAAAGGTGTTGCAATATTTTCCTTAACTCTGACTCAAAATATTTTCTAATGCTAAAAATTTCAATTTTTTCACAAAAATTGTGAGTTATAACTCACAGTTTTCCGATTGATTTTGTGAACTTTTGTAAGATTCATTATAAACCAAAATTTGAGTCATTCTAGTCGCACCACATGTTTCTAAATTAATTTAGGACATTCCAAAGATTTTTGACACCTATATATCTCTATGGGGGCCTCGCTATTAGTTTATATTATTTTTCTATTTTTTTTTTCAACTTTAAAAATCAATAAAAAAATAGTTCTGAGGCCTAATAAATGGTAGGATCATATCAAACATCTTGTAACATTTTTGTTAACTCATACGCAAAATACTTCCCAAAACTAAAAATTTCAATTTTTTCACAAAAATAGTGAGTTACACCCATGATTGGTTGGAAGAAGCATTGTTGCCTGGGGTGGGAAATTTATAAGCCAATATCAACCATAATAGTATTCACGCTAAAGTCGTAACTTTTAACATGGTAAGCCCTTCTTAAAAAAAAAAAAAAAAATTTCTCCACCGTGATGTGATAAGGGAAAAAAAATCAAGTGCGCCGGGCGATGAAATGCGCCTAACTCAAGGTCTTACTATTCACACGCCCCAAAACTCTTGAACTCAGGGTGTTACTATTCACTCACACCTACTGTAAACCTCATGGGCCTCCACTGCTTCTGCTACGCCTTGAGCCTTCTCAAGGGCATGAGTTTCGGCTGCGTCTCCCTATGCCTAAACCATTTACTTATTTATTTTGTTAAATTTTTGTTTTTTCCATACCACAACAACAAACTACCATCTTCATGTTCTACAAAATATTTTCGATGAAAATTTTCTTATAATCTATGTCAAAAAATTCAAAAACAAGGATATAAATCTAAATTTAATATATACTAAAACTGAAACACTGTTCATAAGCACAGTGTTCGTCCGATTTTGCCCTCACATATTTAGCCAAATTTCGATTTTGTCCGTCAAATTTCTTTTTTATTTTTTCTTCTCCCCTTTTTCTCTTCCCTTTCGCTCGATCTTTTCATCTTTTGGTCATTCTCTCTCTCTTCCTTTGCCAAACCACGACGCTGTTTCTTCTCACTGTCGATGTCGCCCACCTCGCCGTCTCGACAGTCCACCTCACCCAGCTTAATTTGCCGACTCCGAGGGAGACTCTGTCTCTCAGAAACCCAAAAGAAAAAATTAGCTTGGTTTTGATCTCTTAATTTTGTGTTGTGCAAATTTTGTTTAAACTAATTTGGGTTGGGCAGCGGAAGCAAATAATTATTTGAATGAATTAATTTAGCGTGGTTTGTGCATATTTCGTTTGAATTAATGTGGGTTGTAGATATTTCGTTTGAAGCGACCCCCACCTAATTTTGTTTGAAATTAATTTGGGTATTTTTAAAGGAACGAATGTTTGTTGGTGGCTATCTTTAGATCATAGATTTTTCTTTATTTATTTATTTATTTATAATATTTAAACTTCCTAAGATTTGGATTTATGTTTGGTAGTTTTCTGATTCATGTTTGTATTTTGATTTTTGAATTGCAATTTGCAGGTATGTGAATCGTAAGTTTAGCATTTCAAGGCATATAGGATACGAACTTATGTTGATAAATAGTTAGGTGGGATTAGAGGAGACAATTGGTGAAGGAAATTGGGATTGAATTTGGTTTGCAACTAATCAAGTGGTTCTTAGTGAAATCCTTTTCTTGGTTTGCTTATATTTTTCATTGAAAAGGTTTTTACTATTTTTCTGTGTGAGTTCAATTGTTTAGATTTACCCAAATCATATTGCAAGGCGGCTTCCTTATAGTTTGTGTTAGGCTAACTACTTGAACTATCTACCAAATCTTTTGCATGTAAATAGTATGTACATACACATCAATTATTATCTTTTGTATGAAAATAGTACTTTATACAAAAAATTATACGGTTTTTAATGCCGCATCATCGCTCAGGTATCATTTGCTAGTCTAATTCTAAAGGTATTTGAATCTAAATAAAGTAATGTAGGAAGAAAAATAAATTCAATAAAAAAAGAAAAGGATACGATCGGTAATTTCCTCCCGATTATTATGAATAAAAGTCGCTAGGAAACTACCAAATATTCACACAATAAGTCGCTAGCTTCATATCGTCCCCCCTTTTCAATTTTTTGTTTTTTATTTTTCAGTTTTTATTTTTTATTTTTGTTGATTTTTCTTTTATTTATTTACTATAACAACAAATTATCATATTAATATTCTTCAAAATATATTTTCATGCAATATCTATTATAATTTATATTTAAACACTTGAAATCAACAATTTAAAACCTAAATTTAAAGATATTTTTCTATTTATCAACTTTAAAAATCAATAAAAAATACTTTGGGACTTAATAAATAGTAGGATCATGTCTAAAGGTGTTGCAATATTTTTCTTTAACTCCAATGCAAAATATTTTCTAAAGTTAAAATATCACATCCCGGCCCGGGCCTCCACCACATCCTGGGCTCGACTCTATCGTAGCACGATATTGTCCGCTTTGGGCCCTTACCACGCCATCACGGTTTTGTTTCTGGGAACTCACACGAGAACTTTCCAGTGGGTCACCCATCATGGGATTGCTCTCGCGCGCTACTCGCTTAACTTCGGAGCTCTGATGGAACCCCAAGCCAGTGAGCTCTCAAAAGGTCTCGTGCTAGTTAGAGATGATAGTATACATATAAAGCTTACATGATCCACTCCCCTGGGTGATGTGGGATGTTACAATCCACCCCCCTTAGGAGCCTGACATCCTCGTTGGCACACTTATGACCAGGGATTGGCTATGATACCAAATTATCACATCCCTGCCCGAGTCCCCACCACATCCCAGGCTCGACTCCACGGTAGCACGATATTGTCCTCTTTGGGCCCCGACTAAGCCCTCACGGTTTTGTTTCTGGGAACTCACACAAGAACTTCCTAGTGGGTCACCCATCCTGGGATTGCTTTCGCGCGCTACTCGATTAACTTCGGAGTTCCGATGGAACCCGAAACCAATGAGCTCCCAAAAGGGCTCGTGCTAGGTAGAGATGAGAATATACATATAAGGCTTACAGGATCCACCCCCCTGGGCGATGTGGGATGTTACATAAAAATTTCAATTTTTTCACAAAAGTTGTGAGGTATAACTCACAGTTTTCTGATTGATTTTGAGAACTTTTGTAAGATTCATTATAAGCCAAAATTTGAGTCATCTAGTCGCACCATATGTTTCTAAATTAATTTGGGACATTCCAAAGATTTTCAACACCTACAAATCTCTTTGGGAGTCTCGCTATTAATTTATATTATTTTTCTATTTTGTCAACTTTAAAAATCAATAAAAATGGTTTCAAGGCCTAATAAATGGTAGGATCATATCAAAGGTCTTGTAACATTTTAGTTAACTCATACGCAAAATATTTTCCAAAACTAAAAATTTCAATTTTTTTCACAAAAACAGTGAGTTGTACCCATGTTTTTCGATCGATTTTGAGAACTTTTACAAGATTCATTATAAGCTAAAATTCGAGTCATTCTAGTCGCACCACATGTTTTCAAAATTAATTTAGGACATTCCAAAGATTTTGACACCTACAAATCTCGTTGGAGGCCTCGCTATTATTTTATATTATTTTTCTACTTTTTCAACTTTAAAAATCAATAAAAATAGTACTGAGACCTAATAAATGATGGG
This sequence comes from Pyrus communis, assembly GCF_041283825.1. Taxonomy (NCBI): domain Eukaryota; kingdom Viridiplantae; phylum Streptophyta; class Magnoliopsida; order Rosales; family Rosaceae; genus Pyrus; species Pyrus communis. The sequence continues at coordinate 406,135 of NC_142578.1, forward strand.
ATCATATCCTAAGGTCTTGCAACGTCTTAAATTGTTAAAAAAAAACTCACGAAGTGGTGAAAAAACAAATAGATTTAATGATAATATTTTTACGAATTTTCATAACCAACTAAAAATAGTGACATCAACGTTTTTTGTGCAAACTGCAAATTTTTTATTTTTGCGAAAATATTTTTCGTGAGCATTAAGGAAAACTTTATTAGGCATTTGGAAGCAGTTTAAACATTTACTGAGCCACAAATGTTTTTTTAATAGAATGTTTAAGTCGAAAACTTAAAAAATAAGTGAAAAAATAGTAGTAGGGCACAAAATATTGCCAAAACGAGGGTTTGCCCTCAAGAATATAAATGAAAAGTTTTACATGAATTCTGAAAATGCCACATCCCGGCCCCGGGTGGATCATTTCCCGGGCCCGCTCCACCACCGTAGCACGATATTGTCCGCTTTGGGCTTACCATTCCCTCACGGTTTTGTTTTTGGGAACTCACGAGCAACTTCCCAGTGGGTCACCCATCATGGAATTGCTCTAGCCCCCTTCTCGCTTAACTTCGAAATTCCTACGGAACCCGAAGCCAGTGAGCTCCCAAAAGGCCTCGTGCTAAGTAGAGATGGGAATATACATTTAAGGATCACTCCCCTGGGCGATGTGGGATGTCACAATCCACCCCCCTTAGGGGCCCGACGTCCTCGTCGGCACACCACGGCCAGGGTTAGGCTCTGATATCAATTGTCACATCCCGACCCGGGGCAGATCATTTCCCGGGCCCGCTCCACCACCGTAGCACGATATTGTTCGCTTTGGGCTTACCATTCCCTCACGGTTTTGTTTTTGAGAACTCACGAGCAACTTCCCAGTGGGTCACCCATCATGGGATTGCTCTAGCCCCCTTCTCGCTTAACTTCGAAGTTCCTACGGAACCCGAAGCCAGTGAGCTCCCAAAAGGCCTCGTGCTAAGTAGGGATGGGAATATACATTTAAGGATCACTCCCCTGGGCGATGTGGGATGTCACAGAAAACCTCACGGTGGGAAAATGCAAAAACAAATAGATTTTATAATGAATTTTGTAAGAATTTAAAAACCGACTAAAAACCGTGAGTGCTAACCCACATTTTTTGACAAAAATACAAATCTATTAGGGTAAATTACATTTTGCTCTCTTAGGTTTGTGTTCAATTGCAATCTCATACTATATCTTTAAAACTTTTACTTATTATTTTATTTCAACGTCGTACATCTGTCTCAAATGTATTAATTTCTTCATTATCTTTCGATGTGAACATCGCGGACCGCCAAAATTGATGCACATAAATAAAAAAATATAAAATAATTTGTACTTTTAAAATGGGCCCAGCCTCTCCTTCTCCATCAACCTTTCGACAAGTTTTTCACTGACATCGATTTTGGTAAATTAAATTAACATTATTTACGGGGATCTTCGTGGTGTTCTTGAGCTGATGAACATTGAAGTTTTTCTTGCTTGCGGATTGAAATAATATGTAAAAATCCTAAAACCATATCTTCCCACCCGCAGGGTCGGAGCCACCCATAAATGCAAGGAATTGAAATGTTTTAAAGATTTTGTATGAGCTTACAATTGAACAAAAAACTGAAGATGAAAAATGTAATTTACCTAATTTTTTATTTTTAGAAAACATTTTCCATGAACATTAAAGAAAACTTTATAAGATATTTGAAAACGATTCCATTTATTGAGCTGTAAATATATTATTAATAGAATATTTGACCCGAAAAATAAAAAATAAGTAAAAAAATAGTAGCAGGGCCCAAAAGATTGCCAAAACTAGGTTCTACTCTAAGAATATCAACGAAAAATCTTACATAAATTCTCAAAACCTCACGTTGAGGCAACATCTTAGTAGAAAAAAATATTAAGTTTGTACTCGTCCGAACCCTCCACGTGACCACGTCCCTTCAATAATAATAATTTGAAAAAAAAAAAAAAAAAAAAAATCTACATGGTACGACTTCTTCCTATTTCCTTGCCACGCAAAATAACCTTAAGAGAATTCCAGAGTTTGATCTTCACAAAAATTGTGAGCAGTATTGACGGTTTGTACAAAAGATTCATTGAAGAAGATTTGGGTGTTGTACACACAAATATCTGAAAATTCTCTGCTATACATCATTAAAATGGTTGTGGTTGTGTTTTCAACAACCTCCGAACAAACATTGTAACACTTGTCTTCCAAGTCGTTTTGATCAAGTATACCATTTCTGGCACGCATCCAGACACAAGTTGTTACGATACAAACTCCTCTTGCAAAAGAATTTCGTAAATGTCCGTCCTCAGATTCAGTTCCTTATCCCGCATGACTTCTTGGAGATCCGACAGCTCTTTTGCAGATAAGATGGAATTCAATTTCATAAAACCATCAAGCCATAGCTTTTTTGACCTATCATAAATATTTATCCAAGTTAACACGATGCAGGGAATAGACGAACGCAAAAATAAGCATATTGTTTAATTCGATCGCGAAACCTCTTGTCAAGAGATTGTTCAAGTTAGGATACAACTGTATTCATGACCACGTCAAGCGAGCAATATCTTACCACGGGCAGGCATGGATAGCCCGGAAGAAGTTTCTCCTAGCTGCTGAAGGATTTTTTGCCATGTTCATCTCATATGCAATGTAGCATCGCCAAAGAACAACTGAGTTATGAAACCTATCATCTCCCAATGCCCTTTCAAATAATCCACGGATCCTATGCTCCGATCCTCTTTTACTCAATTCAAATGACAATGCAAAAAGCCAGACGACCACAGAAGGTTTCCTATGGATCATCACACGCAATGCATATGTTACCACAATTTAAATCATCATATTACAAGATCTCACTTGTAACAAAAAGTGTCATGAGGAAAAAAAAGATCTTACTTGTGACAGTGGTCGTCAAACACCCACCGCAGTTTATTAGGTGTCGTATAAAGATGGCCAACTTTGATGAAATCACTAAATAGTTCAGGGCTGCATGGATATATTTGAAGCCCCTGCAATATGGACTCCCAGCATTTTGATAGACTTGACTGACCATGATGTCTCCAAAGCATCTTCATATAAAAGCTGAACATAAATTCAAGTTGATAACTACGGCTCTTTCTCTCTGCAGTTCACATGCACTCAATATAAGCCCAAACAAGTTTATATTTCATTAAACCATGCATATGTCTCCCCAATATCTGGATTGGTTCATAGAAACTAAAAAGAAAGTTGACATTCTCCGTAATTCGTCCCCCACTTAGATACCTTAACATTTTCATCTCACGTATCAATACAATCAAAGTGATGTTCAGTATCATTACCTAACACATGCGTATAATGAGATTTCATGCCTTCACCAATCTTTTTTTTAATGATCCTTTATTAAATTTAAACCATTGAAACCCTCTCTCTTAACACCTACGCGATTATTCTACATAAAAAGTAAGCTATTCAAAAGACACCCTTTATGCAGGGTAGAGGAACTAAGAATATGACTGACAGGATGAAGTAAAATGCTTGAATCATATAGAATACTAACACGACAAGACTAAGGAGTTGCACAGGACAAATACCTGGAAGCACCAATGCAAAAGCCTGATCTAGAACTTCAATACCCGCAGCCCATCCAGAGGTTAACTCTTCAAATAAAGCAGCAGAACATATGAGAGCAACAGATCGATCATCTATAACACCTCGCATCAATGCCATTTGTACTGTTCTTATTTTTTCTTTGAAACCTTGGCGTGCTCTCAGTAATTGCAAATTTGATGGGTGAGATTTATACGGACTATACGTAGAACCACTTCCTAAGCAAAATAAAATATGCATTGCACGTAGTGATGATTCACACCCATTGCCATGCTCATTAGCAAGCTCCGTCTCAGCATACCAGAAATATAGAAGAGAAGCATTTGACCGTAATTCCTGCTCAACAGTAAAAGATTAAAATAAATACGTTGTGTAAATGCCAACAAACAAAATCCATAACAAACCTTCAGATATAAGGCTGAAAATTATTTAAAGGAATCAATGTTCTAGTCATTCACTGTAAACAAAAAACACCCAAAATCTAACAGCCTAATGAAAAATCATATCTAACAGAGAAAAAAAAACTTAAGAGGTTAATGAAATTGATATCAGACATGAGCTCTAAGAGACGGATAGCTCAAACAAGTTTAAAGAAACCATGTGCAGAATAGCACAGACAAAGTCAGCATAAATGCTCAACATAGGTTCATTGTGATCACTTGTTAGCATATACTTTGAAAATAACAATCTCTTTGATGGTCTCAACATTTGCATGACTAACCTTGTAGCATTAGTGACAAAGCATAAGTTTAAAACAAACTAGGAGTATTATTTGTGCATTTCCAGAACAAACAAATATCGGTTGGCCAAAATATACTACGAAACATATTTGCAATAAACATGTAGACCTTACCAAAGGAAGCCCTTCAATAGATGACAATGCCATGTCAAATACTCTTCTTGCATGATCAATATTCCCATGAAAAGCCTCCCTTCTTGCATAAACTCCACATAGCAACACATCCTATTTGTAAAAAGTGGCAAAGGGGACAATATCAGGTATACTATCAAACAATCTGTTAGTCAGTAAAAAAAAGGCTGTCTCTTTAGAGCATGTCAGAATGTGCAATAATTTAATTTTAGCGATTCGGCCCACTTCTCACACCTGCTACCTCCACGTATCAATGCATTATGATAAATGTATACAGATTTTTCTTAAACCTTCCACAATCGTGTCCCTCATTGAAAACACGTTAAAGCCTTGTTTTATAAACAAATAAGGTAGCTCAAAAGTCAAAACCTGGAAAAGTGACTAAATTAGGCCAAACAATTCATAGCTTTAGAATTTCAGATCGGAAACCAAATAGGAGATATGATATGTCTGGCAATTGAGAATCAAATATAAATGTTACCTGACGGTCACTCTTTAAGAGGAACTTTGCCAGAGCTCGGCATGGGGTAACTGAACGGCTGGAAGGATTTAAATTCAAAGCAGATAGCTCTTCAGCAACTAAAGCAGCGTCTTCTAGGACAAAATGACGTGGAAAAGCAGATAAACAGAGCAAGGTAGCATTACGAAGAAATTTCATCATGTCTGTTCTTCTGTAGATGTCATTGGTGGTACCCAAGAGAGATTCCAAGCTGAAATTACTTGAACTGCCTTGTGTTTTGATTAAAAAATCATGAACCTTTCTCAAAGTTTGTAATATAGAATCTGGCAATGCCTCCAAGCTAAGGACCTTCTCGGCCCAAGTGGAGCTGTTTGTAGATATCCTGTGTGGATGAGGGGTAAAAGCATTATATTATTTGTTGATGAAATTTAACTCAAAAATACAAAGAAATGAAAGAAAACTTAAAGAAACAATGCAAGTTTAAACACGACATTAATATTTCCACTTTCATTGTGGAAATCAGATTCCTTTATTTTACAACAAAGCATATGGACAACGAAAATACGAAAATAAATCCCATGCAACAGTGATAAGATTATAGAGATACAATACTAATAGGACCTCACCACTGAGAGCTTTTCCCGCCAAAGAAATCAACGAATTGTAACACTAGAGATAAACGGGCCTCAGATGAGCTCAAAGAAAACAGGTATTCGTTGACATCTTCATACATTATGACTCTCGAAAGGTGATCATCTGCTTCTCCATCAGGTGTACCAACATTATGAGAGACAGCAGCTGCATCATGTTCAACCCCAATATAAACTGTGTAAGAAAATCTACAGGGAAGGGTGCACGCATAATAACTTCAAGCACATTCACATCTTAAAAGAGAGAGGGGGGGTTATTCAACGGGAACAGAACAAAGCCAAAAAAAACATATGCAAAGACCAAATGAAAAATACAAGCACCCATGAAAGAACACAACATTCACACAGAGAAGGAGTGAACCTCTTGTACGAACAGGCATCCATTGAACACAATCTCTTGATAACTCTTCTTCTGACCATTTAATCCAGGTTGGACTGTCTTTAATCTCACCACTAGCACCAACATCAACATCAATCCCTAGCATCTTTAGCAAAGCTTCAGTATCTTCTTCTTGCTTGACATCTTCATCCTCAAGTTCCTCTTGAAACTCCTCAACCACTACATTACTTTCGGACTCCTTTTCTGTCTCTATACTATTTTCCTTATTTTGTGCGAGTGGTTCTGACCAACCTGTCCAGCCACCTTCATCATCATGTGCAGTCTCCTCTCTGATAACCCTTTGCCTATTCTCTTCCTCTTTCTCCAACCATGTAGACCAACCAAGAGCACCTTCTTCTCCAACTCTTGCACCATCACTGTTCCAAAAGTGCTCGAACAGTATCTGTTTACTCTGTTCGGTGAGGAGTAAAGACGGACAAAACAAACTGAATTCAATTTCAGCCTGAAATAGAGCAGTGGCCAACTCTTGATAGCCAGCCTGCCATTCAAACCTACAAAAACTGAGAAATATATCAACCAGACCAAGTTCTAGTTGAACTGTAGCAGCATCTGGAGGATGGTTTTCTGCTTGGCAAACCTGCATCAAATGGACACCACATTTAAACAAAAATAAGTTAACCTTAGAAGCTTGTTAAATTATGGACACTATAGCCTCTCGTAACAGGGTATAGAACAATACAATCTCCAATAAAACAAAATAATCAGAGAATTAAGTAAGTTTAAGAACCTGCCTAATGTGCTTTCTGCAAGCAGAAGCTAGAGCCTGGATTGCATGTGTGTACATTTTTCTCATGTCTGAAACCTTGAACCTGGAGAACTCCCCTTGAATGACGCGCAAAAATTCTCTCCACAACCTGTAACTTCCTGAATGTTGTATAAGTATCTTTTCCCATCTACTAATTAATACATCAGAGTTGTCCCTCCTTTGATAAGCCTTTAGAAGAGGAAGCAACAGTTCTTCATTATCTGGGTTAAGCTCTGTCGCCTTCTCCAGTATGCTAATCTTTTTTTCCAGAATCTGCAAGCGAGCACCTTTCTGGGGTTGCATATCAGCAACCCTGTCTTGGAACTCTGCAAAATCCAACCAAACCTTTTCGTCATGGGGGTGCTCCCTCGTCAGTTTGTTAAACTCACGTGTTTTGCGTAGCACTTCATCTTCCCAAGACTCTTCAACCACTGAAGTTCTCGAGAGTGGATCATCACCATCAACGCATTCATCATCAGATGTTTGAGCATCTGTTAAAGGAATAAAATCTCCGGAAACTGTAACATCAAGGTCTCTGGGGACAAGTATACGAGCACGCTTTAGGTTCTTATGCCGTTCCAAAGCCATGTACCTTGCAGACCAATATCGACCAGCAGATTTTAGTTTCCCATCCAATGCTTCAACATCAGCATCTCTATCCAATGTCGAACCTGTCTTGTTCCACCGGGACAAACCTCGAAAATCAGACCCGGATAGCTCAGCAAGACCATAAGGTTTGTAGCGAGCAATGTCCATTCTGCATTAGAATTACAAATTAGTTCGAGTCAATCAAAAGCTTCAACCTCATCAGTCATAACAAACGAATCCTACAAATTTGGCTCAATTCCTAGCATAAAAAAATTCATTGATTTGCTCAGAAAATACAGATAAACATGAAAATTTTAAACTTTAAGCATAGTAATTAGCAATTTAGCACAATAATTTGACTAACATAGCAATTAGCAATTTAGCTGAAATAGCGATTAGCAAGTTAGCTGAAATAGCAAAATACCTGTACAAACTTCCAAAGGCCAAATTGTCACGGTCCCCATGAGAATCGAGGTAATAATCTTTGGAAGGTTTAGTCTCGGAGTCGGCCCAAACCCGAACACCGGACTTCCTCGACCCATAATCGGCGAACGCTCCGCTTCCTCTCTCGACGGATCTCTCTGTCCTCCTCTTCTTCCTCCTTTTACTCTTCTTCTTCTTCTTCGTCCTCTCTCTCTCGTCGCTCCTATCGGATCCAGAAGAAGACTCCAGCATCTCGTACGGCTGCGCTTGTGACCGCACATCCCCCTGTTCATGTTCTTGCGGCGCGGGCGGTGACGGCGGAGGCTCGGGTTTGAAGTGTGCGGCGACGGCGTGGTTTATGGCGGAGAGTTGGGTGGTGAAGCTGGTATTAGAAAGCCACTGCGGGACGCTGGTGATTTGCTGAGAGGTGGGTACGACGGGGAAGAGTGACGTTTTTTCCGCTGCGGATGCTGCTGCTTCTCCATCCGACGGTTGTCCGTCGTCCTCCATTTTTCTCGACGAACGAAAATATGCAAATTGGCAAAATCCAATCTGAGGTGGAGGGCCACGGCGTTTTCTAGATTCTCCTCCCCCTCATACCACTGCAATTCGGGCCGACTTTTCTGATCCGGCCCATGTTCAATTTTCTCCATCCGCACATATTTAACTCAAGCCCAATCTACTGACCAGTAATAACTGAAGCCCAACCCGACCATAATCCAATTGCTTTTGAAAAAAGTAGTTAAAAACGCAAGAAGATGCTTCTCCATTGTATAACGTTGTCCAAAGCGCTTTTAATCATGATAACTCAGGCCCTACATCTATATGTTACACGTTCATTCTACGCGTTTGATGGACTGGTAGTTGGAGCTAATTGAAGGCAAACTGTAGAGTTTGTGAGGACATGAAAGCTGCAACTTGTTTGCACTTCTGAATGTTTTAAGAAGATAAACGGCATCCGAAAGTACAAAACGCACGTACAAAGCACAGCGGTTGCTTGGCACGGCTAAAGCAAAATTGGACAGGGAGAGTTTCACAAGATAATTACTAAATTGCCTAAAAGAATATCCCGCACTCATGTACAACACGATTTCATGATGATTTTCCCCCTCCCCCGGATCAAACAAAGCGAAGAAAGAAGAACCTAAGAATACAGTCGGTGCGTGCAAAATTACACTCTTGGATTACAGTTAATTTTGGAATACAACTTGGTAAAGGGGGAGGACCGAAAGGTATTTCAAACAAAAACCAAACACACCTTTCAATGCATCGTGCAGCAATGCAGCAATGCCAAGGGCCGAAATCTAACATATGTATCACTGGTTCCATTGTGGAATCAAATGCTGGCCCCTTCGTAAATTGGACGCCCAAAACTCCAAAATGCAAGCGCAACTGCGCTATGTTGTCTTTACCAAGAGCATCTTCATACCGTGCAAGTGTTCAAGATGATATGGGTTCATAAGGATGTGATAGCCACGGGTGCTTCAGAGCTTCGGATGCAGAAGGGCGCTTCTTCGGGTTTATCTCAAGCAGATGACCAACGAAATCTATGAAGCCTTGGTCCCCCATTGGAAGCCTGTGCCTCAAGGATGTCTTCTTTGGTATCAGGTATTCCAGTCTGTTAGTTTCCTGAAGAACAGAGAAGAATAGCACCGCTTACAAAATAAATAATAAATACATGAATACCTGTAAACTAAGGTTACCTGTGTTTGTACAAAAACGAACACAACAAAATTGGAGAAAGCTCATCTGTGAATTAACAAAGATTTATTAAATAAATGGAGTAATTAACTCAAAACCATATGGCTTACCTGATTCCGTTCATAAAGCATGTGATTTTTTGTGAAGTATTTGTACGTATCACGTCCTTTGGCTAGCATGCCTTGATCAATAGGGGAAATGATTCCCATCACCCGTGCAAGTAAAGTTGCAGGGGAATCATTCTGGAAGAGTACCTACACAAAGCAAGTTCCTTTCTACATTTAGCACCAGTATCATGATTTTTTTCTTTTTCAGAAAACTTGTAGCTTATCAAATTCGAATCACAATATACATACATAGCTTGTACTGAGAAAGATTTCTGTTCAGTATATTATCTGTACTTTATCCTATGTACAGCTGAATCTCTGAAGGAAGAACCAAATAAGATATACTGACACAATGATATAACTCCATTTCCTGCCTACATGTCAGGAGAATCTATATTCGGTGTATTGCAAAATGATGACTCAAACCATATTGAGACGTGATCAAAATTCGGGTATAAACTTCATATTTCTTTAGTCTGACTTTGCAGGCACCAAACCGTTCATAAGACGACAGGAATTTATAGCAACGTCATTGAATAGACAAGTCCGCATAACAATATATAAAAAACACACTTGTTTTGTTTTGTCATTTATCAAAACACAATCTCATGAATTAGTGTTAAGTAGTTCATCTCCGCATCCACTAGAACGGATTTATGAATGAATCACAGATACTTATAAGGGGCAATAATATAGAACAATAATAGTCACAACTTCACATACACACTACACAGACAGACAAACCCGTAATGTCACTCGTAATAAACCAGTATTCTTACAGAAGCTGAGATTTACTTCAACCAGCAGTCAGGTTAGAGCTTAACATTAACAGATCTCAAATACCAGATAATTAAACAAAGTCAATATTTAGTAACCATGTTTGTTATAACTTAAAGAAACAGATACAATCACATGCTCTAATCAATAATCCAAACATTTGTATTAGGAAAATAAAATCTAACAATATGTATACATGGATGCATAGCACTTACATTGCCAGTACAAAGTTCGGCCAAGATGCAGCCAAGCGACCATATATCTATCTTCTTATCATATGGAAGTCCCAAGATAACCTCAGGAGCACGATAGGATCTGGACTGAACGTAGGAGCACAGATGATCCGTCTCAAAGCAACTACTTCCAAGATCAATGACTTTGACCTCACATCTACTGTAGCTTTTGACCAGTATATTCTCAGGCTTCAAGTCACAGTGTATCATGCCAAGGCCATGCAAAAACTGAAGCGCCTCTAGACACTGAATCGTAATTGACTGCATAAAAATTCAATAAACCTTAAACACCAGCATAAAAAAACTAAACGGTTGTCAAATAGAAAATGGAACTAAACAAACCTGCAGTCGTGGCATTGTGAAGTAGACCTCCCCTCCTGACTCCCGATTAAATTTATGAAATTCATACAAGTTTGCTTTGAGAAGTTCACATACTATTAACAAATGTTCCTACAACACAAAGTCAAATTCTTACTAAATAAAATTCATTGAGACAAATATGTAATTTATAAATGCACAAACAAGATTAATGCAGGAGGCGCAAGTTGGGAATATAAATGACTGTAAAAACCTGCCCCCAAAGGAATCTAAATCTTGACACGACTAACCACAGAATAGATACACAAAGATTTCCAGTTTTTGCCTTCCTATGCTAACATAAGGGCACTGCCATGAACATTATGAGTCCCAGGTACACAAGACAATGAAAGACGAGTCACACAAATCTAGCAAATAAATGCACACATATGAAACAATTATCTCTCAAAGTTTTATAAAAGCGACCAAATAAGATAACCGCTCTCCGGGGTCATATCGACTGGTTGAAAGGTTTGAAAGAGAACGTTGTTAAAGTAAATATCAAATTGTGCATTTCCTTACTCGATAGTAGAAGTAATCGTACAATCGAAGAATGTGATACTTGTCACCAGGATCATGCTTGTTGACGTATTTGAGAAGCTTTATCTCATCAAGGCTCTGATCAAAGAAGTCTTTGTTGTTCTTTATAATTTTCACACACACATCCATGCCTGTATGTAGATCATGAGCTTGTATAGCTTTGCTGAATGCAGCTGATCCAAGATATTCAGTAACATGATAGCGGCCAGCTAATACAGAATTCAAAACAACTTGAAAATTTTTGTCCTCCTCAAAGCCAGTTCTGTGGAACAAAAACATGGGGTTCAAATTAGAAGAAAGTTAAGAAGCCAATGATAAAAAAATAGCAATGAAGAGCTTCAAAGTAGCGAGAAACATCAGCAAAAGCAAAAAGACAAAAGTCCATCACAAGAGTACACGACTCAACAGAAGAAATCACACAATAAAGCTGTTTCAAGTTTAGGGGGATTGTGTTGTCATGATGCTGTTCATGTTATACGGAAAAAAAATAAAGGAAACAATGAGAGAGATAGACAGATAGATAGAGGGGAGTAATTAAGGTATTATTCTTCTTTCTTGAAGAAAACAAGGTCTAACACTACGGTTTCAAAAGTTTCCAGAGCATTTTAAAATGTATTATTGGTGTAAACAGAAAAGCACGTTCTCCTTTAACGAACCATGATCAATTAGTTTATATTTGAGATTGGTGAATAGGTGAGGACGTGCCTGTTTTTCCTGTGCACAATCTTGAGGTTGAAGGTCTCAAACTCTTCCTCTTGAGCCTTTATTTGCCTTACTTGTTCTTGCACAGCAGCTGCCTCTTCATCCTCAAGTGATGCCCCCGTATCTTCTTCCCTAACAGCAGCAATTTTCTCATCTTCTTCTTGCTTGGCATGCTCTCTTTCAGCATAAGCATAATTAGAGAGCGTTGAGGGAGTAGAGTTTGTGGATCTAACAGCATTAGCATTATTTTCATCCCTAGAACTCATTCTAGGTGAGGACTCGTTACTTTTTTCCCTCCATGAAGCAAGCATGTTATCATCATCAGGTTCTTCAGTGACAACAGCATTGAAGTTGTTTGACCATAACGGTTTACTAGAGCTTGCCTGCACCAATTGTCCATCTCTCAGTGGTGGCGGGAATGAAAATCCCCCCTCTGAATGATTTTTCTTCTGTCTAAATACACCATTATCATTCTCAACTATATATTTATTTGCCTCATGTTTACTAGTTTTCTTCTTGTCCCTCTCAAGTCTATCAATACGTTTCTTATCTGAGTCCTGATGATTCCTCCGTGGCCCACCAATTCCTACATCATGGTCCCGAAAGTATTCTAGATCCCCTTCACTACTGCCACCAATCAAACTTTCCCGTACTTCGCTGCCGATATCAGCAGCATCGCTATTGATTCCCACACCTATTGATCTTACTGAACCAAGCTGGTCGTCATCCACACAAACCTCCTCCAAACATGGCCTTCCACTCTCATTCACAACTTTCCCATTCCCTAACATGATGAGTTCATTCGTCTGAGTGACAAAGCCCTGCCAGACAGGTTCTGAACGCATTAAATTAAGCTCCTCTTCATCCATCAATTGTCCATCATATTGAGCTATTAAACCATTATCATCAGTTCTCCCATACAATTCAGTCACTGATAATCCTATAGGATCATCTGAACTTATAATTGGTTCAACATTTTTCGCTTGGAAGCACCGCTCACCAGAGAAATAAGAATCCTCCTCAGCAAAAGATTGATCATCATCCTCATCTTTGGTTGGACCCCTTTCCTGTGGATCTGGAACACTGCCATGACCTGTTCCTTTTTCATTGTCACTAGGGTAATCAATTTCATGAGCCAAAAACCACGCCTCATCTTCAATCGGTTGTCTCATGTATCCGACATCATCATCATCATCATATTCATCAGAGTCCCAATATGGGTAGTCAATCGATTCACCACCAACAGTAGCAAAACCAGAAACCAGATCAGATGCATCCTCTGCAATCCCCTGACTTACAGACAGCCAACTGCCTCCTGCAGGCCTTTTTCCACCTGAACCATAATCTTTAAAGAAGAAATTAGAGACTAGACATATCAAAACAACCAAGATAATGTGACAAGAAATTTGACTCTGACCAACTTCAGAAATCCAATATTTGAGGAATGTTCAAGACAAACTCTACTTAACTAAGCAGACAAAGGAATGGGTAAAAATGATCATTGCGGTAAATAGCTGCCAAGCACATACGAATAAAAAGGTGTGAAATGATTTGAAGTCTTGCAAACCAGTAAAAATAAATAAACTGACGTCTGCAATAGCTACTTAAAACAAAACAAATTGTATCAAAAACTAACCTGAAGAGTTGATTTCTTGTCCAATAGGTACATCCAAATATGACCCAATAAGAAGAGCATTGTCAGCAATGCTGAGTTTCGCGCCTGGTCCGTCTCGTTCAAACTTTTCCTCCCAATTAACATTCAATGGTTTGTCCTCTGACTTGAGTTTGACAGGTGGCAGCCTAGGGAACTCTTCCTTTTGATTCTCAGACAAAATAGGAAAAACTAAATTACTAATGGTCTTTTGCTCAGAAATCCCTTGTGACTGGCTTAAGTATAAAGCTCTTCCCACCTCATCAACCTGCTCCTTTACTGTTGCCCTAATATCAGCCAACTCAGTTTTTCTCTTTCCTTCTTTTTTGTCAGAACCAGGAGCACTATCGTAACTCGTTGAGACATCACCCTTAGAGAAAGGAAACACGGTCTTGACGGAACAATCTTTCCACATCTCTGAAGGTGGATTCGTTGGTTCTTCGATTCTTGACCAAGGAATCCCTGCTGCATTTTCTTTGAAGACCGTGGTACTCGTCTTAAGTTGTTGTTCAAGTTCCTTAGGTTCGCTTGTTTGGGTTCTGTCATGCTTGAATTCGACACTAGCTTTGCTAGTGCTTCCAGACCAAGAGGTTTTCTTTTCACCAGAAAAGCTAATCTCTTCTCCATATTTCACAATGGCTTTACCTGAATCAGGAACTTCAGTTGTATGATTCTTTGATTGTTGGGATATCTGAGGCTCTGTGAAGTTAGTGATAATACCACCGCCATCACTTTGATAAGGTTCTGCAGGTCCATTGCTCGGACTGGACTTCCAAGAATATAAATCAAGCACGGTGTCCTCTAAACCTTTAGAGAATGCAAAGCTCTTGTGATTTGTCCCAGCCACCTCAATAGACTTATTCCGCTCCCCAATAGAAGCAGCATTTTTCAATTTGCTTTCAGACCCATTTCTACCAGTCCCACACTCTATCTCTTTCACTATAAGTTCCTTAGAGACTTCACCACCATTCCGAGATCCCAAGCCTTGATTTTCCACCACTAGCTTGTCCCTGTTTTCAGCTTCCAACGAACGACCTGAATCCTTCTCTTCAAGAGTAAGCTTCTGAAGGAAACCATTCAAATCAGAACGATTACCAAGCTCACTTCGAAGAGCTGCCTCTGCTCTTGAAAACCTATTCTTCCGCAGAAAGTCCAGAATAACGTCAACAGAGTTTGAGTCCGTCATTTTCAGCCTCCTAAAACCTACAAGCATGCATAAAAAACTAAGCACGTACCAATCCTGAGAACACACCATTAACAAAAGTTCAAAAATCCATCTTCCAGTTTGCCTCACTTTTCCAAGAAAATGAAAAACAGAGCAGATTTTCGAAAATAAATAAATAAAGGAAACGAAATTGACACTCCTTCCTTCCATATAAAGTGACGAAGTTACCTTGTATTAAGCTCAACTACTGGCGCCATTTTGTCTTCTACTGTCCGGAGCAATGAAAAAATGGAACATTCAGAATATCAAAAAAAAAAAATTTCCTTTCTCCCACATTTTCCGAGCAACCAAACAAAGCAAAACCATTCAATTATTCGCAAAAAAAAAAAAAAAAAAAAAAAAAAAACCCAAGTTGTATTCAGTAGAGAGCGCCGACCCGCCTCAAAGTCTCATTACTTTGGGTCCCGAAACCGCTTATTCTCAACGTAGATCCGGCATTTACAAGCAGGCCGAAATTCCCATATCCTCCACAAATCAAAATTTACAAACCCTTAAAATCCCAACAGATTTACGAGTTCGCGGAGTGGGATTCAAATCCCACGAAACTTTCATAGCCATTGGACCAAAACACTAAACCATTTCTCGGCAGGAGAAAATCAAGATCTGATTTTTAATTTAAACCCGTGATTTTTTTGGGAAAAGGATTTGTGGGCATTGGAGAAGGGGACAAAAAAGGTTGAAACTTGCAATTAGAAAAAAGAAAAGGGGGTTAGAAATAGAGAGAGCGGCGGAGGAAGAGAAGAGAGGCACCTGGTGGGAATGGGAGTGGCCGGCTGCTGCTGGCGCTGCTGCTGCTGCTGCTGCTTTTGTTTCTTCTCTGTGTAGGCTTTCGGGAGGGGGAGGGGGCAGGCGTGGTGTCCTGAATGGAGGTGGAGCCTTGGAGGTGGTCCAAAACCAATAGCTTCTTTTTTATTATTATTATTATTATTATTTTTGTAAATTAAACCAACAGCTTCTTTTAGTTTTAAAATTTAGATGCCCATGGAATAAATTGAATACATTCACTCACTACTCTCAACTTTATTACCAAATAAAATATTAATATTTCACTATTCTTTCCTCTTTCTTTTTTTATTTTTTTTTATTTTTTATGCCTCATTTATCATTATGTTGAATAAATTGTTACGAGTAAGAGTTATTTTGGTACAAATGAAATGCTACACTAATTTATACTTGAGAGTTCAAAAAAAAAAAAAAAAAAAAATTCTTGAGGGGGTTTGAAACTTTGAATTATGACGCAATAGATTGTAGAAAAAACTCAAATAACTAAAACATTCCACCACATTGTTAACATTAAGATAATTAATTATAATGAAAAAAATGTTGCCATTGACTATTTTGAATTATTAATAATAAAATAAACTTATTATTTGTACATCAGCATGATAGCATCTATTGTCTGTAGTTCCCGCGTCTCCTAATGACATGATAAACTTTTTAAATAACAATAAAAATACTGTGAAAACCAAATTCACACTACTTTTATCCTAAAAATATATTTATGATTTTTGTTGTTGTTTTATTTTTTCTTAAACATGTTTTTAAGTATCATTGTATGAGTTGTGCTAGCATTAGTCGTGGTGTTATTTTAACACATTATTAGCATTTGTTTACACACTTTGTATGTATAAACATATTTTTTTAGAAAATGAGAAGGAGAGATAGATAGAGAACGTGGAGGGAGTAAGAGGTTTTTTTTAATTTTTTTATTATTTGAGGTATTTTAACATCACCTGTATGTGAGGGCTTCAATAAAAAAAAGTAAATTTTGGACCTGTGAAATTACATTATTACCCATCATTTTTTTTTTTTGTGTGATAGAAAACTAAGTAGTATTTTTATCCTCTTTTGATTGACAAAATTTTTTTTATTAATTAATAGAAATGAGTGCGGCATGTATTTTAACACATTTTGAATGAGCTTAAGACATGATAAAATTAAAATTGTAAAATTGTTTCTTTTGGGCTTCTAATTGTCCACTTAGAAAAAATTGGGCCCTCCACCATCGGACACAATTGGTTTCCCTCGGAAGCAATGTGAGCCCATTGTCCCTCTCTGGGCCTGGAGTTTACATTACTCTGGACAAGACGAAGATCTGGTTTGGCATCCAAAGAAAAGATGGGCTGGACTTTATGTGTGAATAAGTCCATGATTGGTTCAATAAGTTGTGGTATTTAGAGGTCTGTTTATATTACTCCGGACAAAACGACCATTTGACTTATACTACTTTAGACTCATCCGTTATAACATTTAACCTTACAGGATTTAACGGTTTTTGTTCAGATGTATAATCTAAATGTGTACTTTTGACATATACTAGAGAAAATCCCTTCCCTCTCTTTACTAGTAAGCCACAACAACCACGAGATAGTGAAAAGACATTCAGATATGCATAAAGACCGAATGCAAGTTGTGTGTGTTGGATAGAATAAGTGGGAATTAGGATTGAGATTGATTTGCGTTAATTCTTCGACGAGAATTAACCTGCAAATACAATCGTATTTCAACGATTTCCAACTGTTCAAAAACCGCACATTGACTATAGTCCCAACTGTTCGACAACCACGCATTTGCATGTTCAATTAATGCATTCATAGAACGGAATTATGTGTATGTAATTTTGGTTCATTAATATGGACGTGATTTCTTTCATTTTTTGTGACGGCACGTTATTGTTGCTTAAAGGCGTGAAAGTACCACTATGAGCATAATATGATATATATATATATATATATAATTAATATGGTTCTCAAATTAGGCTACTTGGGCCATGGTTCATAAATTCATAGGGTGTGCCCTTCTTCCTAAGCAATCACCAACTAATTTCTTTGTTCTATATAATTTAAAACTCAAATAAAATGTCATCATGTCTTTGTCCTTTTTTTTGGATCAGATGATGACTTTCTCACCGAAATCCACCTATTCAAAAATCAGAAAGACTCATTGAAACATTTTCAACCTACGTTGAGATAAATAGTTGGTCTAAATAATGATAGCGGCTTGACCAAATAAAATAGCACGGTAGCGTTTTGGTCCAAAAGCACAATGAACATTGTGCCAAAACGTCATTGTAACAGTATAGTAGACGCCCAAGACCTTGGTGAAAAAATTGGTGCGTGTAACGTTAATTTTGAGATCCGAAAAGGGAGGAGGCCAAGGAATCATCCCAACGGCGTTGACCACCAAACCACCAGACCTCTCAGTCTCACAAAGCACACCAATCACGTGCGACCACGTAGACGGAGAAAGGAAGAAAGAAATTAAAAAAAAAAAGAGGAGAAGCTTGAGACGCACCCTACGGCATAAGGTAGACACCAAAGCGTCGGTAAGGCATCAAACATCTCACCACGTGGTGAGGCACTCCGTCTCCGTCACCAATTGTTGCCCGTTTGGCCTCATTTTTATTTCACATTAAAAACAAAAACAAGTTATTTCCACGTTAACTAATAATTATTTTATAAAGATCTTTAACGAAAAACTACATTTTTACGCTAAAAAATCAATCCTATTACTATTCACTTGACCTTTTATTTTGTCTTTATCTTTAAAACTCAAAATTTTCAAACCATTTTCATTAGTTTTTCTTATTTTATATGCGTATTAATGAAATCTTTATTTACTAGTAATGTGATTCCATAATTTCACTTCATTTGAGTTTATGATTTCTTCTAATCAATATTACTACTATAAGTTAAATTCAAATGGAAGAAAAATATTAATTCTGACCATAACATCGCTTCTTGCATTTTTAAGTAATATATTACTAATTACATTGTGCGAGTTATGATTTTTTTATAAGAAGATCAAAATGAGTGGATTACGCTTTCATATTTTTATGTCAAAGACAATTTATCATCACGAGCCTCCAATTGATGCAATTCATAATTTTCAAGCATTCTACCAATTATAAAGTGGAATACATTATCTTTTAGCGTAATCAGAACTACACATTATATTTTTTTATCTCACACATTCTTGTTTGTTTATAACGATGGATTGAATAAATACCATAAAAGTTTTTAAGTCCAAAAGCTTGACCCCCAAATAAATATATAAACCAAAGACCCAAACCAAACCCAGGAAATCAAATCTACCGAACGTGGTTGTCTTGTCTCTGCAGAGGTTAGAGAGAGAGAGAGAGAGAGAGAGAGAGAGAATGAGGAAGACCATGACGGTAGGAGTACACTGCATCATCGCTTTGCTAATTCTGTCCGGTGCGGATCTAGTCAGGTCTGACGGGTCGGATCATCGCTACAAGGAAGGAGATTTAGTCCCTCTGTATGCCAACAAGGTCGGCCCGTTTCACAACCCCAGGTAAAACCCAACACTCCGCACTGCTCGATCTCAAAATTTCATGCTTTCTTAGCTCAATTCAGCTTCTGGGTTTGTTTATTTCGCTGTTAATTGTTATGGATCTGAGTTTATTTCCGCACCCATTTGTTTGGTTACTGAGAAATCTGCATGAATTACAAGTTCTGGTTCAGGTGGGATAAGCTAGACATTGTGATTTGGAAATTGAATTTACATTGGCTATTTGTAAATACCAGAGCTTGATCTGTTTTTGAAAGATTTGATTTGGGTTCTTAGTCATTTACAATCAAGTTTATGAGTCAACTGTGTTTTTGTTTTTCGTCGAAATTTCATGTGTACTGTAATCCGAAGTTTAGGTCTGTTTCTGCTGAGCTGGATAGCAAATTGTATGTTAGTTTGATTATGGTGGAACTTTGGTGTTCCTGATGGTCTAAAGTTTGGTTCTTTTTGTTTTTTCGGTGTTTCCAGTGAAACGTACCGCTACTTTGATCTCCCATTCTGCTCACCAGGTTTGTATCAAATCGATTTGTTTCCTTCGTATTTACTTCCTTAATCTTCTCCGAGGAATTGAATTTACCTCATTATTTGGATCCGAATTGTAGGTGCGGTGAAAGAGAAAAAGGAAGCTCTTGGTGAAGTATTAAATGGGGATCGTTTAGTCAGTGCCCCTTACAAACTTGAGTTCCTAAAGCATAAAGATACCGAAGTAGCTTGCAAGAAAAAACTCAAAAAGGAAGAAGTGGCCCAGTTCAGATCTGCTGTCAACAAGGACTATTACTTCCAGATGTATTATGATGACTTGCCGATTTGGGGTTTCATAGGGAAGGTTGACAAGGAAGGCAAAGACCCGAGCGAGTACAAGACCTACCTTTATAAGCACATTCATTTTGATCTCTATTATAAAAAGGACCGCGTGATTGAAGTCAATGTTCGTACAGATCCAAATGCACTGGTTGATCTTACAGAGGATAAAGAAGTTGATGTTGAATTCATGTATACTGTAGAGTGGAAGGAAACAACCACTCCTTTTGATAAGAGGATGGATAAGTATTCTCAGTCCTCATCGTTGCCTCATCATTTGGAGATCCATTGGTTCTCAATTATAAATTCATGCGTGACAGTTCTCCTCTTGACCGGGTTTCTTGCTACAATTCTCATGCGAGTGCTTAAGAATGATTTTGTCAAGTAAGCATATTTAGTAATCCTTTTTCCTGTTTTATGTCTGCCGGTTCACCCATTCTTACTTATACCTTTTCTTTCTGTATAAAAGATATGCCCATGATGAAGAAGCAGCTGAAGACCAGGAAGAGACCGGATGGAAATACATTCATGGAGATGTATTCAGGTTCCCCAAATACAAGTCCCTGTTCGCAGCAGCTCTTGGTTCGGGAACCCAACTTTTTACTCTGTAAGTGCTCATTTATCCAGCTATAGGTGCAGCACCAGCACCTCTCAGTTGTCGAAGTTTCTCATGTTTTGTTCTTTCCATTCCATGCAGTACGGTGTTCATTTTCATACTCGCGCTTGTTGGTGTGTTTTATCCGTACAACCGAGGGGCTTTATTTACTGCTCTGGTAGTCATTTATGCACTCACTTCAGGAATTGCGGGCTATACTGCTACGTCATTTTATTGTCAGCTAGAGGGATCAAACTGGGTATTTAATGATAAATTCTCCTTGCTATGGTTTTGGTATCATTGATTGAAGTTGATGTTTTAATAATTAAAGGTTCAAACTTTCTGGTATGACAGGTTAGGAATCTATTGCTGACGGGATGCCTGTTCTGTGGACCTCTGTTCCTTACATTCTGCTTTTTGAATACTGTTGCAATTGCTTATACGGCCACTGCTGCCCTTCCATTCGGCACGATTGTAGTTATAGTTCTGATATGGACACTTGTAACATCACCTTTACTGGTGTTGGGTGGGATTGCTGGGAAGAACAGCAAAGCTGAGTTCCAAGCCCCTGTTCGCACCACTAAATATCCGAGAGAGATTCCACCATTACCTTGGTACCGGGCAACAATCCCTCAAATGGCAATGGCCGGTTTTCTGCCTTTCAGTGCTATATACATTGAACTGTATTACATATTTGCAAGTGTATGGGGTCACAGGATTTACACCATTTACAGCATCTTGTTTATTGTGTTTATCATTCTTCTGATCGTCACTGCTTTCATTACCGTGGCATTGACATATTTCCAACTTGCTGCTGAGGACCATGAGTGGTGGTGGAGGTAAGCAGCTATTATTATTATCTGTGCATTCTAAGTTTGGTTAGGGTTTCTATGCAAGTTATTATACTTTTTATTCTTGTGTATGCCTAAACCCTTTTGTAAACCAGTTTCAATTTCAGAAGATGCAAATATACTATACCTTGACTGATGTATGCGTTGGTTTCGGTACAGGTCTTTCCTCTGTGGTGGGTCTACTGGACTATTTATCTATGCCTATTGTCTGTATTACTACTACGCACGCTCGGATATGTCGGGATTCATGCAAACATCATTCTTCTTTGGTTACATGGCATGCATCTGCTACGGTTTCTTCCTCATGCTTGGAACTGTAGGCTTCCGTGCAGCTTTGCTTTTTGTCCGTCACATATACCGGTCGATCAAGTGTGAGTAGTAGCTTGTTCTCCATGAATCATCGGATATGGTTTCTCGTGTTTTTGGAGTCACAGGCACCTCTGTAGAGAAGTTTGGTCAAATTAATTTTGTTAGTGCTTGGTGTACTAAAGCTGTAGTCGTGAGATATTCAGAGACAAGTCTGTATCTTTACCTTTAAATCCTTTGCAATACATTCTTCAAATATATTCTCTCTCCTTACATACCCATCTCTCTCTCTCTCTCTCTGTCCCTCGCCCTCAGTTACATGGAAGTGTCAAATTGTAAATTACCGCCACCATTGAACTTGTGGAATGTGCTTTTGAGCGGGGAGACGTCGAATATCTTCAAAATCTGTAGGTAAGAACTTCAAACCGAACAACGGGAATGATAAGTTGAAAACCATACGCATTTTTCCTTCACTTATGTCTAATAATGTTCGATGTTTCCGTTTATTAAATTTGACGGTCTAAAAAGGGGTTTGTAAGAGGAGAAAAATGGCATGCGAAAGAAGAGAAAAAGAATAATAACTTATGACTCGTTTGGAAATATCTTTGAAATGATTAAAAGCGTATTTGGAATCAATCTTTAGTAAAATGACAAGTGAATTCTAGAAAAACATTTTATTGTTTCATGCAAGAAGCACATAAGTGGTGTTTTTTGAAATAAACACTTTTAAGTGCTTTTAGAATTTAAAAAAACATATTCTCTAAAAACTTTCGGTCATTTAAAAGTAGTTTCAAACAAGCTTTTAGGCTTTAATTGTAAATTAGGCTTTTTTAATAAAGTAATGGTTTACACTAAATTATTCTAAATTAAACTTGTAGAGGGTGAAAACTCGAGTAGGGGTGGATGTTCGAAATTGCGAAACCGAAACCGTACAAATACCGTTCCTAACTGAACCGGCTCGGTCCGGTTTGATTCGTCCAGTAAGCAGAAAATGAGTCAATGGCGGTTAGAAAATGGTAGTCAATTGAGCATCGCACAATCTCAGGAATTCCCACAACACAAAAAAGCGAACACTTGAAACTAATGACCCTCCAAATTCTACATCTCCGGTAGCACTTTTACTCTCTCAGCAACCGATTTGCAACAGCCGAGTGCGGTGAGATATGTCCATTGCCTCATCAGCTCTGGCGCTCCACCTCCCCTTTGCTCCCCCAATCACCACCGCCGCCTCCGCTGCCGCACTAAACTCACTCACCCAGCAAGCCTTGTGCTTTTATAATCACAACCCGGATAATAAAGTTGCTGCCTTTACTAACAAGGCAATTTCTTGTAGTGAAGAATCAGGAAATTTCGAGGGCTTGTTGGAGTTCTCTGAGCCATCTGATGGTCAACATAGTCTTCAACTTGGACTCAATCAATGGAAGATGCAGGCCCTCAGTGCTTTAAAAGTCGGGGCAGCAGAGCTCCGATCCATGTTTTTGAAGGCAATGTAGCTTTACTAGGAAGACTTTATGCACGCTCAATTCTCTCCAACTTAAGTTCATATCTTTTAATTTTGTTGGTTTATGATTTTCTCTCAAGGGTGGTGGTATCTTTACTTTGGCGAAGATTTATCAGTTGGTAAGTAAGAAAAGAGTATAGTCAAACTGATTATTCCATTTCTTCTCTACATACCTTTAACTATTTTTCCTTTGTGGTAGTTAGCTAGAAAGTTATCTGGGAAGGTGTTCCTAGAAGCTGCCAACCATCAGCTAAAAAGGGATTTTGTTAGAAAGGTACGTCTTCGATTTCACACTTCACAGCTATAAAGGAACCATAAATGAGTTAATTGTTTGGTCACCAGTCGTATGGGTGTACATTACCGTGTTCCTCCTGTGTCTGATATTTTTCAAGGTTTTTAATTCCCTTGCCTTCATGTCACGGGATCTCTCATGTCCATGTCTGTTTTAACTCTTAGCTTTATGCTAGTTTCTCTCTCATTTCAGGATTTCTAATTATTGCCGTTTTGGACAGGGTTTTGCAGGGGCTACATCAAGATATCTTGGTTTAAGAAGCATGATGGCTTTGCTTGGCCCAGTGTATTGACTCTTCCTGCACTTGATTTCTAAAACATCATTATTTCCAGCTTCCCTATGTTTGCTTTTATGGTTCGTTTGCGACCTTATTTCACACACACACCCTCCTACTCGTGGCCGCCGTACGGGTACACACTCACAATATGTACGTGCAAGTATCATTTCATTGTTCCTTAATCAAAGTATTACTAATTTCTATGGAAGTAGAATAAGGAGGAAAGTTTAGATAGGTGCTGTTGATGCCAGCATAAAAGTGAAAAGTTAGTCACTTCTCAGTAACCAAGAGTTATTTTGGGTGAAAAAAAGACTCGTGTTACTGACATTTAATCGAGTGTAGATTTGCTCAAACCATTAGCTGACAGGTTGAGATTAAGCACTGCCTTTCCTCAAGTAGCCCGATGCTTCAATTTTTTATAATTAAGCCAACTGTGCAGCAGCTCTTTGCTGGTTTTGATGTTCTTCAAGATTTTGCTTTTTACTGTTCCGAATAATTTTCCAGCAACTGTTATTAATCTATTTCTTTTGGCTTTGTGTGCAGGATTTGGGGGACATTTTTGGCAGATGTTGTCATTCAAATGCTCGGAACTGATCACGCAAGAATCTTGTGGGCAATTTATGCTTTTGCACAGGTACTGATTTTTCCACCTTGGGGCAGGTTTGACACCTTGTCAAACACTAGTTGTTCCTCGAGCCCTATTTGCGAGAATATTGTTATTCATTTTGTTGTGATTATAGTCTTGTTGCTTCTGCTTCAGATCCGTATCGCCCGCACGTATAGGCTACCACTGATTGCTGAAAGGCTTTACAGTTTGGAAGATGCATCCTCTTCGACATCCATCATAGTTC
Organism: Pyrus communis; assembly: GCF_041283825.1. Lineage (NCBI taxonomy): Eukaryota > Viridiplantae > Streptophyta > Magnoliopsida > Rosales > Rosaceae > Pyrus > Pyrus communis. The sequence continues at coordinate 430,942 of NC_142578.1, forward strand.
CGGAGCATGAAATGGATCCCAAGCAGCATTCGCACCGAAGGTAAATGTGGACGGCCTGTCAACACTTCAACAAAGAGATTTGGGATCAAGATGAATTCCACTGTACATAAAGTTTTGGAATTAAACTTGGATCACCTATCACAGTTTGCTTCTGTTATTAAATTTTCAAATGTGTAATACCTAACAGTGAAGCTGAAAAGATTATCGACTTCATAGGAGTTTATGTATGCCATTTTAACATTAAAAATTATTCTCAGAAAAAGAAATGAAAAGAAGATGCATGTCGATCATTATGCATGGAACTTGAAATGGAATTAGTTTCGGGTAGCATTAAGATTCTAAAAGGCGCTAGCATGGCAGTGAACAAGGGCGTAGCTCTATAGGCAGGGCCTCGGCTGTTTTTATTTTTATTTTAATTAAATTTATTGTGTAGCATGAATAGAATGACATATAATGACATAATTGTATTGGATATATAAATTGTAAAATAGAATGACATATAAATTATAAAGTAACATACTAAAAACATGGGAACAAACATATAACTAGTGTTCATCTAAGTATCAACAAGTTTCTTTCAATTTATTGAAGAAAAAAGACGCAAAATGGAAGTAATTTATTTTCTGTCTAAGTGAGAGTTGTGATTTAAGCAGGCAGGTGTCTAGGCAAGTTTAAATGTCATTTTTTATTTATTTTTGAAACGCTTAAGAATTAATCGTCGTGGTGACCATTTGCCTAGCGCGAAGAATTGCAGAAACTTTTAGAACACTGGGTAACATAGAGCTTAGGAAATTAGGGGTCATTATCCCAGAGTTGGTCGAGTGACTTGTAAGGTCCGGCTTCGGAAACAAAGGACTCTGCGGAACAGAGCCTGCGCTGGGGAATTCGCTTGATCTTGTTCATTTCATCTTCACTTAGTTCCCAATCGGCTATGTCAAGGTTCGGCTTCATCCGCTTCTTGTTGAAAGTCTTCGGAACTGCACTTGCTCTTTGCTGGACGATGGATCTCAGTATAATGTGCATGAACACAACCAAGTTAATCTGTCCTAGTTTCTGTATTTATAAACTAATTAACCAACAAAATCCGAAACAAATATTACCTGTGGCACAGTCTTCCCTTTGGCAGCAGCGAGGTCCTCGAGAACGGAATAATATCAATCTCAGCATTGTTAAGCTGAGGAGATCCATAAAGTCCCAAGGGAGACCACGCAGTCACATGAATTCCTCTCTTTACAGAAGTCTCGCAGTTTTCCTTGCTGCCAAGACGGGTTCATTTCGACCTGGTTAACCGTCGGGGGGATGGTGGCATTGTGAAGGATTTGAGAGAGCTTTAAGATGCCGAAATTGCTAACGCCAATAGACTTGGCTAAGCCTAACCTGGAAATTTCTTCCATGGCCGCCCATATCCTCGTTATATCAAAGGGTATCATATCTTCTTTAGTTAGTTCAAATCCTGGGATTCCATGTTTCAGCCTTAACGGCCAACGAATCCACTGACGAGAGTATTGAATCCACCACATCTGCTGTCAAAACGTGATCCCACCATTCTCTCCATATTGTTTATGTAAATAATCAAGAGTTATTAGTTACCTTTTATGTTGCACAAAGTCAACTATAGGCTTGTATATATCTTGTATCAATATGTTAAGCAGATCAAGGAATTCATTAGAAATACAAACTGCTTCTCCCTACTCTTCTCTGTCTATCACCACCTATTTCTCTATATGGACGTACTCCAGCCCAGCCTCCTTCATATATATAGATAAATAATGTGAACTCGAACTCGAGACATCTTACAGTGAAAGAAAAATACTGATATATTCTGTATTTGAGATTGTTTTGTCAATTTTTGGATTTGGAAATATTGAAGAAAGGAATGAATGAACTTGAAGAACTTGTGCTCGTATTTTTGTGCAAGAAAGCTGCCGTTCAAATTATTGCAGAGCTCAGCAAAAACACGTTCCCTCGTCAAAAATCATTGGCACTGAATTCAATCCAAGCTACACACACGCTAGGTCATCTATAACGACATGACACTTGACTAACATCTAGGACATATACGTCATGCATGGATAGATTGAATCTCAACTTTACACTTGTCTTCGTGAATCAAGTAGACCATTGTAACTTGAGTCAAACAACCAGAAAACATTTCGTTCCAACAAATATCACTAAACTAACAACTAGTTGAATAACATCCTATTAATTAAATTATATTAATATTAAAAAGTTTTTTGTCACGCTTGCTGCCTACGATTGGGTTTTGGTTTTGATAACTCGCTAGATTTAGCGTATGTTGAAGTAAGAAACAAAAGTCAACGTTTAAATTTTGTTCAAGATTAATCACAAAGGAAACTTGGAGTAATGTTAGGAAGACTAAATTTGTAGATAAAATTTTGAAAACTAAAGGACATGGAAGTTGATGATTGATTTATTACTTACATGTTGATAAACATGCTTATTCTTATTGGTGACACATTATTTGATTTGTAAATTTAGTTTCCAAATTTAGTTTCCCTATTATTACCTGAAAACTTATGGCTTCCGACTAATCTATGTTCTACGTTCAACTTTCGAACAGAATTTTTTTTTTAAGTTTGACCTCTATTTTTCTTTAAACGTACTTTTAAAACTAACAAATTATCCAATCCAATCTAATCAAAAGCATGAAACGTGACCCTTATACACACACACACACACATATATATATATATATATATATATATATATATATATATATATATATAGGTTTGTATAGATAGGTTACATACCGGAGTGAGGTTTTGAGGGCTGGGAGAACACCATCAGGATAAGCATCAGTACACCACAGCTTGGAAGTGATGAACATGTCATCCCGGTTCTTGATAAGGCCTCGCTCTTTCGCCCGGACCACGGCTAGACCGACGGCTTCTTCGGTTTGGTAGAAAGCGGCACTGTCGATATGGTGGTAGCCGGCGTCAATGGCGTCGACGAGAATGGGGACGAGCTCATCAGTTGGTGTTGGAGGCACTTTACCTGTCCCTAACCCTAGCACTGGCATCTTGTGGCCTGAATTTAGCACCACTTCCGGTACTAATTTCTTTGTGCTACTATTAATAATAGTCTCCTCCATCGATTAGTTCTGATCAATTCAATATTTCTGATGATGCTGATGATCAACTACTGCATGTGTATGTACACACACACACATATATGGTAATGCTCATGATCAATTACCCATATATATATAGGAAGCCGGGATCCCTTTTTTTCCTTTTTATTTTTCTTTTGTTTTTTTTATTATAAAAAAATGGGAATTAGTTTTGAGCAGTGGCAGATCCAGGATTCTCACATTGGATGGTCCTAACCATCCAATGTAAAACGTCCAAAAAAAGAAATAAACGATAAACTTACAAAAACTAAATAATAATATTTTTCATTCATAAATCATGGTAAAACCAAAGCTAGGTCATCATGAATAAAATCCCTTCTTCTAATTTGTAAATACTTGCCACTTAGTACTACGGTCTAGTGGTATTCCTCTTCACTTGTAAGTGAGATGTTTTAGATTTAATTCTCGCTAAATGCGAATTTGAACCACATTATTGCTAGCCCATTGTGAAGTTAAGCCCACCCCCTCCCCTGCAGTGTAGATAATATCGATTGTTTAAAAATAAAAATTGTAAATACTTTGATAACTTTTCACAATTTTACGGAAAAAAAGAAAAAAGTTTTTCTTTTGTTAAATAGAAATAAAGGTAATGGTTCCTATTTAGATCATGTAGTATTATTATATTAGTAGAGATAAGAGTATACAATTCAAGTAAATCTTATTTCTATGAAAAAAATGATTTAGATGTGATTTACAAAATACGGAATTCTTAGCACATAAAATAGGATTCACAATAAAAACTACGTCTTTGACCATTTCACCCAATAGAGATTTAACCAAAAAAAAAATGAGAAAGTGCTTTTTAAAACCAATATTTTAGTAGCAATGGTAGACCCATGTAGCAGATAAAAAAAAAGAAAAAAAAGGAGTTTCAGCCTTCGTCCTCGCGGGAAAGCTGCCACTCCTCTACCTCCTCCATGGATGCACTGCACCAGAATTTTGATTGTACCACGGTCCATCCATAACTAAGTTAACAAAAGAAATTTCCTAGGCGTAGCCCATATAGTCCTAGGCCTGAATCTGTCCTCCCTAGAGAGTTTAAACTAGAAACGAAGAATAGAAGAAGCAACAATACACAAATAGTAAACAACAACAAAATCTCATCCTACTAAGTGGATCGGCTGTATGAATCTTAGAAAGTCAATGTGCTCGGTTTTGCACTAAGTCATCCGTTTGCTCTAGGAGCTCCATATTTTTTTCTAGAATCTCTTTCCAAGTCTTCCTAGGTCTTTCTCTACCACTTTTGTTCTGAGTCTCTATCTCATAATCACATCATTAAACCTGATCATATGTACATCTTCAATTCATATGTTCAAACCATTTTAATTGATTTTCCCACCTTAGCTTCAATTGAGGCCACACTTTTCTTATTCATAATTACACCCAAATTTTTCCCTACCCACCACGCCAGCCGTCCGTATAAATTCAGCTGTCCATTAAAATTGTTATTCCAACAGTAATTTTTTTTAATTTTTTATCCAAAAGATAATTTCAATAAACCAAAGCAATCGAAAAGGCCAAGTCACTGGCCACGGAAATGGATCCTCTTCGGATTCTTTTCTCTTAATTCATCAAGTTCTGGGATCCAAACTATTGAAATTTGATTCAATGGTTAAAGTTATTATAATTTTTAAAATGAACCCCTGTTTGCATCCGTTTGATCAAATTTCAATAACCCGGATCTCCGAACTTGACGAATCAAGAGGAAGGAATCCGAACACAATTCATTTCCACTGGCCACAAGCCAGGACCTAAACATATAGCTTACACCAAAGGGAAATAGGAAGCTTGGGACAACAGTACTATATATTATACAATATAGCAACCAGTTAGCATGGCATCGGCAGCTAGTGGTAGTGGGTGGCCTTTCTGGTATAACATTGAGAGCGTGTTTACGCATCGTAGTCGGAATGAAAATAAGGAATCTGATTCCAATTATGAATAATACTTGTGTTTACTACGATTTGGAGGAATCAATAACGTGTGGGACCCACACAAAAAATGAAATTCAATTCCTAAAATTGGAGGAATTGGACTCCCTCCATGGGGTGAGGGATTTGGATTCCTGGATGGTGAAGGAATCAGGAATGCACTTCTACTTTCCTATTATGCCCTCTTATTCACAGATGCTTCAGCTTGGCGTTAGAGTTGGAGGAAGACAACTGGGAAGATGAATTTGGCTATTATGCCCTTTTATTCGACAAATGCTTCAGTGGGAAGTGGGAAGTGGAAAGATGAATTTGGCTAGTCAGCTTGGTGTTGGAGGAAGACAACAAGATGGCGATTGGAGTGCTCGGAGCTTTGCCACCATTGATGCATGCGCTCGTGAGGGCGGGGAGTGAGCGGACGCGCAACGACTCGGTGTTGGCACTCTATCACTTGATGCTGGTGGAGAGCAACTGAGTCAAACTCGTTAAGCAACACAACAAGGTGCCAAATATGTTAGCTAGGTTCTTAAAATGTTAATTTTTTATGCAGGGTGGGAACTGGGAAGATGAATTTGGCTAGGTTAAAAGCAAGAAGCCATGGCAATGCTGAGGATGTGGATGAGGACAACTGTAGATTTTAAATGCCCTTCAGGAAACTGTTCTTCCTGATCCTAGATAGGGTTGTTTGTTACAGTGCTCTGAACTGGAGGGGTGGTTGTGCGAGAAGTGGTTGAAAACACGGCATGGTTACAAGACTCCTACTAAAAAAACAAAAAAAAAAAGCATTTTAGTAATCATATTAATTCTTATTCCGATTTAGCTGAATTAGTAAACAACTTCTACGAACTCAAGTTCATTTCTATTCTGATTCCTGAACATTTAAGTAAACAGCTTCAACAGGAATCCGATTATGATTCATTTTCATTTCAATTCCTCCTCAATTCAATTCCTCCACAATTCAATTCCTCCTATTTTGATCACGGTTACGTAAACGAGCCATGACTGTTTGGGCTACTAGTTAGTTATATTTATTATACTAATACCAATTTTCTAACTTTTTTGTTTATTCAAAAGGTAATTTATAGTGCTAATCAATTGTACTGATTAGATAATTATTTATTTATAATGAATTCATTTTTATTGGTAATTGAGAGATTTTAAGTTTAATTTTTGACAAAGTGAATTCGAACTAAATTATTCTGACTAGCATATTATGAGGCTAATCCACTTTTCATTGTAAATAATACCATATGTATGAAAAAATAATATAGTTCATAATCGATGAGACGCACACATTAACAAAGTCAACAATTTAAACAAATGGTAATGTTAGGTAAATTACATTGAGAACTCAGTGAACGACACTCATAAAACAACTTATAAATAAGGACATATGTACATTGAGGCAATGTAGTCCGAGGACCATTTGAAATTTGGGAAACACATGTGAAAGTCTTTTACGTGTTTCCCAAATATTTCGTACTAGTCCCTTTTGTATACACTAAGTGTTTAATGTAATGCATGCTTACATATCTCTATAGTAGTTGGCAGGTTGCGTCGATAACACTCAACAAATGCTCTCAATTGCAATCATAAGAAAGATTTGGCAGATGTCGATATCTATTGATATGTGTGTGTTATATAGTTCGACTGACAACAACAAAAGCTCACTAAGTATTCAACAAAAAATCTTAGTGAATAAACTGAATTTTTTTTCATGCTTTGCGCTTTGTTTCTATCTAAAACTTTTAGCATTGGGATCCTCAAAATTTGAATCCTAGATCTGTCACTGAGTGATCAACAAACATATAAATGCACAAAACTTACAACTCAAAAGTGTCCCACTGTAGATTTTTTTGGGTATTCTGGGATTTGGGTTCAAAATGAATTTCGGGGTTGGATACGGTTTTGAGGATGGAACGATTCCAGATTTTTCTGCTATTTTGTTTCGATTCTGTTGGATCTAGGCTTGAAAATGGTTGTGTTTACAGAGGCTCCACGGAGGGATTTATCGAGCCTTCTCTCATGGCTTCGCAAGTACAATAAGAAGAAGATGATTTGTAGAAAGTGCTATACTGTCTACATCCAAAGGCACTAAACTGCAACAAGAAGAAGTGTGGTAGGACACGAGTAGAGAGTGATGCGAGCAGCATGAAGTATGTCTTAGCTAGTCCCATGGTTTTCAGGGACTCTAGCTAAGAACCTCTAAAGACGCCTTTAGTCTAGGCAAGTCCTGCTTAATCTCATTAATATTAGTCCCGCATGATAACAAACGCTGGACTATAATAACAATTAGTCCAGTCTAGTCTAACGAAACTTAGGGAAGCCAAACAAACGGGCCCTTAAAGGGTTATTACAATGTCCGTATCACATAAATGTGCTCTCCTGCACACTTGCTTTCATAAGAGTGTATGAATGTAAATGCCATCGGCTAGTTGTGATTTGCAAGAATTTTATTTTATTTTTATCTTTGTACATTGAGATAATTAAAGTGGCCCTAGCCTACGCGAATTTAAGCTTCCTTTGGTATAGAAGATTGATCTGAACAATAAAACATCATTTTCAATGTATATTGAAGAAAAAAATGAAAAAATTGTGACCAACTTCGAGGTAGAAGATGTATTATTCAAAAAGAAAACTTACCAATTTCAATTCTCTAAGGCTCCTTTTCATCCTCTAAAAATGAAAATTCTTTCTCTTCTACCTTCAATATGCTCGGAATTTGAGGCTTAGAGATGTTGTATTATTGAAAGATTTTGTATCACAGTTCAGAAAAGAATAGCCTAACCACATCATGCCGGCCGTTCGTCGCATTTTATATGCGAGAAATGATCTAGAAGTAGAAACACCAAGCAAATTATATGTCGTTTTTCAACATCAGGGCCTCCGGCTAGTTGTTAGTCTAAGGCTGTCACTTTGTACCATGACAAATATAATGCAGACAAATTGAGATGCTTGACATTAACAAGAGAAAGAGATGGACAAACAGAGACGGCTTCTAGTTTCTTTATAAAACTGAAAGAGTCCGCGCATGCTTAATCGTATAATCACTGCAGTTAATTGAGATTAATCATAATGCCCTCGTCTAAAGCTATTCCTAACTCGATTCTGGTGCTGAGGATCTTCACTCTTTTATCGTTAGTTGGTTCCGGGGTGCTGCTCGTTCTTGATAACTTCACACTGGAGGATGGTACCGAAACACATTTCTATGATATCCTTTCATTCAGGTACGTATTAGATGTTGGATAATAGAATCAGACATCGGAGATACAATAAAATTCACAATGTTATATATGGGAGAGGGTCACTATTCATTTCACCAAGTCACCGACGTCTAGGCCTAAATTTTTTATCATTAATTAATAGTAATCATAACGCTTATATCTTTTCTTCGAAACAAATAAAATTCTCAATCCTTTTTTTTTTCCTTTTGTACAAACTTTGTATTTCCGGATTTTATATTGTGATATATAAGATTAAAATGGCTACTGCAGGTTTATTCTGTCCACAGCAGCAATTGGAGCAGCATACACGCTATTTCAGTTACCTTTCGGTATATACTATGCCCTCACCGAAAAGAGGTTGATACGCAACGAATGCATGCCGCAGTTTGATTTCTACGGTGACAAGGTGCGGACTCCTCTTCATTCCTAATTCATTTTTCTTAGATGTGTGATAGGTTTTCGAACTATCTCCGGTAGATTATAGTAGTTTATAATCTCATGTTGTAAGTTGTAACAAGAAAATCGCAATTCATTTAATAATTAATTCTTGGTTTTTTTTTTTTTTTTTTTTTGCATGAGATTGACATGGAAATACGTACGTGTGCATGCAGTTGGTGAGCTTACTTCTAGCTTCGGGTGTGGGAGCTGGTTTTGGTGTGGGTTTTGATTTCAAAAAATTCCTCAAGTTTATATTTCCAGTGCTGGCAGCACTAGGCGGCTTTCCAGAGTCAGAGTTGGATGAAGCACAATCCAAGAATAGTAGCTTCTTTGACAAGGAAATTATTGCTACTGGAATTTTGTTGTTTGGAGCCGTATGTATGTCTGTCGTTTCAGTGCTTTCTTCCATCACTCGAACCTCCAACAGAGGTTACTTCGGATAATCACAACTTAATATTTATTAATTTCCTAACAATCTTAATCAAATGAGATATACTTTTTTGTATTTGAAGCCGGATCCACTGATCAAGTTAGATAAAAGAGCTTGCAACTTATCAACTCCCTTGTATCGAATAAAAAGCTCAACAAGATTCATTTGCAGTCATTTATGTTGAATTCTTTCTCTGTTGTAATTTATACATTGTTGATTTGGGGGTTACTAGCCTTTCTGAGCCTCATTGAAATAACGAGTCACCAATGATATATATCGACACATATGAGATCACCAAATGTTTGGGAGTTCCTCTATGGGTATTAGTCCTACCCTTAAAGGTGTGAAACAGTGGAATACCTCATGCTTCAAAAAAAAGGAAAAAAAAAAAACTTTTAAAATAACTAAACGCACTTCTGAAACTGTTTGGTAAAATTAAAAGTGGTTTAGTATTAAAAAAAAATTACTTCAAGTACTTTATGAAATAAGCACTTAATTAAAGAAACATCTACAAACGGGCCTTAAGTCCATGAGCCATTTGCAAGCTTTGAGTTTAGAAGTTGAGCCCAGCATCCCGAGGGTTTTAAAGCCCAAAATAATTTTTGTTTATTTATTTTATATTTGAGAAAATAACAATCACAGTTGAAGCTGTGATTGTGACATAGGACCATCCCAGTTCCATCTCAAATTCTACTGGTTACGTGAATTAGATGCTACAATGTACAATTGCTCTCTCATTAGTTTCTTTTAATAAAAGAAGGAATGGGGGAACTTTGATCTTTATGATTTGATGCTTTGACTTTTGGAATTGCACAGGCAGACTTCTCTTTTTGGATTTAAAGATTAAGTCTTCCCCACTCACGTGGTTTGTTTCTTGAATTATCACTGTATAATCAAACTTTTTAAGGGAGAAATTTGGGTATGGAGAAGAAAAGATGCCAAATTAGTAGGTCCCTACGCCCTACTTGAAATTTGATGATTAGGGTTTGTTGGGACCAACTTTTCCCACATCTCTCTGATTTTATGTATCTGATAACTTCAAACGAAAAAAATGAATGAAAACTTGCAAACATAGCTTAACAAATCCATGACCTTTAGATCCTTCCCTGCAAAGCATATGTCACATTCATATATGGAAGCTTTTTGGTTGTAAATACCACCTTTGTGTAATTGGGTTATCTTTATTCTTTCTAGTGTACGTGACGGGTTACCACTTGGAACTTCTATTGGGGTATACACTTTATGTTTGCTGTCTCTGCTTTCCTTTAGCTACAATGCTGCACAACCCATGAAAGCATCAAAGTTCTATTCCTTTTCCTGCCAGATGATGACACATACAACCAGTGATAGGATGCCGGAACACGTGTCGGGTGCTTGCCTTGATTTTGTGCTACTTTGGTTCACCCTTGTGTGAGCAGATCCCCCTACTTTATAGATATTTGTCTTTCATGTGGGAGGAATGAGGATCCACTACTACTACCATGGTTGAAAAACTTGAAGCCTAGAAGGTGATGGAGAGAGGCACATGGAGACTAAAAGGCCATCTTCCTATAAAGGGTACACATCACAACCAAAAAGATAATAAAGAGAAAAGAGATGAAAAGAAGAGAAAAAAAATAAGCTAGGCAGAAGAAAAAGAAAGAGAGAAAGAACAACCCACGCTCCCATGTCCTACTAACTGGATTATTAATTGTACCTTTAAGTTTACCCACATGAATTTAAGTTTTTATTTTTCCTAGTTGGCAAGAATAAAGGAATCATACATTCTGTGTTTAAAGAGAGAAAAATAGAGTAAAGGAGAATTAAGTTGGAGAAAGAGATAAGATTAAATTTCTAAATGAGGAAGCTTATCAGCTAAAAAGTGTTTTTCTAGTCATCGAGTGGCTATATGAAAAGCATGATCGTTCATCTTTAAATTTGATATCAAGAATGAAGAATAACTAAATATGTACTTTAATTTAATGTTTTAATCTTAACCTTTGATATTAAATCCAAATGCGAATTACTATGAATTCTTGATCAATTGGTGACCAACATAACGAAACTCCAATCTAGCTTAAGCCAAACCTAACTTATGATGGGAAAAAAGGCGCTTTTGTGGAAGAAGTGATGACAAACCCTTGGAAAGAATTCACTGGAAATATTGATATCTGTCCCTTTCTTGTTTGGCTCATGTCCATTATGGGTACACTGAAACTAATCTTTAGCTTTTCTAGCTATTGCAATACCCTTTACCCGAACCCACACAGTTCCTTTGTGTCTGCTATGTCTCAATTTGTGCGTTTGGAGAGCTAGCATTATCACCATCGATCATATAATTGAATTATGTGCATTCTTATTATCAATTCTACAAATTTTTATTTTAAAAGAAATTTGAATTCTTAAAGTTATAGAAATTATTATAAAGCTGTAATTGTATATGATTCTATACAAATATGTACAAGTATGATGCCTACGCATACGTATGCACTAGCTAATCAATCCAAAGGTTGTAGAGACATTTGTAATATTTTATTTTCTTATACAAAATTAGGGTTTCACAGTCTTTTTTTTTAATAAAATTTAGTTGAATGCAATTTATTACGTATGCATGTGTCAAAGGCTCAAAAAAGAAAAAAAAAGAAAATGGAAGAAGGTGTTCCAGCTGCAAAAGAATTAAGTCTCTCCACTTATATTATAACACGATCAATTTCTTAACAATGAATTGCACTGCACAGATTATTGAAAATGTAAAACTTTAGCAGCATTAATGAATATCTTGTTCAGATTCTACCGTTAAAATATAGACAACAACTACATGGCAATGGCCAACATCCCACACCTTCCTTGTTGGTCTCTAGCATGCATGTCATGAGGTTTATTTGATAAAATGATCACGAACAAGATGTGTTTGTCTCCAGCAAATTAAAGCTGCAATATTGACAAAATTGACATATTCTTCCTAGCCTTGAATTAATTCTTAACATCGGCCTCTTATGCTTGTCCATATACTTATGTATTAATTAATACAAGTAAGTCAGAAAGAAACAAAAGAAAAAAGAAAACAGTGGAAAGGCAGGAGAGGATACAATCAACAATGTGACAAGATGATCGAGAAAGAAGACATGCATATATATATATGGCTTCCTTCAATATATATTTATCAGGACATGCTTCCAACAGAAGGCAATGCTGTTTTTACCATACACATATATATCAAAATTAATTATTGGTGAAAGACATATAGGTGGCCCCCTGGCCCTCTAATTAAGACAAGACAATTTAAGAACATATTATCATGACATTGCGAAAATCTTTCATATTTATATGATGTGAACTTTTGTGATGCTATTTGTTAGTAGTTTTTATTTATTTTTTATTTTAAAATATTTCATCACTTTCTCACTAGATAAAAATAGGTAACCTTGTTTGTAAACACAAAATTGACATATTCGGTGACACACTCAGACACTCTTGTATAAATGAGGTCTCACATACCATACAACCTACAAATAGAAATAGTATTATTGAATTAAAATTAGACAAAGTTATGATATATGGCTTCATTTTCTATTCCCTATACTCTGTTTCATCTTATGGTGGATTGGCTTATATAAATTCTAGTCATTTTTCCTCTAGCATTATATTTCTTGCAGAGACTCGGCAAAATTTAGGCTTTAAATATGTTTGTACCATACTTGACCAATCCCGAAACTACTAAGCATCGGTCAACAACATACCGTCAAGGACCCACAAGACTTTTCCTCCAACTAGGAGGCCAATCACAACTCGACACGTGTCGGTATCAGAGGCCAATCACAGTGCAACACGTGTCGATATCAGAGGCCAATCACAACACGACACGTGTCAATGTCACAACAAAACTAGAAAAGGGGATCATTCTCTCACATTAATCCCTAATGTCATTTGTACTAAACTATTCACTAGAACTCACAAAAAGAACCTATGTATTTGTGTAAACCCTTCACAACTAATGAGAACTCCTCTACTCCGTGGACGTAGCCAATCTGGGTGAACCACGTACATCTTGTGTTATTTGATTCCCTGTCTCTATTCATTTACATAATTATCCACACTAATGACCAGATCAACCTAGCGAAGGTCACAAACTTGACACTTTCTGTTGTACCAAAGTCCTCGCCGATTTTGTGCATCGACAAAATATAGTTAACAATCTTTTTTATCTTTTTAGGGCAATGTTTACTTATATAAACATAGATGGGTTCTTTATCCCATACTAATTCCTTCTCATACTTATTTCTAGTCGTCCACATACACATACCATGTAAGTAAACATTGCCCTTATTGATTCATATTTTTGTTAGGATATTTTTTTATATATTACACCTTATGGCTTTTTCGAAAGATAAGGATTATGACTTCCTTCCTATTTTCTACTCGGGTTCAAGATTACTCTTCTGTGTGTTCCACCTCTGTTTCAGAATTACGTTTTTCTTAATACAAGTCTTGTAGCTTAGTAAAAAAATGAAGTCGATAAAATGTAGACCATTCATTTTGCAAGTCTTCTTGACAAATTTGTTGTCATCCTTTTTATTTTAGTTAAAAGAATTAGAATCAGGGTGCATTTGCGAATTTTCCCCTTTTCTCGTCTTCTGATTTGTTAAAACTGGGAACATAGAAAGATGCATATCATCTATATACATTTATTCTTTGGAGATGACATTCATTTTTTATTAACAGACATATGGTTAATCTGATGTTGGAAAGCATCATACATTATCATTTTAATCAACGGACATTATTATGTAGAGATAATTTCTTCATCTATATATGTTTGTAAGTTTGCAAATTAATTTAGAATTTCATTTCCTAGCTAGTAGAGAGATATGTATATATAGGTGTAAAACATGTAGAATAAAGGAGTACGAAAATGACAGGGGAAACTTCTGAAAGGAATAAGAAGAGGCCAAGGAAGTAGTTCGAGAGGATGAGAGCTACATTATGATCAGATGATGCCAAAAGGAGAGGAAAGTATTAGGAAATTAATATAGGTTGGCCATGAAGGTGAATAGGAGAGGGAGAGCGAAAGGGATTAAGTTGAAGGCTGCAAGGCATCTCGCATTCAGATTCAGCTCAGCACTTGCGAGTCTTTGGAGGGCTCTGCGTCATCCCCGTCACTGCCTGCTTTGTTATCAGCCGACCAACAGAATCCTCGGCCCAACTCTCCAAATGTCCATGTCGATCTTCTCCTCTCTCTATAATTTTATGTACACGATATATGTGATGCTGACAGCTAGACACCAATCAATCTCTCTTGCTAGCTACACTCTTGTGCTGTATGTATAGATACAGGATATTTACATATAATCATATATATACACTAGGGTCCCGCAACAATTCCTTCATCATGTCCGAGTTTGACGGCTGCGTTACACGTGTCAGGCATCCAATGTTAGACAAATAAGGAATATGGTTGGAGTCCTTGTGTAATTGTATATAATATTATTATTGGAAGAATAAGCCGTCCTACCTTGTCCTACCTACACACTAGGACGGCTACCTTGTCCTCTACAGCCGTCCTACCTTGTCCTACCTACACACTAGGACGGCTACCTTGTCCTACCTACACATTTGTATCATGTATATATATCCTTGTAATCTTGTAGAGAAAAATTAATGAGAAAAAGCATTCTCTTCCATTTGCATTCTCTTCCATAAGCATTCTCTTCCATTTGCATTCTCTTCCATTTTTCCACATTCACGTATCAATAACAAATATATTTTTTAGCCTACATACCTTTTTCTACATGGTATACAGAGCAGGTTTATAACCCTAGCCCTAATTTTTTTTTCGGCAGCTTTCTCTGCCGTTCCCATGGCTGTTCGTGGCCCGTCCCGTCCCTCCTCTGCTCGTCCTCCCCTCCACTGCACCTACTGCAATTTTGATTATCATACCTGAGACACCTGCCATAAACTTCATGGCTATCCCGTTGGCCATCCCCTCCATGGCCAACCGTGGCGACCACCGCGCCGTGCCACTGCTTCCAGTTCTTCCCGCAGCCATGCACCTTCCAGTCTTCCCCGGCAGCCACGGTTTTCTGCTTCCCGGCCCCATAATTTCACCCAGGCCCATCACGTGCAAGGCACCCAGGCCCCCGCCTCCTCTTCTACTCCAGCGACCCACCAAGTGCACGGGACCCAGCCCACTTTGCATGACTTGCAGCTTGCCATGCCTGACCTCTCTGCCGAGCAGCACTCCCGTGTTCTAGCTGCTCTACGTGACACCACCACCCCTCCTCAGGCCAATGCCGTGCTCACTACTGATTTTGCCCAAGGACTTGGTTTCGAAGGCGATGATTGGTGTGGGTAAGCGACGTGGCGATCTGTATTACCTTGTGGCCCTTACCTCTTCTCTCCCCACCCGTCAACCTCTCTGCAACATCATTACCATCCCCTCCTCCCTCTGGCATAGGCGTCTAGGTCACCCCTCCTCCACTCGTTTGCAAGCTTTAGCATCTAGCTCTCTTAATTGTACTTTTGATTCTAGTCATATTTGTGATGTTTGTCCGTTGGCAAAACAAACTCGTCAACCTTTTCTTTTGAGTTCAATTTTATCAACTTTCCCTTTTGCTTTAATTCATTGTGATATTTGGGGCCCGAATCGTCAATCTTCTCTTTCTGGTGCTCATTATTTCTTAACCATTGTGGATGATTTTTCTCGCTTTACGTGGGTCTTCCTCATGAAACATAAATCCGACACTCAACAATTAATTAAGGATTTTTTTGCTTATGTCACTACCCAATTCCGCACTACCATCCAATGCATTCGTACTGACAATGGTGGTGAATTTTTATCTCTTCGTAGTTTTTTCTCTGATCATGGGGTGCTTTTACAAACTTCTTGTGTTTATACCCCCCAACAAAATGGCGTTGTTGAAAGAAAACATCGTCATCTTCTTGAAACCGCTCGCGCCCTTCGTTTTCAATCTCATCTTCCTATCAAGTTTTGGGGGGAATGTGTTCTTACCGCTACTTATCTCATCAATCGTCTCCCTACCCGTCTTCTCCATCATAAATCCCCATTTGAGGTTCTCTTTTCGAAAACCCCATCTTATGACCACTTCCGCGTCTTTGGTTGTCTGGCATATGCCACCTCTGTCACTCCCACCACCAAATTTTCCCCTCGGGCTCATCGTTGCATTTTTCTCGGTTATCCTCATGGACAAAAGGCCTATACCCTTTACGATCTCGACAATCACCACATTTTCACTAGTCGAGACGTCATCTTTCATGAAACTACTTTCCCTTATGCCGTTTCTCACCCTCCTATCCCATCCTCTTCGCCTACCCTACCCATCCCACCCCCTCTGGACTTTACATATAACCCACCCCTTCCTGCCCCGACGCCTCACCCTCATCCACCTTCCTCCCCTTCCACGCCTCCCATAGATTCCCTTGCTGCCCCATTACCCGTTCCTCCCCATGCCCCTACCCTCTCAGCATCCCCTCCTTCCCCCCCTCCCCCCCCCCCCCCCCCCCCCGCTACTTCCTTACCTTTCACCCTTTTACCCACGGACATCCCTACCCCCCCACTACCTACCAATCCTCCTCTTCCCGTGCCCATAAACCTCCATCCTATTTAAAAGACTATGTTTGCTCGCAGGTGATTCTGCCATCCCACCCATCTTCGACTTCACAACCCGGTTCTACACAAGGTACGCGATATCCACTTTGTAATTTTCTCTCTTATCACCGTTACTCTCCCAGGCATTTTTCTTACATTAACTCTGTCAGTCGGACTGTGGAGCCTTCCTCCTTTGCCGAGGCTGCCACTGACCCCAATTGGCAACGTGCTATGACTGAGGAGCTTCAAGCTTTACATGCTAATGGTACTTGGACTTTAACTTCCTTGCCCCCTGGCAAAATTCCCATTGGTTGTAAGTGGGTGTACAAACTCAAGCACAATTCCGACGGCTCTATTGACCGCTACAAAGCTCGTTTGGTTGCTAAAGGCTTCACTCAGGCTGAAGGTATTGATTATCATGACACTTTTTCTCCTACTGCTAAGATGATTACGGTGCGTTGTCTTCTTGCTCTTGCTGCTAGTCAGTCTTGGTCTCTTCATCAGCTTGATGTTAATAATGCTTTCTTACATGGTGACTTACATGAAGAAATCTATATGTCTCCTCCTCCTGGTCTTCGGCGACAGGGGGAGAATCTTGTGTGTCGCCTTCACAAGTCACTTTATGGTCTTAAGCAGGCTTCTCGCCAATGGTTTGCCAAATTCACTAGTGCCATCATTTCTGCCGGTTTTCAACAATCCAAAGCTGACTATTCATTGTTCACTAAAAAGTCTGGTATTTCTTTCACAGCTTTGCTCATTTATGTGGATGATATTGTGATTACAGGCAATGATGCTAGTGCCATTAATTCTCTGAAGTCTTTTCTCCGTGATCATTTTCTGATAAAAGACCTTGGTGATTTAAAATATTTTTTGGGTATTGAGGTTTCTCGTTCCAAACAAGAGATTTATATTTCTCAACGCAAGTATGCATTAGAGATTCTTAAGGACTATGGTTTTTTGGGAGCACGACCCATTGCTTTTCCTATGGATGACACAAAATTATCTGATAAAGGAGAACTTCTCAAGGATTCTGAAAAGTATCGACGATTAGTAGGTCGGTTAATATATCTCACTATCACTCGGCCGGATATCACCTATTCTGTGCATGTTCTAAGCCGTTTTATGCACGAGCCAAGGATATCTCATATGGATGCTGCGCTTCGTATTGTTCGTTATTTGAAGGCTACTCCAGGTCAAGGTTTATTATTTCGTTCTGACAACCAGACCAAGTTAACTGCGTTTTGTGATTCTGATTGGGCAGGTTGCCCTATCACTCGCCGTTCGACTACTGGGTATTGTGTATTCTTGGGCGGTTCTTTGATTTCTTGGCGAACGAAACGACAGAAAACCGTTTCGCTCTCTTCAGCAGAGGCGGAATATAGGGCCATGGCAGGTGCTTGTTGCGAGATAGTTTGGCTTCGTTTTTTGTTGAAGGATTTGAACATTCCTTTGGATGGTCCTTCCATTTTATTTTGTGATAATCAAGCAGCGTTACATATAGCTGCCAATCCTGTTTTTCATGAACGAACTCGTCACATTGAGATGGATTGTCACTTTATACGAGATAAGATTGTAGATGGCACAATAGAGACCAAGCATGTGGGTACGGCACAACAGTTGGCAGACTTGTTTACCAAACCTCTTGGGAAAGAAAAGTTTTCGAGTATGTTACGCAAGTTGGGAGTTCTTGACATCCACTCTCCAACTTGAGGGGGAGTGTTAGACAAATAAGGAATATGGTTGGAGTCCTTGTGTAATTGTATATAATATTATTATTGGAAGAATAAGCCGTCCTACCTTGTCCTACCTACACACTAGGACGGCTACCTTGTCCTCTACATCCGTCCTACCTTGTCCTACCTACACACTAGGACGGCTACCTTGTCCTACCTACACATTTGTATCATGTATATATATCCTTGTAATCTTGTAGAGAAAAATAATGAAAAATTAAGCATTCTCTTCCATTTGCATTCTCTTCCATAAGCATTCTCTTCCATTTGCATTCTCTTCCATTTTTCCACATTCACGTATCAATAACAAATATATTTTTTAGCCTACATACCTTTTTCTACATCCAACGCTTTTCTCCTTATGTATAGTGAAGGAAAAGGATACTTTCTGGAATCCGAGAGATATCGTAATCGTGTCCGTTCATCATAAATCATGCGATCAATTTTCTTTAGGTATTATTTATATTAAATTTTAAATTTTAAATGATTTTTGACCGTACGATGTATGATGAACGGACACAATTATAAGATCTCCGGATCCCCAAGAAAATGATCCGGTGAGGATCCTTTTCCAGAAGGGACAATCCCAGTCCACCAGTAATTAATATCATGCATGTTCAGTTCTGTGCTCTCTCCTCCTCTTACTCTTGGCTAGCTAGGGTCCCTTCATATATTCTCATATCTCTTCTGCTTGCCAGTCATGTATAAGAAGTGTCTGTAATTTGCATGTGCCAACTACTACAATATTTCAGACTGATGGATCTATGCGTTGCAAAACAGTGATGCTTATTTTTACAATAAACGATGATAATAAATCGTGTGAGGGGATAAATACACGTAATAAAAGAGATATAAACACGGTTGCATCTAGCTAGGTCTTTCTCGAGTCCCTTAGCCGGAGAATCATCCCCTAAACCCTACATTTTGCAAAATATATATCATATAATATGCTGAGTAACGTGATGGAATGATCAAGCTACATACGGAGGAGTTTGCTTTCAGCTTTCTGCAATGAATAAGTTTAAAACGATGGTTTAAAAAGCTGCGAGGTTGCTCTGCTGGGATGGTTAATTTTTACTGATATTCTTATAGTATTAGTAATACACAGAACTTTTTGGTGTCGATACCTGAAGGTGCAGTTGCACGTGCAGATGAATCCTTAGTTTGATCTGTTTGCTTAAGTGTCAAAAGCTTTTAATCAAAGGATGGAACATGATCGCAAAACCCTTAAAGTGAAATAATAATGTGTCTTCTCTCTCTCTCTCTCTCTCTCTTCGTATCCTTATCTTATAAATGGTAATTAACGTCTATAACAACTGACCTTTACTTTTGATTTACAGCCATGCTTTATGCTTATCTATTGAAATCTATATGCAACGAATATTTCTCATAGCGTTTGAGAGAGTAGATAGCAGAGAGAATGCATTGAACTAAAGATGCTTTGCGGGTGTACAATTGAATTGTTTAGGGTACAACTGCAGGTAGTGACCCAACCCAAAAAATCTGATGCCAAGAACCGTGGGGAGAGAGAGCATAATTAGCTGGAAAGGGAATGGCAAACACCAGAATTTCAAGTCAGTAATGCTTGTGGATTCAGCATATATATGTATACCTGAATATTGGAACCAAACTTAATTAATTAGTTACCTATTTTTGTTAACCAAACGATATTCTAAACTACAATCAAGTATCCACAATGATGAAGATTCGAACTCAGATACAAAAGAACAAATACACTATCTTAATCAGTTGAACTAACTTATATCTGCACCTGTTTTTTACTTAAGACCACATTCTCAAAACTACAAGGAAATTAGTAAAAACTTACGAACATATATAACAGATGTATACCACAACATTTAGATATCAATTTGTAATGTTATATATACCAAAGTTCTGGTGTATGAGTATTGAAAGATCACCGTTATATTAGTCGGGCACATTATTATTGTCAGCCTGGTCATCAGGAGGGAGCCTTATAATACAAACAAATACAAAAGGGACAAGGGCATCGGGAAACAGTGTGAAAGGAGGTCCCATTACCTCTGCCCACCCATTATGAAATTATTAGACGATAGAGATACCATTATTCAACCAACATTCATCCCCCTCACCATATCCGCATCCGTATGATCTGATATGATAGATTTATATTTGAATGAAACTAAATGCATTCATTTAGCAACAAATATATAGGCTTCAGCTTTGCCCACATTTTAAACATGCATGGCCATCTATTAAGGTTGATTTCATTAAATAATTTCATCAAATCAAAATATAAATTAGTAGACAAAAGTTCAAAAACTAAATGACATGAAAGTTGATAATTGGATTATTACTTAAACATTGATAAATGTGTTCATTTCTACTGGTGACACATCATTTAGTCTGCAAAATTTATCTACAAATTTAATCTTCGTAGTATTACCCTATCCCAAATCAATCACTAGCTTTCATGATTTAGATTTTGCAGTGATCTCCTGCAATAATTAATAAACCGATTCCAAAATCTCCCTGCTACACATCCAAAACATTCTTTAAAATAAGTATTAGTTTAATGCCCTTATAATTTGCCTAAAAGATACCCTTGTAATATTTTTTTTTTTTGTTAGGAAACTTTATTCATTAAAAACATAAAAAGACCAGTAGAAAAATATAAACTATAAGATGGTTCATCTTCCATTCACGTACAAAACTCAAAAAAACATAAGCACGTTCTATTGTAGAGCATGCGCCCATAGTTGTTTGCAAATACCCTTGTAAGTGACCAAGTAGCTAGGACAGTTCATTTGAATATCCAATAACATCTCCCAAAAATTTCTCATGTGCGCCATCCTTATTGCAATTTTATATGAACGTGTTTGATGAAATGCTTCAAAGAGATTTTTGTAAGGTTATATATACTTTTACAGCCCGACGGAAAAAAATCCAAACCAGCCATTATATTAGTTAGTACATGATAGACTAAAAACCTAGTTAGGATTCCACAAATGTTTTAATTAAATGCACTTTAGAACCCTTATTCTTGGAGGAATCCTAATGCTTAAAAGCCAAATCTTATAATGTACATATAAAAGGTGTAACTCTATAAATCAAATCAGTTCAGTTCAATATTTCTTGATGATATCAGTTTAGTGTCTGTGCCGCACCCCTTAACCCTAAATCTTTTGTCACAACCAATTCAATTCAATGATTAATTTGTTCGCGTGAAAACAAACACTGTTGACTTGTGAAGTAGTTTTGTTTCTCAGTTGGTATAGGCTTCACACCTTGGCCTTCGAAGAGGTTTAGTAATGAATCCATTGGTTTGTTGATTATTAGACGTGCTATCGTTGACTTTTGCCAACATAAATATATGTATTGTATTTAGAATAAATTATATGGATATTGAGTACTTGCACCAATGAAATCTGCTGAAAAATAAACTTGTCAACCTTGACCAATACATCTCTCCTAAAGTCCTCTTTTTAAGGACCTGTGAGGACTTCTTTTATATAAGTCATTGGATTAATCTAACGGTAGCAAAACTAATGAGGTTATAGAATCTTGTTACACTGAAAAGCCAAAAAGAAATAGGGTTCACGCTCATCCTTTCGGTCGGCAGATTTCACAGAAATTATTGAACCATTCTGTTTAATTTGTGTGTTGTTTCCCGTTGAGAGGAGAAGATAGTTGTAATCCATAATAGAATCCAAGATGCAATGCGATGCGAGATCGATGGATGGTGTGAAAGATTTGAGATTAATTAAGGAGGAGGATTAGGAAGAATGAATGCCAGAAATGACAGAAACAAGAAAGAAAAGGAGAGGAGAGGGAAGACGAGGGAGAAGATGGCAGGGCTACTCTCTCAGGATCCTGCGAAATCTGAAGTCGAGCTGGTCTGAAAGGATAAGCGTGAACTCTAATTTTCTGGTGTTTCATTTTGTTTAGGTACCGTATAATAGGATTATATAACCTTATCTGTTTTGCTACCGTTAGATTAATTTAAAGGTTCATATAAAAGAGGTCCTCACAGATCCTCAAAAAGAGAACCTTACGAGAGCAACTCTGTTTTAATGATACCATTCCTTGGGGAGTGAGAAGGCTAAGGAGAAAGGGCAGTAGGCCCCTTTGTTTCGGGGTTGATCTATACTAACCTTAGATTCTTGCCCTTGAGAAATTAATCAATATGTTCAGTTTTCCCGGGATTTTCAATGAAAACAATATCAGAACCTCCATTTTCGTCTAGTTTCCCAAGTAATAAAATTATTTTATACAGGATTGTGCCAATGTTTGTCGGATTAGGTAGATGATTTGGTATCCTGAGAATTTAGTGGTGTATTCATAGGTTTGGACCCCTTATCCTTTCCTGCCATCTTCTTTGGCGAGTTTTGGTATGGAAGAGTATTCTTAACCTTCCTCCTAAATCTCTTGGTCTTTCTTCTCTGTGGCTTAGCATAAAACAATGAGAAAGAATCTCACCGAACGTGCCAAAATATATTTGCGTGAAAACAGGCATTGTTGGTTCGCGAAGTAGTTTTCTTTCTCAGTTGGTATAAGCTTCACACTTTGTCCTCAAAGGGGCTTAGTAAATCATTTGGTTTGTTGATTTTGATTATCAAAAGTGCCACCGCCAACAAAAAGATGTGTTGTATTTAGAATAGATCATATGTAAATTGATTATTTGCACCACATGTAATAAAATTTCTTTTATAAAGGATTGTGCTAATGTTTGGTTATTTTTAATGCCTTGCATGTTAAGGACTTTAATTGTTTCTTGATGTTGGACTAGAAACTATTGAGATGGGGTTAAATATAAACTGTTTATATTCAAGCACACAACTTCAGTCATTCACACGAAAAGTAAACAAACTAAGCAAAAAAAAAAAAAGTAACTGAAATTGATATTAAGACTGTTGAATATCATAAAAAATAAAAAATAAAAAGTACATACATAGATGAACTTAGAACAATAGATAGAGCTCTTATCAAATTGGATGCGAGACCATCAGGTTGGGTTAAAGATGCTTCTATGTAAAGGATTACAACCAAAGAAATCAATTGTCTTAAAGCTGGTGAACCGATACTACGTAATTGAGGTGGTAGCAGAGCAAATAATTGGTCTTAGAGTCTAAAGGAAGGTTTCTTAAAGTTCTAAGGTCTTGATTTCAAGTGGTCTTTTGATATGGCAAAAATAATGAAACAAGTAAAAGGCAAAGTGCTTTTGGTTTGAAAGCTTGTGGTCTGTTTTATAGACTTTTCCTTCAATGCTTCCTATGTTTTCATTTGAAATCGACCTAGAATTACTTTCCAAAAAGTAATACACCAATAGGAAAGTAATCCAAAATATCTGAGTAGGGAATGTAGACTTGCATTTAATGCTCTATACGTTTGAGAGGGAAGACTGAGACTTTGATATCTTTGACCAATAAAAAACAATTTGGGCCTGC
The DNA here is from genome assembly GCF_041283825.1 of Pyrus communis. Lineage (NCBI taxonomy): Eukaryota > Viridiplantae > Streptophyta > Magnoliopsida > Rosales > Rosaceae > Pyrus > Pyrus communis. The sequence goes on from NC_142578.1 coordinate 454,860, forward strand.
ACTAACAATACTTTTAATGTAAACATCATTAATACATGTCTACATGCAGAGTTTAATTATTTTATGAGAAACCTAATAGAGGGTTTATTTGTTTTCTTTTTTCGTTTCCTTTTTTGTCTGATACAATTGTATAAATTCTTGGTAGGCTTGTGATGCATTTTATTTTATGCTTTCTTGGAACCGGGCCAACCTGGTAGAAATAGAATATGAATCTGCAGCCACTTGATTTCAACCCCACCTCAACCTGGTAGATAATCTCAATATGTTGGAGACAAATGTTTCTTGGATAGAGAATGAGAGGAAGAAAAGAATGCATGTATGTGATGCATGATGTATTATAATATATAGACAGAGTAATAATGAACAAGAAAAGCAAAGCTGCTCACGTATAAATAAATTAATAACATTGCCTACTTGTTTATTGTGTAGAAGGAATGGGGCGATGATGGGATTTAGATTCTTAAACACATGCAGCCTCGCAAGGAGAATGTCTTTGCAATCATCTTGCCCATGGTGTTCACGATCCCGAATCTAATCACTACTCTCCTTATGCATTAAACTATTAGTTATTTGTATATACTAGTCCATATATAAACAAATCAACCTAACCATATATAAATTAAGCCTATCAAACAAAACTCTCATCTCTCTCAACTAGGGATGAAGCTATATGCATGGATGGGGGCATCTTTAAACAACAAAGTCACAAATTAAAAAGCACAAAAATATACTAAACAAAACACTTATTTATTAGTCCATAAGGTTTTTCATATAACTTATCACAATATCCATCGATGCGTTTTTATATTTTGAAAGCGTTGCATGACAACGTCATTACCAATACCATCAAACATCTCTCCCTACAAAAATAACCATGTTATCATTTATCCATTAGTCTCTCATACAATTTCACAATCGATCTTCATATATTTCATGACCGAAAATTCTCTTTCAACAATAAAAATAGCATATAAAAGAGTTAATACTAATGCTACAAACAACTGAAAGAGTACATTTTTTTTTTCACACACACAAAAAAAAATTGAGTGGGGGCATCCGCCCCCTCTGAGCCTAAGGTGGCTCCGTCCGTACTCTCGACTCTCACCGTTTTCACTTTTATCGAACAACACATACATAAATATATTAAATTAACATGGCTAATTAGCAGTCATTTGACACTATAATTTAGTGATTTACTCTTTATTTGTAATAAAATATCTTATATTCTAACTTTAATTAATGATGAGTTCAATATAAAATTATTACAACTGACCGATTACATTTTTTTTAACCCAAGTTCCATATCTCTTAATGTAACTCAAAAGAACTAGCAAGCTGCATGCTCATGTGTATGATTAATTATTCACTAAATTATTATTATGACTCGTTGCTTTCACTATAATTAATCCATAAATAGAAGATAAGGGAGGTGAGGTTGAGAGCTAGGGGTGGTGAAAATTATGGTTGAGTACTTGAGATGGGTCCCATTATTTTTCGGGGCCCGGCAGGCAACCACCAAACAAGAGGCCATATTTCTGGTGTAGTCCTAAGAAGTTTCAATTTCTTAGATTCCATTACCAGTAAATTAAGAGATATATATGCTGCCATGATATAGATATGTGTATGTACATGTATGTATGTATGTATGTATGTATGTATCATATAACAATTAGGCCCCCGCCCTCTAGCCATACAAGTTTATCAATATTCCATAATCCGTGTACTTTGTATCTAACGTCCATAATAATTTGATATGATAGCTGGTGTGTACTTCTGCCAAATTTACAACAGCATCAAGCACCTGCTTTCGGAATATATTACATTACATGAGTTACTGATTCCAATACTCTCACAACACACACACACACACACACATATATATAAGTATATATATGCATATGTGACATATATGTATTAATGTTGCATTTTATTTATCTATTTATTTATTTATTTTTAATTTTGCTCATGTTTTTGCACCACGTCATGCATAATCTAAGATGAGGAACACGATTTCCATTAGTAATTTGGATTGTATAAGCAGACAAGAAAAGGTATTTGAATTTTCTTTCTTCTTTTCAAATTTTTCTTCTATTTATCATCTTATTTATCTACTTTAACCACTTCATGGTGGCGTCATCAAGTTGTACTCAGATCTTTCGGACTATTGAAGGCCGTAGATCATTGTGTTTGTGTGTTTTTTTTTTGCTTAAATCAATCATTTTTCTTAATTAATGAACTCTTAACTATAGTCACAGCTTTTGGGAATCATATGATCAAAAACCAGTCAAATCATTTTGTTTTTATCAGTTGCTATTTTTCAATCCTTTTAACCTTTCACTAACTAATCATAGATATCAACGTGAAGAGGTGCCGAAGAAAAGATGGTAGAGTAGATCAAAGAGCAGTTAGACAAGCGTAAAAAAAAATCTTTAACATTTGCAGGTATATATATATAGGCCTCAAGATCTTAACTGAGTTTATAATACGTTGTGATATTTGAGTTTTATGGTTGGATTCTATCATTTAATAGCTCACAAATTCGCTTTAAGGTTGAGGGTATTTTTAAATTTTTCTTTAAATTAGAATTCCTAGAAGTCTAGGTGTTGAGGTACCTAGATATAAAAACAAATTTATCATCAATTAGGTATGTTATGTTCGTACTAATTTTTCAATGAACTTTGTGGTTCACACATGTTTCAAGAGACAACTTAATTTTTGTTTGATCTCTAATATAAGGATTTTTGTGTGTATATATGAAAAAGTGCAAGATCTTCACAATAGACATGGGTGTATTATCTACATTGCAAATGATTGAAAAATATGTACAAAAGTAGATGATTGAGAGAGAAAATGAATAGTAAAGTTCTTTGTATTACGATGATGATTAATTGGTACAACAATGCTTCTTTCAGCTACTTATATCAACATAACAAACTACTACTAATCGTTAACAAAACTAAAAACTCATCACACCAGATCATGTCTTATATCAATCTTTGCTATATAAAATCACTAAATAGTGATACATCATAGTGTAGTATGCCTTTAATTATAAGTACGATTTTTAACAATTACATGTATATGAACTCATCTTAATTAACAAATTTCTTGCACCGATAATGGAAATGGATTTTGGGGATCTTATTTTGTTAACAAAAAGAAAATATAATTAAATTGGTACATGAAAGTTGTACGTATTTCATCCAAAGCTATACGTATGTGGCAAGGATAAAACCCAGGAAAAATGCCAAATTGATCCAAAAAGGCCAATGCTGCCAATTTCCAACTCACTATTTTGCTGATGCACTCAGTTTACCAAAAAGTAAGCATCTTGCACAGAATTATGATTTCATTGACTAGTATGCCCTTGAGGGTGACATCACATCCTCAGCAATACCTTTATAAAAGCTGCTTCAAAATTAATAAATTGAGTGTGTGTACGGCAAGAAGAAAGGGGTACTTCGGTCAATGAAATCTCCTAAGGATTTTTAACCTTGCCTATAATGCAAACTTAATCCGGATATAAGTTTAATCAATTTGATTAGAGTATTGCACTCTCTCAACACTCACGTTAAAATACATGTTCCCTAATTTAAATGAGTTTAACATAAATTATCAATCGTTAGGTTATAAAAACAAAAAACAAACTTAATTATATAGAAAGCTCTTACCTAGAGGTAATAGGAAATTAAAGGAAAAAAAATGGTTGGACAGGGAAGCTTACGTGTATATTTGGTGCTTTGGGATGTATTAACGCATGCAAATCGGTTTGGAAATATTTACTGTGTGCTGTGAAAGAATTTTATGAGTGTTTTTTGTTCTTTATGGGGATGTTTTATTTTTCCTATGGAGCCCCTTGCTGCTTGTGGGATCGAGTTTCGAGCTTTGTGATAGGCTCTGTAATCTCTCTCTCTCTCTCTCTCTCTCTCTCCCCTTATGAAGGAGTTTATTAAGGAGGACACTCCACACAAGGAAGCTGAGGGTTGGAAGAAAGAAAGAAAGAGGAGAGAAGAGAGAAAGCTGATTGTTTCGAAAAGCTGATGAGAGTTGAAAAGATTAAATAAAAGAAAGAAGGAAAGCTGATAGATAGCATGAGGTAACCGAAAGAAAAGAAAAGAAAGAAAGAGCTTTATTTTTTTCTTCCTCCTCCTCATGTCCCTTGTAGCCTTTGTAGCTCCGTCTCTCTCTCTCTCTCCCCACCTCTTCCCCAATACATCACCATCCTCTTATTACTATTACTTTTAATCATATATATTAAACTTCAATTAGAGAGAGAGAGAGAGAGACATCACTTTGCATCTTAGTTAGCTTATATTACAGAAGATTTTCAAGCAGGAGAGATCAGAGTTTCTAATTCCCTATGTTACCCAATAACTCTTCTTCCTTGGTCCCTTCTTCTGATCCTTTTTCTTGCTTAGAAAATGGCAACACCAATAAAAGAAAGAGAAGACCTGCAGGCACTCCAGGTACATACATACATCTATTATTTATATCATCAATTGATATTAATGTTGGAGTTCTCTCCTTGGTGTAATCTTTTGCTTAATTTGGCTGTGCGATCGATATATTTTTTTAGGATTAGGCTGTATTAGCTGGACGATGTAAAATGATGTGTGATCAACATATATGTATATATATGTGATATTTTTATGTGCTATATTAATTTATGTGTATGTGTGATATAGATCCAGATGCGGAGGTGGTGTCACTTTCACCGAAAACCTTATTGGAATCGGATCGTTACATTTGCGAGATCTGCAACCAAGGGTTTCAGAGAGACCAGAACCTACAGATGCACCGGCGGCGGCACAAGGTGCCATGGAAGCTGCTGAAGCGAGAGACTCCGGTCGTGAAGAAGCGGGTGTTCGTGTGCCCAGAACCAAGCTGCCTGCACCATGATCCCTGCCACGCCCTCGGCGATCTCGTCGGTATCAAAAAGCATTTCAGGAGAAAGCACAGCAACCACAAACAGTGGGTTTGTGATAAGTGTTCAAAAGGGTATGCAGTTCAATCAGATTACAAGGCACATCTCAAAACCTGCGGCACCAGAGGACATTCTTGCGACTGCGGCCGTGTTTTCTCTAGGTAAGGAAAAAGTGGTTGTCTTTTTTTTTTCAACGATAGCCCCCTCAATTCCTCCAAACACCAACGGCAGTCAAAATTTCTTATTATATCTTTAAACACGCATAATTACATGATCAAACCCAAACAATTAGATAGTGCATATCCCAATTTCTATATCACGTTTTTTTCTTTTGAATTATGAACATGATAAATGTTGTACATACGTAAGATCATGATTTCAGATGGTAAAAGGCTTCCAAATGCATCATGATATATATCGAACCTTTCAAGCTCTCTTTTTGTTAATTGGTTTTGACTTTGATAAAGTAAAGAAAACAGCGAAAAGGTTTTGGTCCCTGATGAGTGGTCTTGACTGACGGAAACTCAATTTGGAAAATCAAGTATATCTTAACAGATGTTTTCTCGAAATCTATTTAGGTCATATATGTAGAGACTAGAGAGGAGATGTTTTGCTCCCATAATTTAATCTTTTAACTTGGTTAATTTTTTTGGTATCCTAAGACGTACAATGGCTATATATTGACTAAGGACGATGTGGAATATATCATAAAGATTAGCTTTTCAGTAGTGATTAACATGCTTTTATTCCTACCTAATTAATATATAACTATCCTTGATCCTCTAGCTACCATTTCAATCCTTGTTGCTCCTTTATCATTGTTTATTCTTGGTAATGCTCCTTTATCATGTTCAAATGGCAAGGCTAGAGAGACCAATTATTTAGACTAAATTTTGTAAATTATATGATGTGGTTGTTTATGATTAGAGATTACTTAAGTATTAATTAACATGTTTATTTCATATTTGCAGATTTGGATGCCTTGTTTTAAACATCCATATTCAATCAATATTAAGCAAATCGAGATGTTATATATCTATATACGCAAAACTAATACGCTTATTAACATATTAATATATGTGGGACTCAAATAGAATGGTAGGATTCACTTGTATTAAACAGCGTGTCAGTTTTAATATTATTATACGCATACTTGATAAATGCATAGTTTTCCTTCTAAGTTTATTTGATATATTTAAATTTATTTTGGTATATAGGGTTGAGAGTTTCATAGAGCACCAAGACGCTTGCAACATGGATCGTGTGCGGCCGGAATCACAAACGCTGCAACCGGCAGCATGCCTGTCACGAACGGCTTCAAGTCCTAGTCCATCCTGCAGTGACAACAATTTCAGCAGGGCTCCATCCACTTGGCCTCCATCTAATAATTTGGCACTACCACATCCAAGTCCAACTGAGTACACCAAATTAATCTTAAGAAACCCTCCTGACCACGCTGATCATCATCAAGCTACATTGTCCAAGAAGAATAGTAGTAATGCACATTACAATTTGGATCTTCAGCTCGCAACCACGTCGAATATTAATATTCCTATCAATGAAGTATCTGTTTCGTCTAAGAGAGAAGAAAACCATTCCACTCAGCTGCAGCTCTCAATTGGTTCATGTGAATTTGGCGGGGGTGATCGTAGTCATCAGAACAAAACTATTGAACAACATTCGAACATTATGATCGCGAATCGAAATTACTCCTCGAGGGGGAACGAGGTGAAGGAAAGGGAAAGGGAAAGCAGCAGTACAACTACTAATCATCACGAGCATGATGACGACGGTCAGAAACCTAAACCTGCCACCGTGGCTGCTGGGATATTGAGGCTGAAAGAAGAAGCGCGAGAGCAGTTAAGGCTTGCGATGGCGGAAAAAGATTATGCTGAAGAGGCGAGGCAGCAAGCGGAGAGCCACATCAAACTGGCGGAGAAGGAGTTTGCAAATGCCAAGAGAATAAGGCAACAAGCGCAGGCCGAGTTAGACAAGGCTCACGCTTTGAAAGAGCAAGCGGTCAAGAAAGTGAACTCTACCATTCTCCAAATCACTTGCCATGCCTGCAAGAAACAGTTTATGCAAGGTGCGCATGAAGCAACAACCAATCAACATTCTCTGGTTTTGAGTTACATGTCATCGGCTATAACGTCAGATGATCATCGATTAGAGAAGGATATCAGTACTCGAACCCATCGTGCAAAATCTGCTAGCGCCTAAGTAGTTTCCTATTTTCCATCCTCCATCTCTCTATGTTTAAACCTTTTTTTTATTTTTTTATTTTATGGTTTTGTTCTCTATTTCCTTTGAGGTTCTATCATATTACAAGCTTGTAATTAGGTAATATAATTAAGGCTTATGATTAGACGAGTGTTGCACCGATCGTGCAATTTGTGTGGAGCTATTTGTTCATTAATTATTTGATAAATGAAGATCACTATCGATCATAAAAATATGTGATGCATGATTTTGTTGAATAATATATATATCCCCTTTAAATCCAAATATATCTTGATTTCTGTGACTAACCCACCGAGGTTAGCTCAGTGGTAAGGATGGGTAAGGTGGTGTGTACTGGCTCAGTTACCCTAGATAGGTTAAATTTCTACTATAAATATTTATATCATCAATAATTAGGTTGTTAATTTTCTCACTGATCATGATCTGTATATGTATTCATATTCAATGATCATGAGTAATCGAAGGAGAGATCCTGGCCTCTAGTTTTCTCTTGGATCCCTCAACATGACAACATTTATATACATGTGATGTGAGCACCCTAGTGTTAGATTTTCTGTTTGGACTATGTGAAGATATCTCATAATGGAGGTGAGCTCTCCAGTCTTCATCACAAGTCCATGACCACTGACCAGACTAGCATTTAAACCCTAATCCGCACTGAGCGAAATTGATATCCTAAAAGACTTATATTTATATAATATATATATATATATATTAATATTATATGTAGATGTCAATATTATATTATAGAGAGAAAAGCGAGAAGACTAGTCCTTTTTGTGACTGCAGGGTTGTTCTGGTGTGTATATAAATGATGAAAAGGGGATGAGCATTGATCATCACCATGTTTTTCAGTTCCCACACAGACTCAGTTGTAAGGACGGGTGGGTTAATGACAAATTCAGAAGTCCTTCTCAACGTCTTCAAACACACAGACACAAACAAACTCCATTCATAACCATATCACATACATATGATCACACACTCTCTCTCTCTCTCTCTCTCGCGCGCGCGCGTGCGCGCATGCATCAGAATCAGAGCCACATAGCAGTGCCTGCAAAGAAATAAAAAGAACAGCATCTTTCCAAATATGCAGAGACCATTCAAAGCTTTTCAAGTTAGAAAGATTACTTTTTCTTTGGCTTGGAAATTTAACTGCGGCTTGGAGACTGCCTCGTGTGTATATTTTGTTTTATTGTTCACTAATATATAGGTATGGGGTCAGATGTTCTATCCTGCGCACCAGGTCGTGTACACATAAGTTGTGCATGAACCGTTTCAATCTAATGACGCCATAACAACACTGCAACAACAATTTGACGCCTCTGATGCCATAACAATATTATAACAATACCACAACAATTCAAAGACACTGCAACTACACGCCATTAGTTGCTCAGGACCCGATTTTATTGTTGTTGGCGTCATTATTGACCTGGATCATGCGCACACAATCGTGCGCAGGGTAGAATTTGGGGTGTATGGGATATGGCCGAAACCAAAACACAAGGGCCAACTGACCACATTTATGCAATTGAAAAGCCCAAAGTCGTATATTAAATTAATTTATTATCTAGTGCTATTTAGAAACACAAAATATCAACAACATTGCCCTATCATTGTATGTAAAACTCATTTGTTTAACAAAATAACCAACAATGTACTCAGTTTTTTGCTTCTGAATATATCACTCCATAAGTTAACAGCTAAAAACTGAAACGCAAGATTCCTTTTGTTGGCCTTGTATTGCCAGTCTTCACCCTTCAACCCTAATGCTGACCACAGTCCTTCACTTAACATTTTTCTGGTTCACATCTTTAATGCTCATGATTTTCTATTATTATTTCTTTTTCTTCTTTAACATACGTAGGTTGCTGACTTCACTTAATGGTAACAAAAATGTTCACAAATTGTGTTTTCTGATAGCCTAATACTTATTTCTCTCATCGCCACAGCTTCTGACGAAGAAAAGGTTCTACCAAAGAACCAGTTCAACACAAAAGCTACAAATCAGTGTGTGATTTCTCCTTCAACTTTATGGACCTCACATTTCGTTGACCAGTGCAAGGCCTCTGCGGTAGAAGCCTTGAAAAGTAGCATAAGGCGTTCCTAATCTATGAAAATCCATTTACAAAGCAATCCAAGCCCACAAATGCCTGTCTTGATCAACAACAAAAGGCCCATCGTTCACCTTAAGTACCATTGAACCCAAATCAAAGTTCGAAGTGTGATGATATGAAAAGTTACGCCGCGTCGGAAAGTTAAAAAATCTTGTAAGAACTTATAAGAGTTGAGCTACTCCTCTATGATCTCTAGTGGTTTATTCGTCTTAACTTCTTTCATGGTATTACAACATGTTAGAATTGTGTAATGGTATTGATATCACAAAGTACACAATACTGAATACTGGTAACTTGGCTTAAAAGTAATCTAAGCCCCAAAAGGAAGATAAAAAATCTAACCCAATATGACTTAGAATCCTAACTAGTTCTCCTACACTAACACTCATATTCGCCTCACCTAGTTAAACTGTCCACATCTTAATCTTGAATTTTCGGCACAAATGAAAGAGTGTGTGTAATGATCTGAAATTGTCCCTAGTACTAGAAAGTTAAAAAACCTTGCAAAAACATATAAGAAATTGATCAGTCACAACCCTCTATCAATTGGTTTTGGAGTTGAAACCACAACTTCCCTAATAAACTGTAAACCAGTGAAGAAATGATGTTGCAAAACAAGGAAGAACCACAGTAAGCAATGAAGGAGAGAAAGAGAGTTGAAAAAGCTTGGAGAGGAAGAAATCTGTTGTATTGTATTGATATTTTCTTAACTCATACAACAACTTCATTACAAGCTTATATATGACAGCTATAGTAGCTTACAAGCTAAGCTACTCTTATAATCAACATAACTACCTTCTTAATCTCATGACACTTGTCTAATCTACAATCATTGGATCTTAATACTCCTAACATAAACCACGTACTTAAAATTAGGATTACCATTGTAACATAGTTGATAATTAGTACTATATATAGTGGTGCCTTGATCGAAGGCTGCAAGGCAGCACATGCAATGAGGAAATGTACTTGATCATGACTAATTAAAGAGAGCAAATGAGATATACTAGGAATGGGTGATGGAACATTATAAAACCAGTTTAATCTTAGTCTACATATCTAGCGACAGATTATTACATGCATATCAGGTCAATTAACTCAAAGATTGTCGGGTTCATGAACATGGAACATTTTGACCACGTACGTACATTATTATGTGCAAGCTAATTGCAAGAGGAGAACCTCAATCAGGACGCGAACGCAAGGGTGGAAGACAGAAATTATCTTATATATAAAACACACACCTTTTTGTCCAACATTAGTATTTACATGGATTGTGATATCATCATTGAGATTTTATGGACATAATATATACAGACGCTCTACCACTAAATCAATCTGTGTATTTCAAAAAATTCTATCTTATTCTTTTCCAAAATAGAGGTTATGTATAAAGTTTATAAAAGTATTTATAAGTAATTACATAAAATTTACATACAGTGGGACTACAACTTAGCCTAATACACTGCAACATATACCTATGTATGTATAGTATAGTAGAGACAATCTCTTGGTTTAGTAATTTGTAAAGAAAATAATTTTCACACATTATTTTTATCTTCTAAGACATTATTTTATTTATGATTACCATCGAATTGAATAAATTAAATGAAAACACTGTACATATTAAATAAGTGTTTGAGAGGCTAAAAGATTGTGTCTGTTTATCAGCTAAATGGTTGTTAGGGTAAATATTGAGTTAAAAAATGGTCATTAAGCAGCCATGCATGGCAGGAGTTGCAGACTTTAAGCCAGCTCCAGGCATTGGTCTTGCATGTCATATGTAGCCATATATATATGCCAGCTTGTACAGTCAGGAGTACTCATGCATCTATATACTACAGTGACTTCACAATGAAAGTAGGTAAAAGGAAACAAGGGAAAGGCTTCCAGCAAAAGCCAAAAGCCAAAAACCTAAAGCTAAAAGCCGAAAGCCAAAAGCCGAAAACATAATTCCCGACACGGGCCGCACCACACGATACACATCAAGACTCAACAGGACTTGAGAGTGAACCGTGAACAGGAAACCGCTGCCATCCAATTCCCCACCTAACTTCACATCACGATATATATTATAACTGTATCTCCCACAACCATTCTTATCCAGCTCACACCGTTATGAGCACCATATCTTGCTCGTCCAACCCAATTCTCTATGCTTGGTATATGTGTTATGTGTGTATATACTTTCTCTTATTTTTTCAACAATTCCATGTATATATTTTAATACGTTATTCAGAAATGAATATATTTTAGATGTTATTCATAAAGAATAAATTAAAAAAATTCATACTGTTAAAACATCCAATTACAATGGAGACAATAGATAAATAATATGTGCCTCAAATATACAATTAAATAAACATCCTTTGATTCCATATTGTTTCAAATTGATTTTTATAGAGATATTTTTTAGGAAACCTAAAATTAGACGGTTCGAAGCATGAAAATATAATGTGAAGTAGCACTACAAAGATGTTCCTCAAATACTTAAGCTTATTTGAGAAGTTTCTCAACTGAAACACACTGTATATATCTTGATCACCATCTGCTTACTAATTAACTTTGATTACCTTAACAATCACAAGGGTCATTAGATATATGGCATATGAATATATGGTATTTCTCAGACCCTCTAGTGAATGTCATAGCAACAATATTGATGTGGAATAGGTCATATACATCTGTATATGTGGTGGATATATATTGCAGAGTTAGCATGAAAAAACAGATACATATCTGATTCCTGACATATATTCGTTGTGTGACAGTATGAGCTAATAATGGCTTTAGGCTTCATTTGCTTGGCTATATGTGGACTGGAGAATTAGTAGATGGCTTTCTGAACAGGTTTTCAGTGTGTGGTTGGAGGATGATCAGGACCGACCTTCCTTATTGGCAGCAAATTGTATCATTGCATTGGTAGTAACCAATACTGTTGGAGCCAGTTAGAATTTTATGCATGTAATCCGATTTTTTTAATTAAGTAGTTAACAGAAATTGTACGTAACCCTACTTAGATATATTAATTAATTAAACTGAAGAAGAAAACAAAATCGTAGCAACTGATTGCAATCTTGTCGTAACATAAGGAAGTGAGATAGATTTTTTTACCTATTGATGCATAAGTACAAAACACGAGGAGTGGCCCAACTTTTGTTCTACTTTCCCAACGTGAATTATTGGATCAAACCCATACCACCTCTGCTTCACGGGTCCCCCTCAACTCATGATCTGAAGAATTTTGCTAGCTTCTTGTGTAAATTTGTAATTGCTCCCTGGCTTGGTCGCTTTAATTAATGTCTAAACATCCTATTTATAGGTTCGCATATCTCTAAAAGCTTCAAGAGTCCAAATAAGACACTGAAAAAGGTCCCTTAAAACTTAAAACCCTAATAAAATATTGTAAACTATAAAATTTGGTTAAAAAAAACTCATATATCACAACAAAATGACAAGCTTGATGCGTGTTACTATTCTTTTCAAAACGGCATACTATAAACTCAAATCAGATACTAAAGCTTAAACCTGCAAAATTTTATTCTCGCTGCTCAATTTGCCCCTTCCGCCGTATGATCTATATCATCTTACTCCAAATTAAAAAGATAAAAAAAAAAAAAAAAAAAAAAAAAAACAACCATGTTCCATGAACCATCCCTCGCACATAACTTCCTGAGTTGGACGACCTTGACTCTGCATTGGATGATCGAACAAATGTTCCTCAATTTTTTTTTATTTAAATGTATTGTGTTCATGAACCAAGACAATACATCTAAGAGCAACTTTTTTTTTCAAGAAATTCATACTCATCACTTTATATTGCAATGCGTATATCATTTTATTTATACCATATTAGAAGTTCATATATTCAGTCTTCCATTAACACTTTTTTTTTTTACTAAGTTTACAAATTTGTCATGTCATTGTCTCGTGAATTCATTTGGATCTTAAGCATTGCTTCTCTAAAAAATAAATAGTTTTTTTCTAAAACAATCTACTCACTATAATCAAAATATAATTTTTAAACCCTAATTATTTTGTCATTGTTTCACCCTTAACCTTAAGCATTCTCAAGCTTAATGTTAGGGTAAATTTGTTACCCTCGCTGTATCAATTAGGCGACAGAGCGTGATATAAAGTGACAATTCGTTGCATTGAATATTTGAATGACTACTCTGTATCGTGCCGATCATTTCACAAAGATTCTGGACATATCAAACAGCTGCATGCCATACAACCGCATAATAAAATGCTTATATTGATTTTATTGCTGTGTCCAAATGCCACCGGAAAATCCCCCCATACATATAAGATTATCGGTCAGGTACCTCATTATATGCTCGTTCTTTCTGTTTTTGTCATTTATTTTTTCATTTTTCAATTGGATATAAATCTATCCTAAGAAATAATATATTACTAATCACGCAAATATTGTGTCAGCTTAATTACTTACACATGCACAAGTACGCGAAAAAAATATATATATTAGTAGTGACCATCTCACCTATAAATTAACTGCGTATCATGAAATTCTATTCTTCAACAGTTACGACCAACATGGCACTAGTGTAAATAATCCAACCAAACAGTACCACATTGGAAACCTGTGTCTATTTTAATATACTGTAATTACAATTATCAAACACATAGAAGAGAGAGAGAGAGCGACAGAGAGAGAGAGAGAGAGAGAGAGAGAGAGAGGGGAAAAGAGAGAGAGGGAGAGAAGGGGATGGAGGGAGATCATGATCCAAACACAAACGAAGTATACAAAGAGTGCTTGAGAAACCATGCAGCCAGCCTCGGCAGCTACGCCACAGATGGTTGTGGCGAGTTCACACTTGACCACGCATCCCCAGGCGGCTTACAATGCGTCGCCTGCGGATGCCACCGCAACTTCCACCGCAGAGTCACTTACTCAGCCACGTCATCGCAAGCTGCAGGAGGCGGTAGATCAGGACATCATCAACACCATGTCATCATGAGCTGCAGTAGCCGAGGTCGAGATCCCGCCGAAAATATCATAACACCAGACCAACTTATTGACTATAATGCCGGTGGAGGTGGGTCGCCGGACAGCGGAGAGAGGATGAGCAGCGGGAAGAAGCGGTTCAGGACTAAGTTCACGGCGGAGCAGAAGGAGAAGATGCTGGCGTTTGCTGAGAAGTTAGGGTGGAAGCTGCTGAGAAAAGATCTAGAGGACGAGATAGAGAGGTTCTGCAAGAGTGTAGGGATAAGCAGACAGGTGTTCAAAGTGTGGATGCATAATCACAAAAACCTTTCATCTTCTTCTACTTCTGCATCCACTGGCAATGCGTCTTCTCTCACTACCCAGTAGTACCACCTCTCTACTCTCTAGGCACTAATTAATCCTCTTAATCCATCGCTTTAGCTTTAGCCTTTTATTTTCTTTCCTTTTTATTATTTGGACGTGTTTGGTCCTCATCATTTAGTTTTTTTCTTTTCTGTTTTTCTTTCTTTTTTATCATTAAGCTATATATAATTTAATCCTACCTTATCTCTGCGGTTGGTTGTAATTCAAGGGATGCTAAAATGCAATTTGTTTTTTTTGTTTTTTCTTTTCACCGGTTACATTTGATTTCTTACCAAGCTAGATAAAATGGTTCTGTATCTAATGTTAGGTAGCGATCCTTTCAATACATCTTAATTTGAAAGGGGTTTTACCATGGTTGGTCCCTGAAATGGGACCTTCTAATTAAAATTATTTATGAAATAGAAAATTCATTAATTTAATCCCTAAAAATGAACGCCGCAAATCAATCTGGTGTTTCAATTGCTTTTTCGTCAAATTTTCTATGGTTTTGTGAAGCCCTTATTCCACAACCAAGCTGAATTAATAGATGAAAACGTTCTAGCGGCTTTTAGGTAGTGGCAAATAAGTGTGAAAGGCGACCGAGTTCGCTTCAACCCTGCAAATGCACATACATAGTTTCAAATAATAGATTACTGATTGCAAGAGTTACACACGTAGATTCCTAAAGGAAGCATCGTAATGGTAAGGAGCTCCATTATTAGTTCTCTAGAATAATACAAAGGCATGAAATTTGTGTATAAAATTTGGGTCGCAAACACATCACCGGTTAGGTCTTTTTGGGATTAATATGTTCTTAACGAACTCTAGTTTACAAGAAAGAGATTTACACTTATAAAAGATGGTACACTACTTTAACTAGCTGTCTTAATCCACATTTACGTTGTATCGCTGACTAGATTACTAATATTTGCAGCATGTTAGATCACTTATTCATGGAATATTATCCGTGGCCCCCCTACCCCTTTTAGCTAGTTTCAAGGCTTTAGAAAAAAGTTATATGAATATATTTTCCTTTGAAGAATCTAATTAAAAGATATTTGCAACTCTTTCATGATTAATAGCCTTTGCAAAATAAGAAATGCTAAGGAGTCTTTTAAAAGTGAGATTTTTATAGATTTTTTGTCGCCTTATGTTTTGGCATAATGTTTTATAATGTTGGCATGTGAATTAACGTCAAACTATGAGGTGACAGAGAATCCATAGAAAGCCCGTTTTTAAAAGACAGTCCCCTAGCATTTTTCTTGCATAAGTAAGTTCCGAATCACAACAAAACAAAAACATGAGATTCGCTTAACTTTTAATGATAGAGGTTATAGCCATATTAGGTTAATCGTCCGAGTAATCATTTCCATTTGTTGTTTTGCATAGACAGTGGAGACACAACATAAAGTTTTGCCGACAGACACATATACCTTACCTCTCTCGACCTCTCCATTGCTACCAATCGTGAAGACACCTGCGTGTCTTGTCTAAATCAAATTAAGGTGTCGACCTTATTTACATTACTTGCCTGCCATGGCATCTAGTGAAAGTTAAAACTTACCATGGGGAATTGCATAAATTCGTCCTCAGCGTGATTTCAAATTCCCTCAACCTCATGCAGTATATGTGAAAATAATAAAGATTGTTGCTGGTCAGGAATTGTGGATTATATACAATTATTCCATTTCCTAATGCATATTAAGTAATAGTTCTTTTAGAATTGCCCCGATACTTTTTGAGATAAACCTTTCAGTTTCAAATCTCGGAAGTAATCTTGATTGTGTCGTGACCTTCCTCTTTTAGGGAAGTGAGTCCTATGAAACGAGTGATCTATCGTGCTTCAAGCCAAGGTAGAATGATTGGCTATTCACCAGTGTACCAGACTGTTCAACAGGGGCGGCCAAATCATCCACTAGGAGCGGCACACCTTTCGGAGCTGTTGACTCGATGTCTATAAAGTATGTATGTCCTTGCAGGCATGTTTGCAGTTGGTATATGATCTCGTCACTTTAGCTAGATCAGAGGAATGCGTTTGGAGCAACATTTTGAAAGTTAGAATACATCACACTTGTGTGGTACGGGGATGGAGGTGAGACATAGTGGGCAACGTCTACACAAATTCACATTGTTCTACAGGAATATTGACGTTCTTATCTCCCCTTAACAACGGGGAGACTTGTCTCATTGAAGTGACAGTCCGTACAATGAGCAGTAAAGATATTGCTTACAAGGGCTCTAAGAGAGCTAGTGTGAAGGAAAATCATAATCGACAAAGATTCATATCCTTCTTTGAGGACCCATATTGGTACATTGCGGCGGCATAACTTGGCACATGGAATGCACACCCAAATGTGTAAGTATGAAATGTCAGATTCGTACCCAGTAACCAACTATAACGTCAAAAATAAGTTAGGTGGCAAGGGCGCCTAAAGGCGGACCAACATTGTAATACCCTAAAAATTTAAATCTATGAATTAGATATTCATAATTATGAATATGCGGAGAAAATCGAAAATAAATCGATTTATGGTTATGAAAATTGAATTGAGAAATTGTAAAAACTTTGTTTCCGGAAATTATTATAACTTACGTATTTGTATTATAGAGATTTTATATTATTTTTCAAGAATTTATATTAATTTTTTTTAATTTAGGTTTAAATTAAACAAGTCACGGAATTTGAAGTTTGGAAATTAATTATATAAAATCTGTAAACCTTTCGAGGTCACAATTTATATGTTTGAATAGATCTCGATCTCACGAATGCGTAGGTGCAAACCGTTCGTGAAATTGAGTTATAACGAAGAAGTTATTAACGATTGAAGTGGAGGGCAAAATAGACATTTTTCCATTAATTTGGAAGGCTCTAGAAAATCTGGAGTTATGGGTTGATACCACGTGTGTGGCTATGAGGAAGAGAGGGTTGCAGGAGAGAAAATGAGGGAAAGGGTGGACTAATGGGGAAGAACCGGGAGGAAAAATAAGAGAATGGGGAACATCGAATTACCCTGGACTTGACCTAGTTAGCCGGCTCTCGTGACGGTTTTCGTAGGTTTTCTGTCTGATTCTCGATAAGTTTCTTCGAGTTATTACCTGGAAAAGTGTTTGCGACCTCCCTTTTCTAAATTCTATCAAAAACCCAAGCTATTTTGGTCTTTGTTTCATGGGAAATGCACCGGTGGATGTACGGGGTGGACGGCAGCGATTCCACCATTTGGGAAAGCAACACGGTTGACTACCACCATGGTTCAACTCCTGGTGAGGCAGGGAACAAAGCCCAAACAACTGTAGGGGCGGCGAAGCACCGGAGGTGACGGATCGAAGCCACCCATTTCTAGGGTTTCCAGTGGGTTTAAGGGAAATTGGAGTTTTTCCCGGCCAAATTGGACTTAGCAACAAGTATAAAACTTGCTCTATTCATTGAGATCTTCATTTCTGTGAAATTTGAGAATTTTTGGAATTAGTTAAATTTTCGGGTCGGGGCGTTACAAAATGGTATCGGAGCAAATGATCCTATCTAACAATGTGAGATATTATTGGTGTTTGTGGATGTGAATTGTAAATTT
Source organism: Pyrus communis (assembly GCF_041283825.1). Taxonomy (NCBI): domain Eukaryota; kingdom Viridiplantae; phylum Streptophyta; class Magnoliopsida; order Rosales; family Rosaceae; genus Pyrus; species Pyrus communis. The sequence continues at coordinate 473,025 of NC_142578.1, forward strand.
TGAATTGTATTGATATTGCATTATTCTATAAGTTCTATGAGTATGAACAAATTTATGTGGAATGCATATATTGTGAATCACATGAATTGAATTAAATTGAATGAAAGTAGAAAACTTTAAAATATTGTATTCATGTTATAGCTTTGAAGATGAGCGTTTGGTTTAAAGTTTCGGATTAATCTTGAATTGAGTTGATATTATGATATGCATTATGAAAATGTTGAATGTTAAGATGATGGTGAAATTGTGACAAGTAGATGGAAAAGTTGTACTATACTTGGGCAAATGAGAAATGTTGAATTGAGCGGAAAAAGGTCCGTGGTGTTGAATTGGGCGAAAAAGGCCCGTGGGTATTGAATTGGGCGAAAATGCCCGTGGACGTTGATTTAGGCGAAAAGGCTCGTGAATGTCGATTTTGGGCATGATGGCTCATGGAATGGGAGGAATGTTTGATTGGGCAAAATGGCCCGTGGATGTGGATTTGGGCGAAATGACCCATGGAATATGGAAAAGTGGTTGAATGGGCATAAATACCCAGTGTTTTTGGGAGAAAAACTCCATGTCTGGGCTGTGAGAATGAGTTATCAATGTTATGTGTGGGAAGGTATAATTGTCGGGTATATTACGATTCTTTCCAGACTGCTAATCACTTGTTGGGATAAAAAGAAAATCGTGGTAAAATCTTTGTTTGGCCAATGATGATTATGCTTAGAAATTCTTTATATTTGTATTGGTCAATGATAATGATGGATCTAAATTTTAATAGTTATGAAAGTTATGATTTATTGAACGGGAATGAAATTATAATCTAAGGTTATGGTTTGTCCATTAAAATTGGAATGGTGGAAAGATCATGAAGATTTCTTCATTTATTATTAGTGGACATGAATAAAACTATGAAATGAGATTTTGAGTTTGTTTAACATAAACAATTTCCTGTATTGTGTTTTTTATTATTATTATTATTATTTTTTTTTTTTTTTTACATTTGATGAAAAGAATTGATGGGGGAAAGCTTGTGATTACAAATTTGATTGGTTTGGTTGCCATAGTCATGAGTTGTCGTTGTTGGATTCGATATCGCAAACAAAACCAATGAAGAGCACATATTCTCATGGCTATGTGATTAATAAGGTTTTTGTTGGGCACTGGAGTTGTGACATATATATATATATATATATATATATATATATATATATTCTCTTCTTTGGTTAATGGAAGGTGAATGATGCTCTAGAGGTGTGAGTCACTAATTTATGTGATCTGTGCCTGCACTTAGAAGCAATTTAAAAGAGAAACAATTAAAAGAAATATTTAAAAACTGTTAAAATTTACTATGGGTAATTAGTTTATTTGCGGATATGAAGGAAATCATAGAATGAGCTTTTGTTTTCGTTCAATGTTAACAGTATTGCGGATTGGATTTAAATTCCAAATTTTTTATACAGTGATTATGGCTAGATGTTCTGGTGTTTTTACCAATGAATGTGGTTGGAAATATGTGTGTGAATCATGATGATTATTCGTTGATCTATTTATTTTGAGCTTGAATAAAAATCATATGATTCTATTCCCTATAAATGGAAGGGCAAGATGGGTTCTAATTTCCTTTCCGTTATTTGATGGTTGAAATCTCGGAGACGAGATTTATTTTAATGGGGGTCGAATGTAATACCCTGAAAATTTAAATATATGAATTAGATATTCATAATTATGAATATGCGGAGAAAATAAAAAATAAATCGATTTATGGTTATGAAAATTGAATTGAGAAATTGTAAAAATTTGGTTTCCGGAAATTATTATAACTTACGTATTTGTATTATTGAGAATTTATATTAATTTGTTTGAATTTAGTTTTAAATTAAACTAGTTACGAAGTTTGAAATTTGGAAATTAATTATCTAAAACCTGTAAACCTTTCAAGGTCACAATATATGTTTGAATAAAGTTTAATCTCACGAACGAGTAGGCCCAAACCGTTCATGAAACGGAGTTATAAAGAAGAAGTTATTAACAATTGAAGTGGAGGGCAAAATAGACATTTTTCCCATTAATTTGGAAGGCCCCAGAAAATCTGGAGCAATGGGATGATACCACGTGTGTGGCTGTGAGGAAGAGAGGGTTGTGGGAGAGAAAATGAGGGAGAGGGTAGACCAATAGGGGGAGAATCGGGAGGAAAAATGAGAGAATGGGGGAACACCTGTAACGACCTGTATTTTCAAAAATAATTATATATAATTATGTGTTGTATATACTTATTAATTTCAGAAAGTTTTGTATTACTTCTTATTTATTCATTAATTCCTTTATTTCATTTTTCTATACTCTAATTTGCTATTATTTTGGACCCAATAAGTTCAGTACACCATTACGGTAGTATTTGAACGTAGTATTTGAACTATATATTCATATTATTCATTTTCTTCCCTTTTACATTATTTTATTAAGCTGTTTGTTCTATTCTAATTGGACCAAAACTGTAGCCAATTAAAGGGCTTTTACATCATTCCTATCGAAGAATTAGCTGACTTTGTATAGCTATAATAATAGAAACCTAGGGTTGTAGAGCGATGCAGTCTGTGTACCAAGTAAGGACCAGAGAAAGTGGAGAGAGAGAGAGAGAGAGAAGGAGAGATAAGCCAGAAACCAGAACTGAGAAAGGGCTGTGGAGTCCAATCGACTCAACCTGTATCTCGTTGTGTATGGGTAAACGATTTCCATACTTCATTTATCCTCTCCATCACTGTTTCCTTTCTTATTGTTGTCTTGGATTAGCTACTGTTATCCAAAACTAGTTTATATGCAAGCTTCGTATGCATGTGTGTTTATTTATGCAAAACCAGTTTTATATGAAGAACCAAAATATGCATATGCTTAAACCCTATTTTGGCACGTAAGAACTGCTATGCTTATTTGGGTATTGTTTCCTATTGGCTATATATATTTTGTTATAAAAGATGATATTCAAAAGGCTGCACATATGATATCAATTTACCAGTTGTTAGGATACTATCTTTTATAAATTGGTTTGACAAATGGAATTCGGTTAGAGATTTCTATTTTCCCAAAACAACAACCATACTTTTATGCTATTTGAATTGAAGCATTAACAACCATACTTTTATGCTATTTGAATTGAAGCATTCTATTGCATAATACAAAGAGTTTAATATACGAACTTTTACATATCATTCATAATACTAACGGATTAGTGCTTTTATCTAATATATAGCTTGGCTGAAGTATGTTAATGTACTTATGTATTTTGAACTATACCTTTGCTTATTTTATAAAAGTATTATAGTTCAAAAGTTCCTTCACTGATGACCATGCTATTATAAATTAACCAAATGACTTTTGAATTAGTAGTGTGTAATTAGCAAGTTTAAGCATGTTGACTAGGATTAAAGTTCATGTCATGTTTTTAGTAATTGCTTACACTTGTGGATAGGAGTTGCTGAAGATAGACTCTTGTAGTAGAGAGTCAGAGCAATGCTTTGGAATCCAGGTAGGGGAAATAAGGCAAACCTTTATGGAAATTGATTTTATTAAATTTCGTGTAGTGATAATATTCTTGATCTTTTTGGTTGATTAATGTGGTTGAATACTAATTGACTAATTGCTTTAGTTAAGTGTTTACTTGTTATTGGTTATGGAATTATTGTTGAAATGTTATTTGTTAAGAATATACTATGATACATGTGGAAGATAAATTGATATTATTTGTGTATCAATCATGTTGATGTGGTGGGAATTTCAATATTCAGATTGGAAGCATGGAAATAAGGGTAGCTGGAAGGGATCTTTTGTGTAGTTGAATCTATTCATTGTGAAACCAGTTCCAGGCTAGCCCGATGTGCACGGTAGAATAGGATATCGACGGGAATTGTCGATGTGGGTGATTTGGGCTGGAGATCAATGAATTAGATAAGATGACTAGCAAAAAGGGTTTATGAACTTGGGATATCATATGGGGGTTAGTTTCTATAATAGAACCTTTGAACCACCTTTACAGGGGTAAAATGCATGGTATAAGAGTGCAGGTCCGCGTGTTTTATTATATAAATTCACGAGGGTAATTGAAGGGGTTGCATTGCATTCATGCATTATTAGCAATAAGGATTTGATATTTGGCTATATGATTTCATGACACTTCATTTAATATTGTCAATTACTGTGATAAGGTTATGTCCCTACTGAGCTGTTGAAGCTCACCCCTCTATTGTTATACAAGTTTAAGAACTAAACAGTCAAAAAGGGTAGATGGGATGGGATTGGATTAAGTGTGAGGATAGAATTTTGTGTTTATTTATTTTAGTCTTGTAAAGAATTATCGATTTCTTGTTATAAGAGGAATTTCATATTTTTCCACCCAGTTTCACTTTCCTTTTATTTAATTTTATTTTTTGCGTGCCGGATTCGGGTTCGAGATTTTTCCTATTGACCCCAAGTCCGGGGCGCAACAACACCGGATCATCCTAGACCTGATGGACCCAACCCGGTTAGCCGACTCCCGTGACGGTTTTCGATGGTTTTCTGTCCGATTCTCGGTGAGTTTCTTCAAGTTATTACCTGGAAAAGTGTTTGCGACCTCCCCTTTCTAAATTTTATCAAAAGCCTGAGCTATTTTGGTCTTGGTTTCGTGGGAAATGCACCGGTGGGTGTACGGGGTGGACGGTGGCGACTTCGCCATTTGGGAAAGCAACACGGTCGACTACCACCATGGTTTGACTACTGGTGAGGCAGGGAACAAAGCTCAAACAACTGTAGGGGCGGTGGAGCACCGGAGGTGACAGTCGCAACCAGCGGGTTTGAGGGAAATTGGAGCTTTTTCTGGCCAAATTGGACTTGGCCACATGTATAAAACTTACTTTACTCGTTGAGATTTTCATTTCTGTGAAATTTGAGAATTTTTTGAATTAGTTAAATTTTTGGGTCGGGGCATTACAAACATAGTTGTGAACAAGATTGCAAAGCCCTAGGCAAAAAATGAAAATTTGTTGTGTTCATCAAGTTTTGGGTGATCATTTAAATTGCACTTTATGATTGCTATGTGAGGCTATTTTGGGGTGAACATGGGAATTCGATGTCCAATTATAAACCCAAAAGAAATGAGATACTTATCGAAAATCTTAGATATAAACTCTCCAGCATTATGCAGTCTTTCAGACTTTATGGGATAATTAAGGTAAGTATTTATATAGTTTGCATTTTGGTTGAATTAGTCCATGATTATTCACTTGAATCCACTATGAAAAAGGGGTCATTTCGTATCTTTGCTAAGGATGATATAGAAATCAAATTCCCCAACCAAACAGGCTTGGCAAATTATATTTGTAGGCGCATGATCCTTACTTTGGGTAAGGAGATGCATAGTGATATCATTGTTCGACCTACATGTCCCAAAGAGTCGTGCTAAGGCAAGTAAACTGCTTGAGCAACCTAGCTTCAGGTTGGAACCGCTTCTACTACCGCGCCCTTTTGTGCTGAAATCAAACAACAACGACATGTACTTGCGCTACATGCTTGATCAAGAAAACAACTTTCATCAGATTCTCCGGTTCTCCGCACAGGATCGTACGAGCCAGTACGCACAGTTCCAAGTCGAGCGGCCAAACAGTAGGGACCACCAAAATAATCACTACGTTCATATCAAATGCTTGTACAACGGAAAATACTTGCGAAGGATGGACAAATCTAAGCTATTCATCCTTGCTACGGCTGACAATCGAGACGAAAACACAGAAAGATGGACTTGCACATTGTTCAAGCCTGAGAGTGTCGGACCAACCGGAAACAACCGCAACAAGAATGTGCTCTGCCGACTACGCCATGTCGCAACTGGCCTCTATACAAAGCCATTTGTTGACGACAGATTAGAATTACGCTTGGGCGATGAAGTCCCTGACCCCTACGAAGTTGATGTCTACACAGCCATTCGCACCCATTACATGATGTGATCATGTGTTGTTTTTGCGCATGTTTCTCTAGAAATATTCACGAGAATTCACTCGTTCTATCTCAGTCACCTATGGCTTTAAAAAGTTTGTTGCATGAGCTAAATATAATTGTGTTACTTGAAAACGCGTAATTTTGATTTCCTTTTTAGTTTTTAATTAGTTCACTGTAATATGTATGTGCTAAAGGCTGTAGCTGTTAAAACGAGTCACTAAGAGTAGATAACATAGGAGTCCTTTATTAGGAAAGATTTATGTTGGGTTATAGTCTTCCTTATAGAACAAGGTTTGTATGTGATATTGTAAATCCTTATTGAATAATAAACGTGAAAATAATATGTATAACATTCTACAAAAGCAATAAACACAGCCTATCCTTGTGAAAATTAATGTATGTTTTTAGTAGTGGGTTTAATAATAGTTCATGGCATTCATTCGTTACCTTCTATATATAAATCCTACTATTAACCGAAGCCAGTCCTGTAACATATCAAATAATTGTTTCGTACAACGCATGCACTATCATGTCAAAAAGTTAAAATGCACATAGCATAATTCGTTGCAATACCACCACAATGGCATCCATGTGTAAGTAAATGTCTCTTGTGAAAAGAGATTTTAGAGAATGACTTGTTACACTAACACATGGAGTTAATTACTCTTTGTAATCTCATACTTTTATTTGAAAGTGAGCGAGATAAAAGTCCCAATTAATTCCAACAGACGAGAATTCCGACTGATTCTACAATAATACCAACCACAAATGTTTAATAGCCCTAACCCTCTATAGAATCCAAACACTACAATTCACTTCACTTGTTGAGCATCATTCTCACAAACTCCTCATAGTTCACCTGGCCATCGCCATCTTCGTCCGCTTCACGAATCATTTCATTCACTTCTTCATCTGTCAGTTTCTCGCCGAGATTCGCCATTACATGTCGAAGCTGCACAATTAGGCAGATTGTCCCTTTAAGTTTCCACTACACACATTCTTCAATATATCATCATACAAACAAGTAATTATGATCTTTACCTCAGCAGCAGAAATAAAGCCATTCTGGTCCTTGTCAAAGACCTTGAAAGCCTCTTTGAGTTCCTCCTCAGAATCAGTATCCTGCACAAGTTTTAATTCAACAAACTTTGTAAACCATTCCAATTACATATCCAAACCACAGACAGAAAGAGCAAACCAAAACTTAATCAAACGAACCAAAACATAATCAAACTAATGCTTCCAATTCTATTAACATTGACCCCGATTCTTACTCACCCTACAGTCAAGACTCATGAAGCACTTGCTCTTGATTGTAAGTCATGATCGAGAAAAAAATTGCAACATGCTTTAGTTATAACTGGAAGCGAGAATTATCAATCATATACTTGGTTTCCACAAGGATTAAATTAGAACAGAAGAATTACATTTTAAACAATGACGGATCAGTTGGAAGATTATTGAACTCGTATATATTTACTGCAGCGATTTTATATAAAAAGCTTAGGGTGAAAGTTCTAAACAAGTACAATTGTAGCATAAAAACCCCATCGTCATATGATTCACCAAATTACAGTAGATCACTATCCGGAGATTCAACAATGTGAGGAGATTATAATTTATATACCTTCATCTTCCTCGCCATCAAATTCAGAAACTCGGAGAAATCGATTGTGCCATTCTGATCAGCATCAACTTCACTGATCATGTCCTGCAATTCAGCCTCAGTGGGATTCTGTCCCAAAGATCTCATCACAGTTCCCAACTCTTTGGTAGTGATGCAACCTAAGTGCAAACAAAAACATGAATCTAAAGTACTTCTACCTGAAGGATGGGAGGTACCAAAAATGTACGAAACAGAACCCATAGACATGTTTTCTTTGTCTTTCACAAGACGATATTCTAAATTAATTTATGACACGGGGAGAAAGATTCGAACTTGGTGCAAGACGACGGACATACTGCCTAATCTGCATCTACAGACCCATAACATGTCAATTCAGAGACATCAACAATTCCAGATTTGACATGAATCATTCAAAAACATAATCATAAGGGGTAGTTGAAAAACTTGATTCGTGAACTTTCAGACTACTCTTATACAAAACGAAATTAAACCCAACAAATATATACATGATTTATACACACATACATATATAATACACATATGTAAATAAGAATGTGTAGAAATATATACCATCGCCATCTTTGTCAAAGAGGCAAAAAGCTTCCTTGAACTCGGCGATCTGCTCCTCTGTTAGTTGCTCCGCCATTTTTGGTCTCTGCTCTAAAGATTTTGGCCAAACGTGGACTGCTGCTTGATCTCTCGTTGAAGAATCAAGTTTTCGATCAAAATGTCCCTACAAATGTGTAAGTAGTTAATTACTTGTTAGAATTTTGGAGCCTGATCCGACGGTTGAGATCGCACCAACGCTGATTTTTGTACGGCCATGTGATTGCGACCCCACCGCTACTCGCTTGCACTGTTGCACAACGTACCGGCGCGGATATCTAGGGGCGGGGGCCCACTGGTTCGGTGTGTCCATGTCTGGCCTGCTTTTTTTCTGTTGACCCAAGGAGCTCAATGCTCATGTGCTCGTCCTCATTTGCCCTTCTCGTGAGTACCAAATTTTTTATTCCCTTGTAACAAGCGCTTTTGTTGAAAGTGCTGCTATAAAAAGCAATTAAACTAAGCATTCTCTTTTGTGGACGAAACACACTTTTAAGTAAGGTTGGTTTGGAAGGACAATAGGGTTTAGGGTCCGTAAGTCGGGTATAAGTACCTAATTTTTGTCCGATTTGGAATATTGTTGCTCAAGAAAAGCACTTCTAAACATGTTGAAATTTGTATTAAAACGTGCTTTCTATAAAAACATCTTGAACAGCTTATCGAAGAAGCGTCCAAATATGTGCATCTTCAAAAAGTACTTGCTTAATAGCAAAAAGCACTTGCAATATCATTTACTTCCAATAACAAAAACATGCTTGTATAAGCACTTCTGATACATTCTACCAGACATCAGCAAAGTTCTGCTAATGTTTGGTTCTCTAAAAACGCTTTTATTTGTTTTAAAAACACTTCAAAACAGGAATGTGAGATACAAAACTAGTGCAACAAACCAAAAAGTTCGCGTTGCTTTGTGAATTTGTGCAGATAGACATAATTCACAAGAAACCATACAAAAGTGCATCATTTGAAACGATAGTTTACAACGATATGCTTAGACTGATAGCCTGCAAATTATTCTGAATGCTATCAAGAACTGAAATATACTTTTTTTTTTCTTCTAAAGAGGTCTCAAGACATTGTATGTATATCGATGAAACTCTCTCGCTTTCTCAACTTTACGCACAAAAAGCACAAGCGGAAAGCTCAAATTGTTAGTAGTGCAAAAAGTCTGAACAAAAATGATGAGTTGATGGGTTGTATCTGCAAGTAAAAAAAATTTGGCAGAAATGCAACTAGAGCTAATGCATTGCTCTTGTCTATGGAGGAGTCTGGTTTTTTTACTTGACAGCTAAGGCTGCTGCTCTGTACCACGACGCTGCAGCCATTGCACCTGCGTCTGGAACTGAAGCCAGTATATCTCCAGAGATATAACTTGAACGACCAGCCTGCATAAAACACATGTGCCTGCATGAATCAGATCCCCATAAATACAAAATGGCCGAGGAGGATATGATATCATTGTAATTAGGATTCTACGGGTGAAAAAGGAAGAAGATAGAAACAAACTAGTTGGACACCTGTGCCTGCATGTTCTTAGTCAACTCAGCTCCATCTAATGCCGCTTCAGATGAGAGTAGAAAAGCAGTCACAGGATCATCACCAGCCTTTAACCTCTGTTTTCAAAAACAGATATACTGGAAGTACAAAAATATGAGCCCGCAAAAACAAAGCAGAAGTAACTGATAATTATCTGACCTCCTGAAGAACCATAGATGCTGGAATAAGGGCATCTAACATTGTCCGGTAACCAGCACTAGCCCCACCATTAGAGGACAATAAATCATTAGTGTGAGGAAGGAACACCTTTCGGCCTTAGGATTCTAGAGCCTGAAGACAAAGCTCCTAGTTTGCGAAGTTCACAGATCGTCGGCACCGGGTTTGATCTCGGTTATATTAGCCGTGAGAATATAACTACGCCGAACCGGTACCAAACATTATGGACACAAATACTCGAAAGAGATAAATGTCTTGATCGTAAATATGGCCGGTCGTCGATGTGCTGAACTCTAAAATATATTTGTGAATATCCAATCATAAAACAACTTGGCGTTCAAAGTGCCGAACCTAGTAACCTGTAACATCTCACTTCGTTAAGAAGGATGATGAGATGTCCTCTACCAACAAGGACTCGAAAATCCTTGTCGACCAAGACTTGGATAAGTAATCAGTCGATCTCAAAGCAGTACTATTTATCCAAACTGAAGATGCTCCGTGGTCGGCTGATTCTACGGCTACAGTGTTGTTCATCCAAACTGAAGATGTTGCTAGTTGCCTTCACATTGATGTTTATCCTAAATGAAGAGGTGTCGACAGAAGAAAGGGGAAAAGGATAAAAATCTCAAGTTGTTGAGAAGTTTTGCGTAGGGTAATTTGTGTGTTGAATTAGAGAGGGTTAGAAATGTTGCACGGTGTCTTGTATTTATAGAGACGAGTACGCGATTGATAAGCTTTACCTCTAAAGCTGACTGAAGTTCCACCACGCTACTAAAACTCTTCCACTGTTCAAGCTTTGGTCAAATCCTTACCGTATAACTTTAGTGTAATCTACATGCATGGACTAACAAATAATGCTCATCTAATCCAGTCACCAATCCACGTGTAGCCCTATACCTAAGCAAGATAAGCACTCATTTTTTATGTTGATCAGAACATAGACATTTGACCAAAATATCTTTCTTCCCAATCACTTCACTTCCATGCAAATCATTTAATTTCACCTTTATCTCACTTGCTGACTAGTATAACTCTTATTCAACACCTGAATGTAGGGTTGGGCAAACGGGTCTTGGGCCCGCGGGTAGGGGCGGGTATAGGCGAGTCGGGGCGGGTACGGGGCGGGTTCTGTTTTTAAATAGGGGAAACGGGGCGGGGCGGGCCTAGGTAATGGCATTCTAGGGTCGGGCCGGTTCCAGATTTATAGAAAAACGGGGCCCCGAACCGGCCCGTTTGTAATTGAAATGGACGGCCCAGATTGAAAATAAACATACCTTCCAATCATGACCGTTGGTTTTAGGTTTTAGTCTAAACTCCAACCCGTCTCTCTCTCCCTCCCTCTCTCTCGCTCTCCGTCGGTGAGAAACAGCTGCAGCCATGGCGCAGTACAGCAAGGTCGCCCCGACCCCTCTGCTGAAGGACGAGCTCGACATCGTCATCCCCACCATCCGAAACCTCGATTTCCTCGAGATGTGGAGGCCCTTCTTCCAGCAGTACCACCTCATCATCGTCCAGGACGGCGACCCGTCGAAGGTGATCAAGGTCCCGGAGGGCTTCGACTACGAGCTCTACAACCGCAACGATATCAACCGGATTCTGGGTCCCAAGGCGTCCTGCATCTCCTTCAAGGACTCTGCTTGCAGATGCTTCGGCTACATGGTCTCCAAGAAGAAGTACATCTTCATCATCGACGACGATTGCTTTGTAAGTATCGCTTTTGGGTTTCGAAAACTTGGGATCTTAATTGGGGCTGTTTTGGATGTGGGATTTGATTTTTGAGTTGAAAAGGTTGGATCTTGGTGGGTTTTGGGAAGTGGGTTTTGTTGGGGTTTTCGAAATCTTGTTGTTCAATTGAATTTCGATTCGACTCGAATTGATTAGTTTGTGATGAAATTCTGTTGCTTTTGTTGTTTAGATCTGTTTCTGCTGCTAATGTTTGACTTACCCTCATCGTTTACTTTTGTTAATGAACTTTACTTGCTTTGATCTCTGTTTCTTTCGAGTCATATTTTAATATCATAGTTGCCTTTGGTTTGATCCGTTTCTTACCATGAGTTCTTTCCGTTAGTGTACTTAAAGTCTTGTGTAGAGATGTTGTTTGTTAGTCATTGTCTTCTGATCCGGTTTCGGTGATAGCATGAATTATATAATTGCAATTCTATGATATCGAAGCTTTTGAAAGATTTGTATTGTTTTCGTAAATCTTAGGTTCAGCACTAAGCTAATTGATATACTGTTTACTACATTCACAGATCTCCACCTTGCACTCGAGTCTGTTCGAATTATTGTTAGATTTACACCTAAAAGTTTCGGCCCGTAAATATTGATTAAGATTAAAACGTTTAATTTCGGTTTCGTGTATTCGTAGTTTGAGTAGCTGGTGTTGTGTATTTGGAACTGTTGCTGGAATTAGCAATGTTATGGTGCTGCTAATGTGTTTCAGATTTGATCGATATCCTTAAAATTCTTGTGAAATTGAGGTGTTATAACTTAAGTATGGTACTCTTTGTGAAAATGCAGGTTGCCAAAGATCCTTCTGGCAAAGATATCAATGCACTTGAGCAGCATATCAAGAGCCTTCTGTCTCCGTCAACTCCATTTTTCGTCAGCAGGTGTGTGGTGCAGGGGAACCTTGAGATTGGAAGTCTCAGAGAAGTTGATGTTAAGTCTGGGCTTCCTGCCACTACAAGTACTGAAAGATTGGAACTTCTTGACGATGACGAGCATATTCTTAGCATTAAAATAATTGGTGGGGATCACAGACTTAGGGTATGAAGACTTTGATATGAAGTTCTGTGTTCACCGGAGTCTTTGCATATCCTTTTATAATTCAGCACATACTTCTCTTTTCCTTTTATTTGGTTGCACATTTCTCAGCATACAAGCTAAAAGGTTAACTAGTTCACAAGATTTTGATATGAAGTTCTGTGTTCACCGGAGTCTTTGCATATTAGTCTGCAGTTTTTTGTGCAGATTGCAATCTGTGCAGTTTGCAATCTGTGAATATGTACAATTTTTTTTTTCTTTCAAACAACCAAAAAAAAAAAAAAAATGGACCCGTGGACCCGGCCCGAACCGGCCCGTTTCAACCGGGCCGGGTAATGTCCGGTTCTTATATTAAAAAATGTAATCCCCGGCCCGGCCCGCCCCGTTCCCTTTGAACCTAGGTCCGGTCCGGTCCCTTCAAAATTGGGCCCGGCCCGGCCCGTGCCCAGCCCTACCTGAATGCACGGCTTAATCTTCAAGTTATAAGGAATCATGATTAGGATAATTCCAATTATTTAATTACCATGGTTTATCCTAACCATAATAATATAAAGTAATTGGAAATCACCTTAATATTCACATCCAACGGCTTAGAACCTTGTTCATTTAACGGCCTCGATTGCTCGGGCCGATGATGAAAAATTAGGTCTAAAAAAGTACGTATGTCCTTAAAGGCATGTTTGTAGCTAGTATATGATCTCGTCACTTTAGCTAGTTCGAAGGTGTAACAACCCGTTCCGAAATTTATTTACGAATTTTCAAAATGTGGGGGTAAATTCATATTTTCACATTGGGTGGGATACTTTAGTTGTGGGGATTGCTTTTCGGGATTGGTTGGTAAGCCACGTGAGCCCCACCCTGGAGCTTTTTTCCCCCGGCCTCTCCTCTCTTCTCTCCCCATAACCTTCTCTCTCTCACAGTTTTCTTTCTCCTTATTTCTCTTTTCTCTGTGTTTGATGCTCTCCTCTTTGAGAACACACACACACACACACACCCCTTCAGCACCATCACTTTAAGAACTCCACTAACATTCCAAAACCTAGATACGTAGACCATGAGTTCAAGCCAAGCTCGAAGCCGTTCACTGCGCAATGTTACTTGCATTGTTCATGGTGTTTCCCAGTGAGTCATCGTCATCCCTGACACAGGTAAGCCTCAGAAACACTCCAAATATCTCTTTTTCGTCCCTATAGTTTTTGACCATATTGATGTGTTTTGGATGTCAAACTACAAAGAAACACCTCGAATGAGTTAAACCCAAATTTCGACAAGAAACTATGGCTTCCAAGCCATTTTTCAGCCACCTATGGCCACCACACATTTTGGAATTGGTTCAAATCTCTTCCTTGTTCCTGGGGCTTCATTTTGGTATATTGTATGACCTGTTTTGGTCACGTTTTGGGGTTGAACGAAGCTTAGAAAGCTTCGGCTTTCCTTTTCCTCGAAACCGGCCAACCTGACCAGAAATTGGGTCAAACACGACCCAAGAGCACTACTCCGGCCCAAAGAATTGGGCCATGGAAGCTAGCCCAAATAACCCAGCCCAATCTTAAGCTACCCAAACCTAATTCAAAGTCGGCCCAAACCCATGGGCCTTCTAACTCGGCCCTAACCTGAGCCTAATCTCTAAACCTATTAACCTATTAAACCTCTTTAGACCCAGGCCCTTAGGCCATATGAACTTGGGCCTTCGGCTCGATAACCTGAAACCCAAAACCCTTTAAGCCCCGGCCTAGCCCAGCTGATCTGGCCTTTGACCAACCTAGTTGACCGAACCCATTTGACCAAGATGGAATATTGGTCCACTCATGTTTTGTTTTACGCCTCTTCAGGACTTAGAATTGAGGCGTACAATCTCAGCGTCAAGCGCACATTGGCATCTTCGAGTCCTCCTAGTATAGGACCCATTTTTTTGTTCATTCAATTTTATATTATTTTCTTTTTAGTGTTCTAAATTAGTTGTATGCTCTGAACATGCTCATCATTTTCATTTTAATTATATTTAAATTTATAAGTCTTATTTATATTCATTAGTTCTCATGCATATTAGTATGGGTTCGTCACTTTTGGGTGTCAGCCAACACATGTCTACCCTGGTGTACGCAGGATATTAGGGTTGGGTGTGTCAAGAAGAATACGTTTGGGGTAACATTTTGAATTATCACAGTGCGGTACGAGCATTGATGTGAGACATAGTGGGCAACGTCCACACAAGTTCACGTTGTTCCACATGAACATTGACGTTCTTATCTCCCCATAATAGGGGGAAGACTGTCTCATTGAAGTGACAAATCGCACAATGAGCCATAAAGAGATCGCTTGCAAGGGCTCTAAGGGAGCTAATGTGAAGGAGAATCATAATTGACAAAGATTCACATCCTTCTTTGAGAACCATATTAGTACATTGCAGCAACACAACTTGGTACGTGGAATGCATAACCAAAAGCGTAAGTATGAAATATCATATTCATACCCAGTAACCAATTATAACGTCAAAAATAAGTTAGGTGGCAAGGGGGGCCTCAAGGTTAACCAACACAGTTGCGCACAAGGTTGCATAGCCCTAGGCAGAAACCAAAAGCTTGTTGTGTTCACCAAGGTTTGGGCGATCATTTAAATTGCACTTTATGATCACTTTGCGAGGCTATTTTGGGGTGAACATGAGAATTCGATGTCCAATTATAAACCCAAAAGAAATGCAATACTTATCGAAAATCTTTGATATAAACTCTCCAACATTATCTAGTTTTTCAGACTTTATGGGATAATTAGGGTGGTGAACCCTTAAAATTATAAGTATTTATATAATCTGCATTTTGGTCGGATTAGTCCACGATTATTCACTTCAATCCACTATGAAAAGAGGGTTGTTTCGTATCTTTGCTAGGAATGATATAGAAATCAAAATCTTTAAACGAACAGACTTGGCAAATTGTGTTTGTAGGCACGAGATCCTTACTTTAGGTAAGGAGATGCATAATGGTATCATTGTTCGACCTAAATATCCCAAATAGTTGTGCCAAAGCAAGTAAATTGCTCAAACAACCTAGCTTCAGGCCGGGCACATGTGATGCGTCCCAGTTAGGAGGTAGCCCATTGGCTCTAAAACAAAACTTTAGGCTCATTTTTTGGGGTGGTTCAAAGATATTCCACTTTATTTTCTTCAGTGGTTTTATTCATGATCATTATTCTCTCGTATATCCTTAAGACTCATTGATATTCTTTCGGAAATGGGAGAATATAAGATCTTTATAATGGTAATTCAGTACCATTCAAACACCAAGAAGCGTGTCAATGCTCTTAATCAGGTTGGATAGACCTGAAGTCGTTACTAGAGATGTGATTTAGGTATAAAGTTAATGAGCATTATATCGCATTTATTCAAACAACTAGCTTTCTCGCGTTCGTACCTAATCACGTGTTCAATTGATTTTGGTCACATGTTTAAGAAACATGATTCAATTAACTCATACTCAAGGACAAATAATCATTAGTGTGAACAGAGAAAATAAGAAATTCTTGGATGGTTGGACTATCAAAACTTGTTTGCCAAGTAAATGGCAAGAGAAAAGTTATATAAAGTTTCTAACAAGCGATCCTAAGATTTTATTCTTCCTCATAATTATAAGCCACTTTAAGAAACCCCACCCCCAAAGATTTTGTAATTTCGCATTTGTTTCCTCAAAAGGTTTATTAAATTTTGCATTTTAGTCCCCTATCCTCATCCAATCAAAATCTCCATTTCAGATTTTCTACACCTGTCCTCCTATCATTGCTTGCCACGTGGCAAGCACTCCCCTATCACTCTCTTCTCCCCGAATCACTCTCATTTCTCCCTCTCTCAGCTAACTCTCATATCTCTCTCTCACTCTCTCGGATCTCGGATCTCGGATCTTGGATCTCCCTCTCTCGCCGATCGAACCCACATCCACACACCGAGGTACCAGAGCCACCCTGACGACGGCGCTGCACCACCATCACCCTCGTGGATCTCTCCTCCCTCTCCCTCCGTCTCTGTGGAACTTCGGGGCACCCAGGGGGCACCCAAATCCAGAGAAGAGAGAGAGAGAGATTAAATTAAAATTAAGAGACAAGGGAGAAAGAGATCTTTGCAAATAACATGGCAACAATACTACCAAGGTCTTTTGCGCTCAAATCAAACGACAACCAAAAATACTTGCGCTACATACATCGAAGTATCGAGAATCTTGTTGGGCTTGTCCAACTCTCCGAAGACAATGTTAGGAGCGAGTACGCAAAGTTCCAACTGGAGCCGGCAGACAGCAGTAAGGGAGGACTCGTGCATATCAAATGCTGTTTCAACAACAGGTACTTGAGAAGGGCGAACAACCGGCAGTATTGGATTGTAGCTGGGGCTTCCGAGCCAGAGGAAGATACAAGTCATTGGTCCTGCACACTGTTCGAGCCTCAGGTTGTCCATTCAGACAACAAGGCAGTCATCCGATTGATCCACGTGCAACTCAGGCACTATGTAACGTCATACACTGCAAACGACTTCCATCAGTGCCTCTTCGCAGGGTTTTCAACCCCCAACCCCGGCAACGCCATTGATGTGTACACAGTCGTCGACTTGGATCCGGTTCTACTACCAAGGTCTCTTGCGCTGAAGTCAAACGACAACAAAAAATACTTGCGCTACATACATCGAAGAATCGAGAATCTTGTTGGGCTTGTCCAACTCTCCGAAGAGAATGATAAGAGCGAGTACGCGAAGTTCCAAACGGAGCCGGCAGACAGCGGTAAGGGAGGACTCGTGCATATCAAATGCTGTTTCAACAACAGGTACTTGAGAAGGGCGAACAACCGACAGTATTGGATTGTAGCTGGGGCTTCCGAGCCAGAGGAAGATACAAGTCGTTGGTCCTGCACATTGTTCGAGCCTCAGGTTGTCCATTCAGACAACAAGGCAGTCATCCGATTGATCCACGTGCAACTCGGGCACTATGTAACGTCATACACTGTAAACGACTTCAATCAGTGCCTCTTCGCAGGGTTTTCAACCCCCAACCCCGGCAACGCCATTGATGTGTACACAGTCGTCGACTTGGAACCGCCTCTACTACCGAGCCCGTTTGTGCTGAAATCAAACAACAACGACATGTACTTGCGCTACATGCCTGATCAAGAAAACAACATTCATCAGATTCTCCGGTTCTCCGCACAGGATCGTACAAGCGAGTACGCACAGTTCCAAGTGGAGCGGCCAAACAGTAGGGACCACCAAACTAAGGACTACGTTCATATCAAATGCTTGTACAACGGAAAATACTTGAGAAGGATGGACAAATACAAGCTATTGATCCTTGCCGCGGCTGAAAATCGAGACGAAAACACAGAAAGATGGACTTGCACATTGTTCAAGGCTGAGAGTGTCGGACCAACCGGAAACAACCGCAACAAGAACGTGCTCTGCCGACTACGCCATGTCGCAACTGGCCTCTATACAAAACCATTTGTTGACAACAGATCAGAATTACGCCTGGGCGATGAAGTCCCTAACCCCTACGGAGTTGATGTCTACACAGCCATTTGCACATTTACATGATGTGATCGTGTGATGTTTTTTTGGCAGTTTCTCTAGAAATACTCATCAGAATTGTTCTATCTCAATCATCTATGGTTTTAAAAAGTTTGTTGCATGAGCTAAATATAATAGTGTAATTTTTGGTCTCTGCTCCTCAGTTAGTTGCTCCGCCATTTTTGGTCTCTGCTCTAAAGATTTTGGCCAAACGTGGACTGCTGCTTGATCTCTCGTTGAAGAATCAAGTTTTCGATCAAAATGTCCCTGCAAATGTGTAAGTAGTTAATTACTTGTTAGAATTTTGGAGTCTGATCCGACGGTTGAGATCGCACCTCCACTGATTTTTGTACGGCCATGTGATTGCGACCCCACCGCTACTCGCTTGCACTGTTGCACAACGTGCCGGCGCGGGTATCTAGGGCGGGGCCCCACTGGTTCGGTGTGTCCATGTCTGGCATGCTTTTTTTCTGTTGACCAAAGGAGCTAAATGCTCATGTGCTCGTCCTCATTTCCCCTTCTCGTGAGTCGTGAGTCGTGAGTACCAAATGTTTGATTCCCCCTTGTAACAAGAGCTTTTGTTGAAACTGCGGCTTGAAAAAGCAATTAACTAAGCTCTCTCTTTTTTGAACGAAACGCACTTTTAAGTGAGGTCGGTTTGGAAGGACAATAGGGTTTAGGGTCCGTAAGTCGGGTATAAGTACCTAACTAGCGTCCGATATGGAATATCGTTGCTCAAGAAAAGCACTTCTGAACATGTTGAAATCTGTATTAAAACGTGCTTTCCATAAAAACATCTTGAACAGCTTATCGAAGAAGCGTCCAAACATGTGCCTTTTCGAAAAGCACTTGTCTAATTGCAAAAAGCACTTGCAATATCTTTTTCTTCCAAAAACAATCTAAAACATGCTTGTATAAGCATTTTTGATACATTCTACCAGACATTGACAGAGTTCCGCTAATGTTTGGTTCTCTAGAAACACTTTTACTTGTTTTAAAAGCACTTCGAAACAGGAATGTGAGATACAAAACTAGTGCAACAAACCAAAAAGTTCGCGTTGCTTTCTGAATTTGTGTAGACAGACATAATTCACAAGAAACCATACAGAAGTGCATCATTTGAATCGATAGTTTACAACGATATGCATAGACTGATAGTCAGCAAATTATTCTGAATGCTATCAAGAACTGAAATATACATTTTTTTTTTCTAAGGTCTCAAGACATTGTATGTATATATCGATGAAACTCTCTCGCTTTCTCAGCTTTACGCACAAAAAGCACAAGCGGAAAGCTCAAATTGTTAGTACTGCAAAAAGTATGAACACAAATGATGAGTTGTTGGGTTGTATCTGCAAGTTAAAAAAATTGGCAGAAATGCAACTAGAGCTAATGCATTGCTCTTGTCTATGGAGGAGTCTGGTTTTTGTACTTGACAGCTAAGGCTGCTGCTCTGTACCACGACGCTGCAGCCATAGCACCTGGGTCTGGAACTGAAGCCAGTATATCTCCAGAGATATAACTTGAACGACCAGCCTGCACAAAACATCACAGCAGAATTGATCCCCATAAATACAAAATGACCAAGGAGGATATGATATCAGTGTAATTAGGATTCTACGGGTGAAAAAGAAGAAGATAGAAACGAATTAGTCGGACACCTCTGCCTGCATGTTCTTAGTCGACTCAGCTCCACCTAACGCCGCTTCAGATGAGAGTAGAAAAGCAGTCACAGGATCATCACCAGCCTTTAACCTCTGTTTTCAAAAACAGATATACTGAGTAAGTACAAAAATACGAGCCCACAAAAACAAAGCAGAAGTAACTGATAATTATCTGACCTCCTGAAGAACCGTAGATGCTGGAATAAGGGCATCTAACATTGTCCGGTAACCAGCACTAGCCCCACCATATTTACTGACTGCAGCAATGGAAGCTTCAAGCGCTTCAGCCCAATTCTTTGAGGTGACAACTGATTGGGTGCTTGCTTTCAATTGAGCGTAGGCAGCCTTACAAAATATAACATACCTGTTTCAAGAATAGAGATGTAAAAATTCATGTCAGGGTAAATGCAGGGAAACTTAAAAATTCTGTCTAACTTTATTGAAGAAAAGGGGAAGTTGAATACAGGATCCCACTTGTACCCCCCATATCTCTTCTGATAGATGATCCAATTTCGTTTACTGTTTCGGTTGCATCATTCAGAGGATAACTGCAATACAATAATAAGTATAAAACCTTTTATTATTACTGATAAATTGTCGAAATGCTTGTGAAAAACCTTTTTAAGTTGTCTTCTATTGAAAGAAGATGATAACCACTTAAAAAGATTTTTCATAAGCATATCAATAATCAAATAAGAAACAAAACTGAAAATCAAACGTACTTTTTCATGTCTTCCAAAACTGCTGTTGCACCTCTATACATCTGCAATTGAACACATAAGATGGAACACGTTATATCATTTGAGCAGGAAATGACAAGAGAATTAGGAGCCAGATTTAGCACGCATTGTATCATCAAGAAGTAAATAGAGATCAAGACTAGGACTTACTGTTGACCCACAGTCACCATCACCTACTTTGCCATCCCAATCATTCAAATTGTCCTTAAGTTTTTTAATTGCATTTGCAGCTGCTTCAATGGCCACCTCAAGAATCTGGCCTTGTTCATTAAGTTGTGCTGGCCGACCTAATGGCTATTGAAAGCATACAAAGTCAAACAATATGATTGTACATGCCTAACCGTACAAACAAAGGTTTGAACATACCTCATCAGACTTTGTTGAATGAGATGGAGGTAATGGAACAGGAATCTTTGCAGGTGGGTGATTGCCTGCAAGGGACAACCACTGAATTCAACATGCCAAATTTTGACGAAACTTTTAGTTTTTGATAAGTATATATGTTATTAAAGAAGTGTAGTATGTATTAACTGTACTTTAAAACAGCAGAAATATGACTTGTTCATGAAACCAATGTCACTAGACTTTCATGAAAGCAATTTCTATTCACAAAGAAATACAAACACAAGAAGATGCGTTCAAACACCATAATCAAATACCATCAACACCAACAGGCCAATATGGCGCCTTTGTTACAGCATCCAGACGTTGCAAAATAGTTTGATCAGCCTTCATGATAGAAATCGAAAAACCTGAAGAAACATAATATTAAGAATGTTTAAATTATTAATATAACTAATTAACTCTTGTCATGTAGCAGAGCCTAGAGGACAAACCTGCCATATCAAGAGAAGTCATAAACGACCCAGTATACACTCTATCCACTGCCAATCCATGTTCCAGCTGCAACTTAGGTACTGCTTTACCAGATGCAATCATCAGTTCCATTCCCGGAGTCGCACCTAACCTGCCATAAGGGAAAAAAGCACAAGATTACAAATATTTTCTCTTGCACATAATAAAAATCCCCATAATTGGAATATTCATCGAACATGTAAAGTAAAATCTCCCACGTACCCGTTTACCATAAGCACCACTCTACTACCCCGAGTAATTGGAACATAATTAGTTTCCTGCAAAGATTAGTAATTAAATCTTTTACAAATTTGGAGCTTGATTCAATAGGTTGTAGGGAAAAAATACAAAATGTAACATAGTTAAAATGCTAAGTTCATAATAAGAAAGTATCGAGCTATACTGGAGACAATATCTGCTTAAGAACGTGAGAAACTATAACATCCACCGGTTGAAGATCAGCTACAGCAGCACCAGGTTCTCCATGCTGTAAAAGTAATCAAGTTTTAGTCAGTTTGTCAGAGTATTTAAAAAGTAAATATAAGTACCAGGCCATATGTGCAAAAAGCTGGAAATTACAACAAAAAACAATCAAATGAGGATATGGTTGGAAGAATTTAATCAGATAAAATGGGTTCCAATTTATGGTATGCAAACCAGAGATAGAGTTGGTGTTTTAACATGATTAGAAAACTAGAGCTTGACCTTTTAATTTATAATCAAGGTCGCTTATAGAAAGTAACTTACAATTCCAAGACCAACTTCCATCTTTCCTGGACCCAAACGGTCTGGTGTAACCTGACCAGGCAATGTGCAAACAGATAGTGCAACGCCCATTGTTCCAACCATTTCAGATGCTCGTCTTGCTTCTGCAGCAACATCAGCAAGTGAAAGGCCAGCAGCAGCGGCAGCTCCAGCAATCTATTTCACAGAGATCACAGACTTCAATTAACCATTTAGCCAAAATAATGGAAAATACTGATACTATTAACAGTTGATACTATGGACCATGTTTTAATTAGGATGTGAAGACATGGGTGAAAAGGCTTCCAACCCTTCATACACAAAACACTCCATTTCTAACATCCTTCATGATAAGCCCACATGCATACATGAAATGACAAATATCTAACACAAAGACAATGTTTAACTGGCTGCACACAATAGTTAATGAAAGTACTTATAAATGGAAAGTGTTGAGACAAAAAAGAAGAGAGGAGAGAACCTTATGAACAAGAATGGTCCCGGCCAAACCCCTTCGACCAGCTATTCCTCGAGGTGGGGGTAATGCACAATCATCTCCAACAATTACAGTCTGCACCATTAAACGGCAGTCTCATTGTTTTCATTTAATCTAACCATGCTTCAGAGGGTTTGAACTCAAAATATATAAGGAAATATGCAAATTAATGTATACCTCTACTTTATAACCTTCTGATTTTGCTTGCTCTGCAGCTAAACCAAAATTTAAACGGTCCCCAGTATAATTCTGTCAACAACCAGATAGCAATATCCATATATCAGGGATAATATATGTGAATATATAAAGAAAAGAAAGAAAAAAAAGCCACATTCCCGAAATCACTGCTTTCCACCATATATGTTTATGAAGCTGGGAAGCAATTCCAGAATTTAATATGTATTAACGTGCAATTTTCCATTTTCTATTATTGTTATATTTTGTTTGTACTTGTTATCAGTAATGGTCTTTCAGAATACTCCAAAACTTTTGCCACAGCTGTCATTTAGCATCCCGACTATACACAGAACAACCCAACAAACTAACTTCAAAGCAGAAATTATACCGTAACAATCAGAAGACAACCCGAAGGACCAGTCACAGCTCGGATGCCCTAAAGTACAATTATATCAGATCAGATTCGCCTCATGTAACAAAGTACATAAATCAATAGGGTGTGTTCCCTTCCAATTAAAAGCAATAAATTGCAGGACCATACTGCTATAATTGAATCAACTTGTGGTGAGGTAAAAACATCCCCGCAAATAGCTGCAGTTAGCATCCCTTCTCCAACAAATCCAGATTGTGCAGGCTCATGCCCACTTCCACCTCCTGTATCATCAATTTATTTGAATCAGAAAGCCCCATATGTTACATAGTTTACAATTCCATTAACTCCAAAATCTTTAATTGGCATCCGCTCGGTACTTGGTAGATGGATTCTAGTGATAGCTACAATCTACTTCAACTTCATCAAAGCACCTATCGATTATACTAATTGATAAGTGATACACTTCCAATTATCTACTTTAGCAATGCACTAATTTTATTTGGTTTTCCATAGGCAGGTTTGACACACAATGTAGTTGAAGCACCTATTGATTGGACTAGTTGATAAGTAAACTATTTATCGACTGCTCTACATTATCTCATTCTCTTAGCAATTGAATGGACGAAGCCCCGCCTATAAAGTCCACGATGCACACTGTCCGACACTAATCTAAAAGGTTTCTATCTTGAAGTGAAAACAGTGTCTTCTGAATTCTAATACCGTAAACAAATTGCAATGCAGGCTTCCATAGCAACAATAAAAACGTAAAATGCAGGCTATTGAACCTGATATAATCGCAACTTTGTCATACGTCCCACCGGAGACATCAGCACGCAACACAACCTTCACCTGCAATCCCCATATACGAAATTTCGGAACTCAAATTAATTAAATTTACGCATAAAGCTACGGCAGCGACAAATTAACACAACGAACAGAACAGAAGGAAAAAAAATAAAGACCTGAGGAAAACCATCCAAGTACTGCAGCCCAGGATACGTTTCGACAAGCCCCTCGATGAACTCAGTCACCACATCTGCAACCAATACCAAAAATTCACAACTCCCTCAGTGAAAAAAAAAAAAAAAAATTCAATTTTTCTTCACATTTCATCTGATTTAACTCGGAAAGTACTCAAAAATTTAAAAAATAATAATAATTAATCAAGCGGTAATCACAAGGAAGAGCAGAGAATAATCGGAGAAGAAAATGCAAGAGCGAGGGGGCGAATTGGCGTACCGTTGGGGTCGTTGATGAGCTTCTTGCCTTGAAAAGCCATGACGATGAATCGAGGGAGGAGGATTAAACCCTACCTATGTATCAGTGGTTTGCATGAGAGAGAGAGAGAGAGTAGGTGGTATTGGCGGAGTGAGGCTCTCTATATCTGTGTCTGGGAATATGGATGAAAGAGAGAGAGAGAGACTTGATGGTTGCTTTGCTTGTCCGAGCAAGAAGTTTCCTTGCGTTGTAGTTCCCATTTTGCCCTTTCTTTTACTCGAAAATTCCTATCTGCCACTCAAAGTTTTGTCCACTTTAAGCAGTAATATCTGAATTTCGGATCTTGTTCTACTTTATTCCGCGACTTTAGTTGTGTTGGAAGAAAAAAGTTTTAAACTTGAAAATTAATATCCAGCAAAAATAAACTTTAAATTTAATAGAAAATAAAAAGTTGTCAGCTTGATTTGGCAGAGTCCCGAACGGAGAGAGTGAAGAGCGATGATTGGAGCGCCAATGGAGACCAAGGGGATCAATGCTAATGGAGAAAGCAAGGCCAAGCCGAGCCGCAAAGCGGTAGAATCGCACTCTTTCCCTACACTTTGAAGCAATCGCAACCGTTAATTGTACATGTTTGTTTTGGATTTCCAGATAATCGAGAAGAAGAAGGCCATGGATGCACTGTTGAAAGCAGCTTCTTCCGAAAGGGACCATCTTTCCGCTTTCCCTGCCTTTCGCCGTTACCAAGCAAACGGTAGTTTTAATCTCACAGCTTATCTGTTATGCCACTTTTTTCACAATTCGTTTTGAAGATTTTGTTAATTTGCTGCAGTACCTCCCATTTTTCTGGGAATTGAAACGGAACACTGTTGCGATTTCATGTTTTTTTTATGCTTTTGGCAACATTTCCTTATCGGGTTTTTCGATTTTTGTATGAAAGTGATGAGCTTGTGGTCCTCTCAGTGTAGATGGTTAGGAAGTTTCTTGGTGATAATGCAGTCAGTCTTGCTTTGTTTCGAGTTTAAATCCCTCGCGATTTTATTTGGAAGACAAAATTTCGTGTAATGCTTAATGCCATATTGGATGGTTAGGCCTGTCTGCATTGTTGGAATCAGGACGAGGGGACAAGCTTTCGTCTACCCTAAAGCATTACATTGAAAATCTTCTTAAGGTATTTGAAGTCGTCTGTCTGTTTTTTTTTTTCCGTAACTCCATCAAATTCTGCAAGGTCCAAGTGCTCTCATTTGATTTATTTACTCTTTGCGGGCAAAAGTAATTCAAGTTTTGGGAAATGATTAGGCAAATATGGAGGGGCTTTATGGATCTGAGTGGCTGGTGGAAGAGAAGGTGAAGCGCAGGGAGATGGTTGCACCTGAAGCACGATATATATTTGTACGCGAGGCTTCAAATGCAAGTGCTAGTGAAATGTTAACAATGTCAGAGCAGGAAAGGACCTCAGCTAGTTGTGAGGAGAGGGGGCCCATGGTTGGGTTTGTACATTTTCGATTTGTCATAGAGGAAGAATTGCCTGTTCTTTATGTGTATGAATTGCAGCTTGAGCCTCGCGTACAAGGGAAAGGTCTGGGGAAGTTCCTAATGCAACTAATTGAGCTAATTGCTCGCAAGGTGCTGATTATGTCCCATCGCCCATTTTAAGCATGTATTTAACAGACAGCTGAATAAAAATCTAGTTGGAAGGAGAATGTCTGAAGGCTTGACGAAATGATTCTTAAACAAACTTATCTGCATTCATTGTTTATTTTTCTTAGTGTCATCTTGGCAATTAATCTAGCATTTTCAATCTTTGTAGAACCACATGGGCGCTGTCGTTCTAACTGTCCAAAAGTCAAACTCGGTAGCCATGAATTTATATTTAAGTAAGATGAGGTAAACTTTTTGCTTGTATATAACTACTTGAAGGACTTAAAAACAATGAAACCTGTAAAAGATTTCTTCATCCATGATGTGTCAGTTTCAGTTTTCTAGAGCGATGCTGCTGATAAAAGGAAGAGAATTAATTTTCACTTTCATGCTTACCAGCTTTTACATTTGGAAGAACTGTAGCACCTATATACTTTTCTTTTCCATGTAGTATTAGTCATAACAGTTATTCAATAGCAGATTGATGAAGTGTATTACCAATAATTTGTGGATCCTAGGAGGCATGTTTGTAAGATGCATATGTTGTTCATTTTGATGCAACTATATTAGTAACCGCTACAGAAGGCCATGTTGATTGGCTGGTTTGCTGAAAAGCTGACAAACAAGTTTTATGTTGTTGAAAACATACAATTTTGCTTCATTTTGAAGTTTAGTTCGTGATGATATCATGGTGCTTTGTTCAATAAATTTATAATGATGCTTTTTTATTTCCTTTGCATCGAATGATCAGATTTCTTTTCCTTTCAACAGATACATCATATCAACTATATCACCATCACGAGTTGATCCATTGGTAAGGGATTATTGGCAACCTATCTACAGTGGCTGAATTATGGAGAAGACTAGGACCATTTTGTTCACTATGTCTTCTTAAGAATTCTATTGTTTGTGCAGATAGGGATTGAGAAGAGTTATGAAATTCTTTGCAAAGCGTTCAGTAATGAGGCTAAAGCTATCTTGGAGGTACGTGTCTGTTACAACCAGATCAGAATAAGCTCCATTTGTAATGGGATATAAGCATTTTCAAAGATATCCTGTTTTAAGCAAAAATACTCTGCATTGCATCTTATTTCTATTGGCTTTTGTGTCCATTTGCAGGATGGGTTTTTTGTACTTTGTTTCGTATATACATACGCACTATCATTCATCTATTTTTCTTTTTTTATCATTATGAATATCAGGAACCACTTGAGAAGGTTCATCTGGCTTAACATGATGTTAAACTCAGCGCTCCACCAAAGGGCAGAATCCAGCTATTAAGGTACCAGATAATACAATTCCAGCAGAATGCATTAACTATAATAAGTTAGTTGCTGCAATGTGTTCAGTATTATTACTCTTCAACTCACAGAATCACTAGCATGCTTTTCCCACTGCTGTACAAAACCACCTGCAATTGCACAATGTAGAAAGAAACTATTGCGTTTGGTTCTTCTGATCGCAGCATAGTAATTGCAATTCGTACTTGACAATTGAAGGTATTTGCCATTAGCTAAGTTTGCTGCATGACGGTTGTGATAACATCTCATTTTATGTACAAACAAACTTATTTTGTCCCTACATGCTTCTTCATTTGTTAAGTTTACTGCTCTCTTGCATTTGCTGTTAGTGTTGGTGCACATTGATATGAAAACCTGCGGCATTCGTTTTGTTGAAACTCAAATATTGGCTGAATACCATCAACATGTGCTACTCATTTGATACTATCATGCATAGGGGAGCTTAAACCGCAATTAGCTACATATTTTCCTTTAAATACACACCAAGTGACACTGTAATGGCAGCTTGAGAAATGAGAATTTTATTACTTTCCTTTTGTTTGGTTTGATTTTGTTTTAGATTTGAATCTTCTTGTGATCAAAGCGGAGTAATTGCAGTTTATGCTCAATAATGGAAGCTTGACCCCCATTTACATGAATATTTGTCATCGAAACATTCTTCGAAATCATTTGGCAAGCAAATAAATCTGTCCGACATAAAGCTGTGAAATCCTTTAGGAGCTCTCAGCTGTGAATTCCTTTAGGAGCTCTCAAGACCTCAGTTTCTGCCATAAAAATCGCTCGGATGGGTCTATGGTCTGATAATCTTGATTCGACTCTTTCATACTGCTTTTGCTTGAGTCCCTTACCGAACCATAGTATTCGATCACACCTACAAAACCATCACTTAGCACATTAATTAATCTGGTTTTGCAGTCGTTTCATTGATTAATGGGCAGTTTATGATGCTTAATTACCATGCCGGAGCACGCCTTTTGTATTTACTCTTCTGATCACAGCCAAAGTAAAGCCCCGAATTTGGGTAATATTTGTAGCTTGGAGCAAAGTTTATTACTCCTTCATGCCAACCTTCGAATGCACGTCCTTCCATGAGCTCCACCTTAAGCTTTAAGAAAAAATCAAAATAATTATCTATATCATTCATAAAATCTTAAACCAACAAACACTCAAGAAAGATTTTCATGAAACAGGCACTCCGTTACCGTGGTGTCTTAATGAGCGTCCCGTGCTAATAACTCTGTCATGCAAAAGTCTCTCTACATAACATGGTATAATTTGTCTGAAACTCCAAGATGACGGTTGAAATGCGAGTTAAGTACCTGATCATATTCCAACAAAAGGTTCCACTTTTGCTTCTCCACAAGATATTGCGTTGTGGCATCAGGCAAGCAGATTCTGTAGTTTAGGTCTCCAAGCCAAATTACCCTACTGCGCGTATATATTACTTAGTATTCAATAGTTTTACAAACAACAAAGTAAATTAAAAATTGCTATCAAACAGCCCCTTCTGCATGCACATACATACTCGTGATCAAGAATTTTTGTGGAGAAATTAGTGAAAGGTCCTGCAGGAAAGGTGGTTCGAGACAAAATCTCAGCGACGTCTGCATTTCTTCGTCTCTCATCGCCTTTCTTACCACCAGAAGCTAGATGGCTACACACAAAACAAAAGCTTGTTTCATGTAACCAAAATCTTACTGACACCGAACCCTACATATACGTATACGTGACAATATGTTAATTCACAATATATATGTATAGAAATTGTAGAAGTAAAAATTTAATTTGAATAATTGATCTAAATTCATTCATAATAAATTACAGTGAATGGATGATAATTATTACTTAATATTCTGTACCTTGTTCCCTAGGCAGCCCATGATACCACAGCCAACACATGAGACACTGAGATGTCTTATGTATTGGCTGAGATCACTTGAAACCCAAACAGATATAAATATTCCAACCATTTGCTTACTAATGATGCATCGGAAATCATCTTCATCTTCTCCTCCTTCTTCTTCGTCTTCTGTAATCTTATTCTTCTTATCATTAAGAGCAGCTCCGATCAACGAATTCCATTTCTCACAAACTTTGCGGTTTTCGGATCGCACAACATTTCCCACATTCAGTGGTACAATTTCTTGGAACCTGAAATTCGTCAATTCATTAATTCAGAACTAGTGATCGTATTGTATGAATCAATCTGCGGTGCGTGCATGGAGACATGCACGTATGATTATATAATTACCGTATAGATAGGGAAATAAATAAGATTAATTACCCAAGGACGTAGATATTAGCAGGAGGGTTAATATTATTAGGTCGGAGCCAACCTTGTATGTCCAAATACTCTGGAGGTGAAACACCTCCAACATTCCAGGAACCCGCGAAGATCCTGATCAGATCCATGCAAAAGTAGAAAACTACGCCATCATCATGTTTTACTACAAATTAATATTCAATATATGAACTAATAGCTAGTTAGGTGAGGTATTGATATATTCATTCTTAAACCTAAGTAGACCAGCTTACCGGTACGTATTTTGAGCAGTGGAAATTATGTTGGAGTTGGAGACCATATTTGCTTGGTTATTATTTGGTCTTTCCGTAGTAGCCTCCATATCCATGGAGTCTCCTGGATTTATATCCTCCGTGAAATTGTTGATGCAATATCTCGGAATCTTTTCTGCCATTAATCTGGATTATAGTCTAGGGTAGTGTGAATGTCCCCCCACCAAGTTCGAATAATCCTCCCTCAGAGAGAGAGAGTAGTAGTAGTCTAGACTCGACCTTCAAACATTAACTAACACACAAGTATCAACGTAAATAACAGTTAGCGAGCCAGACAAATCATTAATTTGATCAAAGAGTAGACGTGAGTTAGGCCTGTTGGCCATATAGAATAGTGTGACCGCAC
Source organism: Pyrus communis (assembly GCF_041283825.1). Taxonomy (NCBI): domain Eukaryota; kingdom Viridiplantae; phylum Streptophyta; class Magnoliopsida; order Rosales; family Rosaceae; genus Pyrus; species Pyrus communis. Next base: position 503,354 of record NC_142578.1, read on the forward strand.
CTTGTACCAAGTTCAGATCCTCCTCCCGGGAGAGTAGTTGTCTTGCTTGTTTGCCTTGCATGGAGTTAGCAAGGGTTATGTATCACACTAGTGTAGCTTAGGTTGAAAGATATTATAGGACTGATATTTTGGGTAGTGGAAAGGGAATGCGACCCTCAACCCCTCCCGTGAATAAAAAGTGTAAAAAGATTCCAATTTCCCAATATTTGGAAGGAGATAAGCATAATTAAGGCTGGGTGGCGAAGGAGATGATGCAAGTAAGAGACCATATTGTAATGGGATTAATTCATGATTAGTGGGAGGTGCGGGATTAATTAAAAATTGGACAATTTGCTCAAGAGAAAAATATCTCGCTCTCTGTCTCATATTTATTTAGTTGCGCATGGTACCGTTTTCTAATTTGTTTTTTTTATCTGTGTTTTTATGTGTTTTTTGTGTGGATAGGAGGCCTAGCTAGCTTATAGAATATTATGAGAATTAACAGTCGATGCATGGTCTAGTTTAATTCATGGTGGTTAAGTTCGAAAAATGGATGGAATCGCAGTAATTTCTTGTGACGTGTACGAGTAATATATGGGTACGTGCATGGTAGTAATTAATAATATAAAGAAGCAGTGAAATCAATTAGTTGGTTTCGACAAAAAAAAAAAAATCAATTAGTTGGTTCGCTATAAAGATGATAATATTGTCCATTAATTTGATATATAAATGACTAAATTATTTATACGTGGATTGATTTTTATGTATATATAATCTTTAAATAATGTTATTTAAAAAAAATAGATTTTAATTCTTAAATAAGATGAAGTTTAAATAAATGTATCATATAAAATTGAACATTGTCCCTAGACTCTACTAAATGTGACCGTATACTTTTAATGTCATTTTTTTTCTTTTATAATTTCTTGGTGTTCTTGAATTAAAGTTTTTTTTATGAAAAATATTGTAGGATTTTAATACTTGTTTGAAATCATCATTTAGTACTACGGTCTAGTGATATTTTTTTTTACTTGTAAGTGAGAAGTTTTAGATTCAATTCTCGCTAAAGGAGAATTTGAACCACATTATTATGGCTAGCCAAGTGTGAGGTTTAGCTAGGTATTATTGTTTGTTCAAAAAAAAAATACTCATTTAAAATCCAGATGAATTTTCATTTGTTTCGTTAATAAAAAGGAACGATTGGATGGACGGCAAAATAACTACTACGCAATCAGATTAGCTAGTTAATTAATTAGTTTTTTAGTTAATCAAATCAAATAACAAAAAATATAGTCATTGGTCAAGCTAGTTTGTAGTATCCCACATCGCCCGTGAGGGCGTGGTCTTTGGGCCTTATATATCCATTGCCAACCTTAAGTTTCAATTAGGCCTTTTGTGGACTCCCTGAGGGGAGGGCAGGCGCTGGCTACGGCTGAGTACCGGTCCACAGAAACAAAACTGTGCGGTAGCTCTGTCTTCGGGCAGGGAATGCCAAAGCGGACAATATAGTTGGAGCTGAGGGTTGGGATGTGACATAGTTAGTATAGTATTGGGTTAAGTAGACTGCAATATACATTAATATATATATATATATATATATATATATATATATATATAAAGTTGGGGCTTTTAGATCCAGGTCCAAAAACATAGATGATTTTTAGGAGTGAGTCCAATTACTTAATTATATGTATTTATTTTTTTAATGCTCATTTTATATTTTCTAAAAATATTAAAAATCAATTAAAATCTTCTAATATCATGAATTTTCAACCCCAAAAAATATAATTAATATCTTATAACAAAAAAAATAATATATTGACATAAATCTATCTACAAATCATTCTGAGTTAGCAAATATATGAATGTATATCATACCTATAAGTAAGATATGAAACTTAACTAAAAGGTAGAAAAAAAACATAATATATCTACAAGCAAGACACATGAATCTTACTTGATTATAAAAAATAATCTATCATATAGATATATAAATATAATTAACCTGTGATATAGGTTGATTATAAAAATAAAAAATAAAATCTATAAATGGCAAGAAAGAACAAAAAAAAAAAATCAAAGAGATAATTAGGAAGAAATTTGATTTTTATAATAAATCTTATCATTTAAGAGATAATCATTGATAATAAAATAATAATATTTAAAGAATTAAACTTATTTTAATAAATTAGATTATTCCTACTATTAGCTCAAAAAATTGAACCTATATCAAATTTCTCCTATAAAGTTATACCCTTCCTCCTCCTAGTGCTAGTGCTAGTGTGCCCAATTGCTTGCCTTTTGGAGCTGAATATATAGTCTACACGCGACCGTCCAACCCCACTACCATTTCTTCTTGTTTCTATATTGCGTGTATCACAAACGATTGGTTGGTTTTTATCCTGGTGGCAAATTTAATATGTATTTAAATACTGGAAATGATTAATTATTCATAAACATATACAGATTAGTTGAATTGATTAATTATATATGCGTTTTATCTGTTCCTTTGCAATGGCTTTCAACCTCAATGTCAGTTGGCGTTTTGTCTGTTGTCCCAATTGAGAGAGGCAACAAAATCTTGATGGGATGAGGATTGAGGATGACAGGTTCATTGAAAAAGAAAGAGAACAAATAAAGCCTATGAATTAACAATGGGTGTTGTCTGCATAATATATAACAATTTAACTGCAGATTTCAACATTATCTTTTTCTAATAAAGTTCATGGACAAATTGTACCCAACACTTTTTCATTATAATTTTCAAAGGAGCACTAGAGAGCATATAATTTGAAAAAGAAGTAAATATAATATACATGAAGCTTATTAAGTAATTCCTTTTAATGTTCATTGTTCATGCAGAAAGTTATTGACAACATATTGAGAATCATATATCGTAAGAATGTATATTATATCTACACCTACACCTATATATGAATCTCATAAAATCTTAAACCGCTATATTCGTATAGCAGACGAGCTTCATATATATATATCAAGCATCACACTCAACTATCCATGTAGGGGTTTAGGAGAGACTGGATAGTGCCATTTATATTGACCATTTCATGACCACATATCGTGTATCCCATGAAACGGAATCCCGTCTAAAAAGCTAACTACATAAATATTCATATATATATATATATAGGAGAAGCTCCATATATAACATGTATTCATTTCACGTTTTACTATTCATTTAGTGAGTCATAATAGTGTCATTCTATTAACCGTTTCGTGATCACATATTGTTTAATGTTGAATATGATTGACATTTCTAAATATTATTTATGTTGTCCCATGTTAAAAGTACTAAATGATTAATATGTAGTGACGAAACAATCAATACGAGGGCACTATCAATCCTATTCCATGTACAGTGGATGGGATGTTATATATATTGTATGGGTCTTTCGGTTATCATAGACAGATAGGTTAATATAATCCAAGAGGGTGGCCGTGAAAGCGTACAAATGAGCAGTTCATAACGGGAATAAAACGGAAATTAGAAAACAACAGTTTCCACTAGAAGTGTAGAACGTAAGCCACTTTCGTAAAACGAATATCTCTACGGTCGCCTACTTGTATTTCTCAGCTCACTGCGGCATTTGCAACATCAGATTATGTTAATTAATGAAACATCAGAATAATCTTAATTCCTTCATTTCTTTCACTCGATTAATTATCATATAATTGTTCGTGTTTCCTCCATGTAAAAGCGTGGTTAATTATTCTTCTTTAACTTTAATTTATCGTACGCTAAAGCGAATTAACGTTACAAAACTCCAAAAAAATTATAAAAATTTCTTTGATCGCAGGTACATAAATCATTCTTCACCACCTTGACAAATAATTGACAATATTGTTGAGAGTATCGATCCCACATCGGGAAAATAAGAGAAGTTGTATGTGTTTATAAGTAATTACGCTACTCTCTGTATTGCCAATTGGTTTCTTTTTATGGTATCAAAGCCGGTTGCCCCTTATGTGAAACTCAACGGCTATACGTGCTCCACGTCACTCAATTTGTATTTTCCTAGAAATGAGAGACCTTGCATGTGCTTATAAGTAATTAGCTACTTCTTACATTGCTCTTGGTTTTATGGTGGAACGTCAACTTTTTTCCTTGTTTGTAAACCTCTATCGAAATCGGAAGTTAAAAAAATACACGAGTTTTCCTTCACCTGTTAAAACTAGGTAAAGAAAACAACAGAAAATATATACTTACTATTACTGTGGGGAGTTTGCTATCAGGGGAGCCAGGAATTCTGTTTGAAATGTGGAAAACCCACCTGCTTAAATTCTTCAGCAGGCAAGTTTTCAAGCAACATATGGATTAGGAGATGAAGCATTTTACAATTGCAGATGACCTTTCCAATACCGAACAAGAAAACAATGTCACGATGCTTCAAGTTTCAATATAATACGCTGAGTTTTTATCCAGCCACATCAATTTTGGTTTTTCTATCTCCTGCTTCCACAAAAATGGTCATTCGTATCGATCGATCCATTTTCTTTTTGTCCCATGACTTATCAATCTTTATCTCCCACTGTTGCACTGCCTAGCTGCTTCATATTCTACGATTCAACCACTCAATGATGCCCTTCGTAATGGCTTCTCGCTCTGGCTCGAAGAGAAGGTCATGTAACAACCCGTCAAACAGTTTGATGGTTTTGTCAGTTGAGGAGCCTTCATCGTACAGTTTCTGGGAGGCCTCAGGGTCAGTAACAGTATCAGCTGTGCCGTGGAGAACAAAGAAGGGGACCCTCAATTTGGTTAGGTTCTGCTGCAAGTAGGATGTGATTCGGAGAATCTCATAACCAGTCCTTACGCGGATGGATCCAGTGTACACTAGAGGGTCCGAATACTTGGCAACTAGAGCCGCTGGGTCACAAGAGACAGGCATGCCCTTTTTATTTGCTGCACTGATTTGGAATCTTGGCAGCAAAAATGAGAGCAATGGAGCAATTACCTGGCATGATAAACGGAGGAAAGCATGTAGGGGGTTAGGGTTTAGGGTGCATTTGAAAACTTGTAATTGAGTATATAATATATTCAAGAGTGCATAAAAATTAGTTGTAACAAAAGCTGGTTTTCTGACCACAAATATTGGATGCGCAGGCTGAACCCCAACTGCTGGTGATGTGAGCACTACACCGTCTATGCGGGACTCAAATTTTGGGTCAAGCATTACCTAAAATCATTTTTGCGATATAGAGTAAGCTCAGATTAAATTCCAGGCCAATGAAGCTAATGAATAGATAGAAGACAACAAAACTGTGACTACGAAAAAGTCATTCATGCAATTCCAAGAAAATAAAAAGACTTCGACAACCCATACCTTAAGGACAATGGCTGCACCTGTGGAATGCCCAAAACAGAAACACGGTAGGCCAGGATTTTCAGCTAAAACCTTTTCGAGAAATAATTTCTGCATAAAAATAAAAGAGCGAAGAACACATGTAAACGTTTAATCAAAGCAGAGTTCCTAGGTTTTTCAGGTGAATTAAGAACTGGATTCAATTGTTAATTAGCCTTGAAACTTACCATATCAGTAACAGCATAATCGAGAGAAGGAACATATGCATGAAGCCCATCACTCCCACCATGACCTAAGACAGATAAATCAACGAGAACAATTATATGCGATATATAAACAATTAACTACTAAATCAGAAGATTTAGAGATTTAGTGCAAGTAACAGGGATGGAGTAACCCAAGGTCCACAATTTATGACTTATCCTTCGACACAAAGAAAACTCGAGATACTATTGTTTTTATTGCTGTGTTAAACAAAAAAAAAAGCAGAGACTCTTCCTTCAAATCATAATAAGACTTGAACCCCCGACAACATACAGCCATTACACACCAGAAAACAATCCAAAAGCATCTTAAACAAGAAACAAAGTACAGAGAAAATAGAACTAATGACATTCAGTCCCAATTAGAAGCCTAGAAATTGCAAAGGTTTCCAAGTGAATTTCGAGTCAAACACAAGAAAGTTTTAATCTTAATCCAATTCTGATAAATACAACTGGAAGGACACCCCACCATACACAGTGGCACACTTTAGACTGGATGCTTGTGTTGGGATGTAACTAAGTTCAACTTTAGCTTAAACCATTGTAAATATTTTTCACTCGATAGAAGCATCAGAGGCGTAACTTATGAGAAACATACAAGGTTAGACCCAAACATACAAGCTTACTTATAAAGGGAGCTTCAAAGGTTTACTTTTTCGCAGCAAAGGGCATCCTAATTACTCAATTCCTGCAACATCCAAATATATATGCACTGTTGAAGAGAGTGATCTCTAGGCTATGCAAACCGTAATTAAATAAAAGAAGAAGACTGCCTCTAATACAAGTGTGAGATTTTAAATTTTTGAGAGAAATCTTCCCCCTTATCTAAAAAGTTAAGGCTCTTCCCCTTCCACAGCAAATATAAAAGTAATCTTTCAGCCATTTTCTTAAGCGTTGCGTTATATAGATCAATCTTGTATTTCAATCTGTTGTATAGCATCCAAAATGCTTGCCTAGAAATTTGGTCATTATGACACAAGCCAAGACAAGCTTGTGGCATAAACAATATACACAATTACAAAACAAAAAGAAATGTTGATCGGAAACTAGTGAGTGCACGAAAACATTAAAATTAGGTCAGTACACAACTACACATTGCTAATGACATACACAGGAAACTGTCATTAATTGGCTTAGACTTTAGGTATAATTTTTTAGAACGAAAAAAGAAACCATTTAGACTAGTTAGAAGTTTAAATGCAATGGTAAAGGGTCAAAATGGTGTTGACTTACCAATCCAATCCATTCCATAAACCCTAAATCCATTAGCATTCAGTTGCTTTGCAAAGTAGTCGTATCTTCCACTGGTGAAATTGTACAAATGTCTTAATAGATATATCAAGGCCTTTAACCTTATAATCAGCTTCAATAGCATTTAAGTGAGAATTATGTAGAAATGACAAACCTGTGTTCATTCAGACCATGCATAAGAATGACTACGCCCCTGCAAAGTGTAAATATTAGAAACTTACAACTTGGACTCCATGACTTTGCAAACAAAACTGTGGATAAAGTATATACGTGTTTGAATATAAGACCCAAATAATATAACAGTCTAATAACATAACTTGTCAGATATATGATAGGAGAAGGTTACTGTTCTTTAGCAATTATTCCAACTTACATATTCGCAGCAACGGAAATGTTCTCCTACCAATTAGTATGTCATGTTACAAGAATAGGGTTCAGGGTATGGACTATGTAAGTTAACAGAAACTTCTGATAAAACCCAGGCACTGCTTAGAGGATCTGTCGTCAAGAACAGCTTAATTGCCCTGATGTTTCATGGCATTATCAATCAACATTTTAATAGAATAGCCCACATACAAGAGTTTCTAAGTGGTGAACCTTAGCTGAAATGATTCATCAGAAATTTGTGCAAAGTCCACTGTGGAACCGACCACAAGAAAATTTGCCTGACTTTCCCACACACTATCAATTTTAAAACTGGTTACAACATCTGTAGCTACTCTTAATAGATTTCCGAAAAATAGGCAATGCCCTAAATGGTCTCAGCAATATGATACAACTTATTATGCCAGTAAGCAGAGGAGTGGAAAATGAACAAGATGTGCATTTTCCGTAAATCCAGGTGCACTGCACAATCATTGAAATTATCATGTGGGTCTAAGGACAAGAGATTAGAGATGGGACCTCAAGAAAGCGAAGGATCCTCATGAAAGCAATATTTGGCTAACAAACAACCACAAAAAGATTGCCAATTTTACTCGGGTATTGCAATCCTTGAGCACCGGTCCTTATCAGTATGGTATGCGTAAGTAATACGCAGTTTCTAATGGAAGGTTGATACTGATGGTACAAGCATATGTTAGAATATGCATGACTATTAGCATACTTAGTGAACACAAACTGACAAAGTAATGAAATTATTTAACATGAACCTAACTACTTCAAAACGACGACGATGTAATCAAGAAGATAAACACATATGTCCAAACTGTTCATTCATTAAACTAGATTAACAATGCCACTTTTCGAGCACCAAAATCCGACGATAATAGATTACTCCTTGAAAAACGAGGTGTAGTCAACCTTAATTAAGATTGAAAAGAAAAAAGATTAAAACTTTCAATCCCAGATAGCATATTTCTTCTGCATTTAGATTGCCGCCGGAAATCTCATCATTTTCTTCAAGAAGTAATGAAAAATTCACACCTTTTTGCAGTAATTCAAAATAAACAATCTAATCCAATCCAATGCAATCCAGTCCAATCCAAGGGGATAATATAATACAGAGGCATTTGATTTACCTGATGTTAACGGAAACGGGAGTCCAACTTTGCGTGAAGAGAGTTTCACCTCTCGCAGTCGCAAAGAGCGAATATCGCCGGACCGAATTCACATCATCATCTTGTACAACTCTTAGCTTCGCTAACGCTCTCCTCGCCGCCACCTCCATGTCCACCGGCAACGACGAGCTGCTCTTCCAGGGAACAATCGTTGTTGGCACCCGGACCACCGGCCCCCTAGGCTGCCTCTCGTCCTTGGCCGACTTCTCCGCCAAGACCGGCGAAGCCGCCGCCGCAGACGACGACGGCGCTCGCTTGCGGCCTCGAAATGGGAGCAGGAGGAGCAGGAAGAAGGCGTTAATCAGCATCATCAGACTCCGCAGCAACCGCAGCGAGAGGAGGGCGTTTATGCGGCCGCTCGCTCCAGAAGTCAGCATCAACGACGACGACGACAAATCGCTGCCTCTCTCCGTCGCCATTTTCTGCTGCTTCTTCGGCGGTGGTCTTGTGGGTTGAAAGAACAATGCTGATGACGCCGGCGGCGGTGGAGATAATGACTTGAAATGGAATTGGAGCTCCCCCAATCCAATCAACGGCCGGATTGGTTGTTTCCTGTTGAGGTTGTTGTTTGGCTCCTTCTTCTTCTCCCCATGAAAAAACAGAATTCTACTATCTATAATCCCTGCTTTTCCCAAACAGATCATAAAAAAATTGTGCGTTTTTTACTCAATTCTCGGTGGGAAAAAGTGCTTTTTTTGCCAATTTTAGACCTCGCAAGCTGCTTTTCTCTAATCTCACAAAAATCGCTAATTATCCAAAATTAAAAATAAAAATAAAAATGTTTGAAAAGAATCGGGAAAAATGGACAGCAAAAATATAGGTGGATTCAAAGCCAGCCACTTGCCACAGCGCAGGAGAAGGCGGGCGGCTTAAATTAGAATTTTAATTAATTTAATTTAATTTAATTTTTGAGTTTTCGAGTTTTCGAGTGTTTTCGGAATTGGAAACTGAAATTTCGAGAGACGGTCCATTTTCAAGTTTCCGTTTTTGGGATTTTTTTCTGAGGAGAGAAGCAACCACCAGCTCTCACTGGTTGGCGCCCTAATCCAATCTGTTTCCCGGGTTTTTCTCGCTCCGACGCGTGTCCTTGCGCTGTAATATTATACTTTTTTTAACATTATATCTAACACGTGTCGCGCGGTGAGTGATGTTGTGTCGGATGTGCGCTGATATGGAAGGGATGAGATCCTCTCTGAATCTTTTCTTCCAAAGCCTGCGAATTAAATGATTCGGAACTTTAAAATTTGATTCAACAATTCTTGAAATTTTATCGTTAGATTAAATTTCAAAAATCTAAATCACTTGATTCACAAACTTTTGAGGAGGAGGGATCTCTTTCCGATATGGAAGATAGGAAGTGTAGAGTTTTGGTTTGAAGTGGTCGCAGGAACACGTGGAGTGGTGCCATCAAATTTGTTTACGTTCTCCCGTGCTACATGGCGACGGCTTTAGGGGAAGGAAGGATCGTGGTTGAGTTGAGTCTGTCAAGTGTTGACACGTGTAAAGCGTCAGCTCCTGGTTTGGAGATTGGAACCAGTGGAGCTGGTTTGGACCCTACTATTCACTGGGCCGAATATGATATTTTTAGGGGTGTACTATCGACCCACATCCCATTTTATTTCTTACATACTCTTTGATAATTTTTGTCCGTTGATCTTCTTCGATTCATCCGATATGACGGTCAAAAATTAAAAGGTGTGTGAGAAGTAAAATGGGGTGTGTGGATATCACATCCCTATTTTTAAAGGAGGTTTAACAAAACACTTCCGGTACTGTTCACTTTTAACGAAAAATCTCATTTATATATTTTCCTGATACTATTCACTATAGCTTTAAAAAGAATTTTTCATTAAAAGGAAAGTTTTTTTAGACTTTTCATTAATTTTCCTTTTTTTTAAAGAAAATTGGGCCGATGGCAAATGCATTCATTCAAACTACACCCAACCCAAAACGATGATTTCTAACAGGTCTTAGATCAACTCTATCCCTGTCTTAATACCGATAAATTTAGACATTTACCTTGGAAAATGGGTTTCCGATGGGCAAAATATTGGCCCAAGAAATAGGCCTAGAGATTGGCCCCGCCAAAACAATGAGACCCACAAGTGCGTGTGGGATTCGGATGTAAAATGGCAAGAAAATGAGGAAATTCTTATGTGTGCGGTTCTTTTATTAGTCCTAACTAATTCAAATTATCTTGACCGTTAAATATGTCATATAACATTTGTGGGGTTACATGATGACATTCTTGTTAATAGGCTTGGCAATTTCTTGTATGCTCCGTTAATTCGATAAACGACATAAAAATAACAGGTTATAGATCAACCTGTTAATAAGTCAAGTCGTTATTAAGTCACCCGTTAACAAATCTAAAATACGTCTTGTTACAATGAGGTTACTATCCAACGTTAAATACTTCTTGTTACAATGAGTATGTCTTGTTAAGTATATATAGACGCAAGATATGAGTGGACATCATGGAATAACACAAAATCATAATCCACTATTGTGCCCATAATCTTCACGTGAAGTCTATTACGTGACGTTTAGTTTCAACAAGATTCAACATCTTAATTACAAGAAACGTGAGGTTAAATTATAATCCTCAAAGTACTATCCAACATTAAATAAAGGTTACATAATAATATTAATTGTTACTACACTAATGACGTTGGCTGTTACAGCGTGAATGTTTTTGTCATAGTATAAATGTAAGATACGTGAATAGACATATAAACTAATCATATTTTAATTAGGATTAGAAAATGGGTCATGGTGCAATCCACAATGGTAACATCATTTTAGTCACGTACGGTACCAAGCGAAGTAGAATCAACAGCCCCTAAAAGCAGATTAATAGTCGATTATACCTGAAATCTAAGATTTGGTTAAGGGCCGGGCAAACACAACTTTTCTGCATGAAGGAATGATGCTAGATAAGTAGATATAAATGCATGCCGGCATGCTTGTTAAATTTGTCAATCAATATTCCCCCACCTCTTAAAATAATATAAAACTAACAGAAAAAGTGCTTTTAATTAGCTTTTCTGAGAGGCAAATCAGGCTCCAAATCTAACAAATCAACGTACTAAATAAAGACAGAGAGAGATATTTCAAAGTCAAGGTTTCACAACCTAATCACTTAAAAGTGATCCCATTTAAAAGGGACGATGGGAAAAGGTTCCTTGGAAAATGTAACTTGTTCCGAAAGAGAGAGAGCAAAAGAGGGAATATTAATCCAGCAGATAATGCACCACTAAAACTGATTCCATCTCTTTTCTTTCTGCTTTTAACTTTTGATTCAATTCATGACTTCTACGCAATGGCAAAACATCATACATCAACATCACTAATTATATAGCAACTTTAACCTAATTTTTTATTGAATAATATGTTTTATTAAACATCGCATGAGAGATAGTAAAAGCTACCCAAAACCATGTTTAAAAGAACATGTTATACATACACCAGCATATATAACGAATTATAAAAAACAGAGCCTTCCAAGAAAAAGACGTCAGGCTTGAAGACGTGCATGGCAACTCCTACATATATACATATTTCGTATTTGTGTCGAGATGTGTTTTTTTGCTTCTTTCTTTTTTTAAGAGCATAATTCAGCAGTAGTAGCCAGGCAATTTTAAATTCGTAAGTTAGAGTTATGTTCTTTTACGTGAAGCTGAACTCCATAAGCTTGGATTCTTGAGGTTTCATCATTTGATTCTATAAAACTCTGCGACTGAAAACATTAGCTTAATTATTATTAAGTTGATAAACTTGCCTAAAACTTTTGACAAGAAATGTGATAATTAAATAGTAAAGAGGGTACATGGTAACATAAAAAAGGTGTTTTTGTTATATCACGCCCACTGTCGAAATCCCTATCAAACTTGTACTTCATATTTCCCCCCCTAAATTTTAGTTCTAAAAAATTAGGGGAATTTCAGCAGTTTGCTCTAGATTTTTCTGTAGTTTGATGAACTATAGGGTGGAAGAGAGTCAGATAGAAAGGTAAAAGTATAAGCTAGGGGAGAAAGTTTCAAACCCAAAAATTTTCAAATTCTAATATTTTTGAAAAACTGGAATGGAAAGGGGAATGCATTCATAGATTCCAACAATTCTGAATTTTTTTGAAGTTATTTATTAAAACTTATATACTTTGTAATCATCTTTTGTATTTCATCGTCAATTTCGGTCTTTTTGGATGCATTTTGTTCATTTTTTTTTTGGTAATCAAAATGAATTTGATATATGCATAAGTAAATATCAAATATTAAGAGAGAACAATAAATTTCATGTATTGGATTATATTATGAAATTTTTTAGATTACATTGCCTCCAAAAATTACAAAAAATTGTGATCCGCTTTGATTCCAAAATTTTGGAATAAAAATTGGAAACCTTGTTTCCGATATGATCCGTTCGAAAATAACCCCCAAGTGTAATGGAGCTTGTGGACTTATGTGTGTAACTATAAGCTTGCAGTTCATAACTCAAATTAATTTCCAGTTTTTCGATACGTATAATGTAAGTAGAGACACATACATGATTGCTAGATTGCTAGATCACTAAAGTCAATAGACCATTCAATCAAAAGAAGGATTCTCTGTATCCATATAATTAAAAAGATACGTTTCATGCAAGACTTGGTAATTAATAAAACCTAGATAATTGCAGGTCACTACCTCAAATTGGTTTCCAGTAGTAATTCTATGTTGAGAGAGCATTTCTGGTCTAAGCACATTTTAGAAACCTTTAACTGGCTTGCAGCCATCCTCCTCTACTGCAACCATGCTTGCATATATTATCCTAAAATATAAGTACCAGCAATTTTCTACATCTTCTGTTGGTTCCAAAATCCTATTCAGCTTCTAAGATACGTACTCAAACTCGATGCAGATCACAAATGAAGATCATACCTGCAACATTGAAAAAAAGAAGAAGAATAGACTAAGTAGCTAGTCAGTAAGGAACATGCAGAAGGAGGATTTATGCCATGATTAATGGCATGAAGGTCCGAGAAGACGGAAAAGCAAATACAAAAAGTTGAAATGTACTACTAGATATTTATTGCATTCTCTGATCTTATTCTTTCATACATACATACATACATACATATAAATAATTTTTTTGAAAACTTGATGTTACCCCTTGAAACAATATTCTCCTCTACTAAAACCCATCACGTTTTTGTTTTCTTGAATAAAACCCATTGACTAGCCTCAAACTAAAAAAATTCTTTAATTAAGTTTGACTTTTCAAATTGTGTATTTTCAGAATGCCTAGATTACCCCTATTAATACTTGGATAGAGTTTTTGGATTAGTTACTTGTTATATAAATAATTCATGTCATTCATTGTATATTCAATGTATTAACTTTCAAATTGTTATACCATGCCGATTGAAAAATAATAATACTAATTTCATAATTTTGTGCATTAAATATATAAGTTAATTTACCTACCAACACAACAATAAACCTAAAACAACTTCTGCAAATACTCCAATCCCTAATACACAAAACAAAAGCTATATGTTCCATGCAATTTTTACCTACAAAATAGTCTAATTTTCCTATTCCATCAAACAAAAATTTAAAGGGTCTAATCTACTTTCAAAATGGTCTAATTGACCTACATTATTTATGTGTATTACATTACAAGTTTATTTAATTGCCTACAAGCAGAAAGCCACAACATTTGAACATTATCTGCCCATCCTAGGAAGTTTTGCTCGAGTGAGTTCCCAGAAACAAAACCGTGAGGGAGTGGTAGGGGCCCAAAGCGGACAATATCATGCTACAGTGGAGTCGAGCCCAGGATATGGTGGGGGCCCGGGCAGCGATGTGACATTATCTAATATCACTATTTTTTTTTTTTGGAATACGTAAATTAATTTAAATGTAGGTAAATCAGTATAATATTAATAAGTAAGTAAATTAATTTAAATGTAGGTAAATTAGTATAATATTTGTATGTAGGTAATTACATGATTCAAACAATATTATTTTTTCCGTACAAGATATGTCTTTTCTTTTTTCAATTTGGTAAATTAATTTATATATGTTGCTAATATTTATGATACAAGAAAGGTAAAATATCCATATGGATTTAATTGCTCATCATAATTAGGATGAGTAATAACATTTATTGACCAAATTAGAATTTTGTGGCATAAGTTGTCAATGTATTGTAATAGTTGGTCATATATTTGTCTACATGGCAGTCTATTTGAAATTTGGGTTTTATTTGATTATTCAAATTTAGGTGGGTTTTTATTTAAAAAATAGGTGTTTCAAGGGTCTATATCTAAAGAACTCATAATTTTTCATGCCCTCAAGTTCGAGATTTTATTTTTGGTTACCATTTGCAATGCAAGTTAGATTGGTGATACAAGAACGAGGCCACCGCATAGATTATTAGAAAGAAAACATAAAAAGGAAACAAATGGAAAGCAAAAGCTGGAAAAAGAAGTACTTTTTAGTTTCAGAAAAGGAAGGACGTGGATTCTGATTTCCCAAGCAAAAGCTACCCATAACCATGCATAGGAAAAGAAAGGCAAAGCAATCACTCGAAAGTACCACCATTAACCAATAATAACACAAATTAATATACTAATGAAGGTTCATTAGTTAGTCAGTCCACAAAGAGAAAGTTAAATATTAATTACCTGGAGGAGTTGCCCCATAGATTGTTAGAAGGGTGGTGTTCCATATGATCATGCTCTAAGTTTAAAGTTGCATTTGAGGCTCCTCTTTGGTTAAGTAAACCATTTGAATTTGAATTATGATGATGGTTTGTTGTAGACAAAAGATCTTCATCCCCAGATCCGTCTGTTGCATATCAGCCAACCAAATGTTCATATCGATGTTCATGACACTAAACAAAAATGGTCGTGACGACGTAACTTGTTAATGTTGTCTCTTTCTACATCGTATAGATAATAAAATCAAGTGTAATCTTTCTTTTGGTCATATACATTATAAGTTATAACATGCCAACAGTCTTAAAAAGAGTAAATTAAAAAAGGTACATTTTTGTTTCGTTCATGCTTAATCTGAATTCTATACATGTGCATATATATATATATATATATATATATATATATATATATATATATATTGTTGTCAAACGTACTAGCTAGTTGTTTGTTGGGATGCAAATGAAAAATGTGTGGATGTACGACTTTATGTATTATGTGCATGAATACAATAGTACATATATGTTGGGTTGGAGGTAGCCAGTGCAGAGGAATGGTTGTAAGAATTTCACAATTCAAAAGGGTACGTCGTAGTAGCAGATATATTCATGGGAATAATTAATAATATTAATTAGGGAAGTCCTAGTGAAGCAAAATAAGAATTACCAGAGGAAGCTAGAGGTTTGTCAGTGTTCTTAACGGTTCTATACATCTGCAAATCCAAAAAGAACAAGATATTTAAAAAGAGAATGAGAGAAATAATTGATTAATATATAAAATCTCACTCAGTCGAAAAAGCAAAATAAAATAAAATAAACAAAACAAAATCAAAGGAGATGCTGCATAATTCACTTTGTGGGATTTTTTTTTGTTTGTTTAATAACCACGAGGCTGATGTTTGGTAAGGTCAGTAAATGCTTTTGCATTATTGAGAAATGATGGCTTGGCTACTTTCTTTCTCTCTCATCTTCTCTCTCATCTTCTCTCTCTCTCCCTCTCTCTAAAAGTAGAACTTGTCCGGTGTGTATCAGTCACAAGAACAGAAACAGACTCAACTGTTCATGAAAATGGAGTATGATTTTTTTTCTTCTATTTCAATTCCCTTCACTCGCCTCCTATCATACTTTGTTTTTTATCTTATTATTTTTATAAAAAATCAACATATAACATGTTAACGTGGCCGTAACCATTCAAATAGGAGAAAAAGGGAAGGAAGGAGAAAGAGATTAGAGAGAATCCTCTTCCACTGTTCATTCATCCATTTATTGATGGATCACTAATTCATCACAGTACCGGTGATAGTGCTGCTGCGTGTCCCTTGGCTGTTGTGCCACTTGGATAGCCAAAGTGTCCAGTGTCCAGTCTCTCCCCCTCCCCCAAACACATAAACAAACACACTACGCAGTGAAAGTCGACAGAAAAAATTAAAAGGAAGAAATTTAGAGAAAAGTATAGGGCTTGAATCTGAAATCTTAATGTGGTCAATGCATCAAACATTTCAGAATGCTAACTTTTTTCCTTTAGAAAATAACATAACAAAAAAGTCACTGATTTAGCGTAGGGTGAGGTGGGTAGAGATGATTAAGACTAGCATAGGTCCCGGCTTCTAAACTCTCAAATGTAATCGAAGAAGTGATGAGATGAAGCTAGATGTACCTGCAAATGGCTCTTAACATGAGCAAGTGTGAGATCCTTCACATCCATGAGCTCCAACACGGACTTTGGAGTAGCCCCTATATATACACAAAATTACAAAATAATTTATAATTAACTACATATATATTCAAGAGTTCCCAGGGAAAATTATGTACATATAATTCAATTCAAACTAATTAAAAAGAAAGAAATACAGAAATTAATAATATTACGCAACTATGTAGGGTAAGCAGTGCCGAGATTTTCCGGCCGCTGCCCACCCTTGCCCTAACGTGCGTCCGCCCGTGAGAGTAAGAGAGAGAGTAGGAGGGGCTTACTTTCATGACCACCAAGGAGCTCGACAGCATGAACAAATCGGGCGTGAAGAGAAGTAGTCCATCGCATCCTGGGAGCTCTCATGTTCCTCTTGTTGATATTCTGCCCTATGAGCTTTGGAGGCGTAAATCTAGATCTCATGATGAAACCATTGGACGACAAGTCGGCGTTGTAATTCCCACCTCCCCCTACACAATGATGCTGCTGAGGGTAATGAGGATTCAAATTATAGGACGGAAAATAGTGTTGCCGTTGATGCTGCGGCTGTTGTGGTTGCACTCCTCCTACTCCTAGGCTTAAACTGTCCATCGTTATTCCGTTAAACCCTCCCAATCCCATTCCAATTCCCATGCCCATGCCACTACAATTCCCAGCAGGTGCTGCCGGTCTGAAGGAATTAGACAGATACGGCGCCGTTTGGTACACAGGATTAGGCGAAAACGTAGGAGGAAACGAGCAATTAGTACTACTAGTACTGTAAACAGGAATCCCTTTGATGGGGTTGAGTCTCTCAAGCAACGGAATCTTATTGCTACTACTTACAATATTACTACTGTTCTTCCCTTCGTCATGGTAAACGTCTCCGCCGCCGAAATAGTTCTTCTTCCATGCGCTTTCGGCCTCTGAGGCCGAGGGATTGGCGAGGGAGAGCTCAGTATCGGCATCAGCGGCTACTGGGGAAGAACTGGTGTGGCTGGCCCTAATACAGCTGTCGCTGTGGGATTTGTTGGTTAGGGCGCCGCCGTTGGTATCTTCCTCGTCGGTGTCTCTTCGCCATATGTTGAAGCAGCTGGCAGAGTCGTGATCGGGCGTTGCTCGGTCGGTGCAAATGGAGGATGGAGCACTATTTGTGTTTGTGTCTGGAGGGCTTATGTGGAGTGAAAGATCAGGAATCGGATTCAAAGATAGGCAGCTTCTGCCGCCTGCAGCTGCTTCTGATGAAAACCCTTTTTCGTGAAGCATATTTTAAACCCTTTTGTATATATTCCCAGCTTCTAGCAGTATCTAAATCTACGGCTACAAACCCAGCAGTTTTGGGTTCTGAAAACAAAGTTGAAAAAACACACTTCTTCTCCTGACAGATTTCAGAAACTAAACCACACACTCATAGCCAATCCAGATGTGATTGTGAGAAGTGGGTCTAATTTCATCCATCTTCTTGCTCCAAAACTAAAAACACACTCATATATAGATATATAATTTAGTAGAGAAGTAGTGCTGATGGTTTTGCAGCCTAGGAGGAGTATGGAGGACAAATTAAGAAAGTAAAGCCCTTCAAAAGAAAATTGGAAAAGGGAGATAGAAAGAAAGAAAGTGAAAGTGTGCTGTAAAGAAAGAAAGGCTGAATGAAAAAAAGGAAGACTTTTCTCTTGCTCAAAAAACAGTTTCTCGTGCTCAAGAAACAGACATCCTCATCAGGAGAGAGAGAGAGAGAGATGGGTTTGGTATTTTGCCAAATATATAATAATTAGTAGTAGAAAATAAAATAAAATAAAATGGGGAAGGGATATTGGGAAGGAGAAAGAAGATGTGGGTCTGAGTTTCTAATGCCTCGAGAGTATATATAGGAAAAGGACACTCCAACAAAGCCTGTCCCTCTCACTCTGCTTTAGTCAAATATATAAACTCAGCACGCAAAAATGCAGCGAAGTTTGTAGCAAATTTTCTTAATTATTGGTTTCTAAAATTCTTTGGTATTTTTATCTTCCCCGGAGACGACGGGTCAAAAGTTAAGAGGGGACAGTGTTAGAGAGAGAGAGAGAGAGAGAGAGAGAGAGAGAGAGATAATCTATAATTCTTTTCCCCCCATCCTCTTCGCTACAAACCCTCCCTTCCTATAGTCCTTTCTCTCTCTCACTCTCTGCTACACATGCAATGCCATATGAATTATTAGTCGACTAATCGACCTCGCCAGCTACATCCATTCATCGTTGTATATATTGCTGACAGTCATACATTGACCGACAGTGTACGTGTACTATACATCTATATGCTTTGTTTTTCTTAATTTCCTTTTATCTTTGTCTGGTGCAATAGTAAATGTCTCCGTGTCTTAATATATATCATACCCTAAACCCTATTGTGATCAGTTTTGTGTTCCTCGGACCTCATTATTGTTTAGACTAGTTTGTTAGGAGCAATATACTCGTCGAATGAGTTAAGGTTTTACTATTAAACCAATTGGTAATGGCCATCTTCTTATATACACATGAAAAGTTTGGTAATCTTTCAATGTAAGACATCTTTTCATCCTCACACCCGCACCCTTAGATCCAAGTTCAAATCCTTTTCGTTTTAGATTTAAGTAGTTAAATTCGAATATCATTTTGTGAAACAAAAATATCTCTTGTATATGTAAAACAAAAGGATTACATATTTAGTTGTGCTAACAAATAAGCACGTTAATTATCACTTAATAATAATTTAATCATCAATTTCATTTCATTTAGTTTACATACCTTTTTTCCATATCTAGAACCCTTAAGTGAAGATACTCAATACGAGTACCCATATCATTAATCGGTGAGTTCGTTACTGCAACATATGTAGAAAGCTAATTGATGATTAGCCCCCAAATTGAGATAATTACACAAAATCGATCGTTTTAGGGTTATATCAAAAAACAGAAGCTCTTTTAATTGTTTCTTCTTTTGTGGAAGAAAAATTGCATCCAACCAAAAGAAAGCTGCAAAACAGCATAAAACAAGCCCAAAGAGAGCTGCAGAAAGTAACGCAACATGCACAAATTCTGTGGTACATGGTATATATCCTATCATCATGTGTACATCCATCCATGACCTGACCCTTTCTCAATAATTCCCCTTCATTTCATTTATCACTTTAAAACGTGTTGTGATTTTTGTTATGCCATCTCTGTGGCAACGTGGCAGTGATATCACAAGAATTGAAGTTCCAATAATGCTAAGCAGTGTCATTGTTGTACTTGTCACGTAATTTGTTTCTTTACATGTTATAAGACGAGTAGGTGATAAAATGGATATGTTTCAAATTAAATTATATTAAAAAAAAATCAAATACATATTTATAATTAGAGCAAAATTATAACATCACGTAACGCTAGTCTGAATTGACAAAAAATCTTGATCAGATAGGGTATGTATCTTGGCAGATGAATGAATGATGGAACTGGGTGGGTGTTGTAATAGTCAAGAAATATTGATTAATTAGGTGGACCCTTTGACCTTAAAGTTTTTATTTCGCGGACCCTCTAAAGTGTTGTTTGTTTGCTTTCATATGGTTGTCATCGTAAACCCTAATTCCACATACCTTTGTTAGTTTTCTTATATTCCTTTTCATCCTCCAAAATATTCCCTTCTAATCCTCCAACAATTTTGTCCAGCATTTTGCGTGTATTATGTCATCCCACATGACCTTCGCGCCTTCACCACGCCCTCCCCTCATTGACTCGTACACATCTTAATCAATTCCAGAAACCTAGGCCAAATCAACTTACTAAACATATATAAAAACTAATCATGATCAATTTCTCCCTACTAATTCATTTTTCTAATGCTCATCTCTTTAATGCATTCACCAGATTTAGATTTAAACATGTCCTCGACTGCTACACTAACGAGTTACAAGGCCCTATATATGCCCCCATGTCTTAATTAATTTAACTAATTAGTTAACAAGTAATTAAACTAGCTCAGCTGAGGCAAGTGTATTACATTGAAAAGGTGAAATATTTAATGCATTTAATGCTTCAAATTAGTTTAGTTAAATTTCACTTATTTCCATACGCATAAATAAATGTCAAAATTTGAACCATGCATCCTTTGTTTCCGATGCAATTAAGCTTGGAGTCTTGGACAAATATATATATGCAACACCTTGTCGTGGAATAATAATAGAACAGTGTTTTCACACACTCTTTTTAATCTTCTAAGCACTCTTGTTAATTGTTTGATTTTGATCTTCTTCAATTTATTCGATTTGACGGTCAAAAATTGAAAGAAGTTTGTGAGAAGTAAAAATAAATGTATGGATAACACTATCCTAACAATATTTGTTGCTCAAACACTCATTCATCGGCATTCTTAAACCAAATACTTATACTCTACTTCTGCTCGTAGGTATGTTTTTCTTTTGGGTAATGCTAGAGAGACTAAATGTATAGACTAAATTTTATAAACTAAATGACTGAAAGTTGATGGTTGAATTATTACTTAAATATTGATTAATGTGATTATTTCTTATTCGTGACATATCATTTAGGTTGTAAATTTAGTCTACAAATTTAGTTTACCTAGCATTGCTCTTTTCTTTTTCTAATTCGAAATAAGTATTCTCATCAATCGTTGCTAATCATAATATCAGGCAACAGTATTTGGCTTTATTCCATTGACAAGTAGTAATGCTGAAGCCTTCCATTCGAGATAATTTATTGTCTCACCGATATATCTCTAATTACAAATTCTCTCCGTCGGTTATTAAGAACCAACAAAATTTCCTACTCAATAAATATGAAATTTTAATAGCTCGAGAGCAACTAATGGGTTAAATCCCTTTAGTATGGAAATTGAAATAACCCCCAAGTATGAAATTTGATATATTCCTTTGAAAAAAAAAAAAAAAAAAAAAAGCTTTGAAGCCTTCCATTAAAAAAAATTTGTTGTCTCATCATTAGGATTTATCTTTAGTTGTAAGGTAGATATTCCCTTAGTCGTAGGCCAGATTATCTCTCTGTCCGTTTAGAATCCACAAAAATTCTAACTCAAAAATATAAATTTTTTATACCTCTCGACAGCAAGAGGCAACTTAACTAACTGGTTATAAACTCGTATTTCTTTGGTATGGAATTGGAAATGAACTTTGAGTATGAAATATATATATATATATTTGGCAGTTGCTACTACTATAATTATTAAACTTCATATTGTTCCGGGATACATACTCATTACTGTCTGCCCATGTAGTGAGAGGGTAGAGTCAAATCATTCATGCCTGCATAAATAGTACATTGGTGTATGAACAGAAGAAGTGAGGTTCTGTCGGTTCTGATTACCAAGTATTTTGCCACGCATTTAAGTAGTTAGTATTAGGGCTTGTTTAAAAGTGTTTTTAAAATCACTGAAGTGTTTTTTAGAAAATTGTTTTTGGATTTCAAAATGACTTAAAGTGCTTCTTGTAAGAAGCATCATGATTCACTTGCATTTTTACTAATATTAGTTTCAAAAACGTTTTCACAAAAAAATCACTTTTAACCATTTTAAAAACATTTCCAAATGATTCCTTAATCTTTCGATTTTTGCATCCTATCAGGTAAACAGTAGATATCTTTAAAAACAAGGAAAGGGATCATCTCTGGATCCCTTCCTCCGAATCCACAAAATCAGGGGATCCGTGCTATTGACATTTGATCCAAAAACTACAAGCAGAGATCCACTTTAAAAGTTATAATAACTTAAGCTATTTGATCAAATTTTAATGGCACGGATTCCTTTATTTGGTGGGTTAAGAGGAAGAGATCCGGAGAGGATCCCTGTCCTAAAAACAAACATATATGTCGTAACAATGTCGGCAAGCAGTGGATCTAATAGTAGATTAACATGATGAGTTTGTACTCTTCCCTTCATTGGATGGAATGCATAATTAATACTGAAATTTTTCATAGCACTTTTCTTTAGTAGAAGTGTGAATGGGTTAAATAGTTAGTTGTTAGAAGAAAGGGAATCGATGAGAATCCAACTTGCACCAGAATGCATAATCATAATTGTTTTTCGTAACTGCAATAAAACACAATTTGCTTTCAGAGCATTTTTTTTAATTGCTCGACAATTGTCAATGCATATGTAAATTTAAGGCTGTTTTTAATAAATTATAATAAGATGGTAAATTCATCGATTTGTTACCAAAATGGTCACAATTACTGTTCAACTTCAAAATTTCCATCAACGCACCGGACAAGTTTAGGTAAAGAAAAACAGGTACTGTTGATGGGGACTTTGCTTTTTCATATAATAAGTAACAAAATTGACTAATTAAACACCCTTTAACACAGAAATCAAGGAGATTTGGTTTCCATAGTTAACTAACGACGTCCATATTTTGCAAATGGAATGATTAGCCAGCTTCTATTTCTACCTACTGAGATAATACACATTCACTTTCCAAAAACCGAGATGCACACAATGAACCTTGTATATTTGGTCAACACTACTGGTCAGGGTGGTCACCCAAAACCCAACCCTACACATTAATTTGTTTTTATAAATTAAATTAAACGATACTTTGTTCTTCAAAATTAGTAATTATTCTTCAATTATTCTCTATTATTTTCTACTCCTCCATTTTGCTCTTGAGAAAATCACATATATAAAGAGTGTCACTTTCCAGTTCTTAATTAATACAGAAAAAGGCATCTCTAGCTATAGATTAGACATTCTATATGCATTGAACAGCTCAAGCGACTCATATAACTAAACGCTTGACTAATGAAATGTTGGAGTGGAGTTTGAGACCCTCTTGTCCCACATTGGTCAACAGTATTTTTTCATTAGCCTTTATATAGACTTATTCATTTTTCTTAGTAATTAGAACTTGGACCGTTTGGAAATGGATTGAAGGCTTGGGCCTTATAGTTGTGTGGATTAGGCTTGATGATTATACTATAATATTAATATAATTAATATTAATTAATCAAGACAAGGGCCTTGGGTCTTATGGCACTTGGGGCCAAGGAATTAAAATTAATCTGATCAATTAGTTTTAATTTCAAATTAAGTTTTTAATTAAATTAATTAAAAACGTTTTGATTAATAGACACAACTCTTTGGAAAGAGTTGTATAGATACATCCAAAAGGTATTTGAAGAGGTATGAAAGAGCCTATATAACTGGAGTCCTCAGTTCCATCAAATATCATCTTTTCTTCCTCTTTATCTTCCGTACAAACTTTCCAGAGAGTAAACACACAAAGCAATTCGCTAGAGTTCTATAATCCAGTGCGGGTTGTAGAATTAGGTAGTTGTATCCTGGTCGAGCAGACGTTGTAGAACCACAAGCACACGAGTGGGACGGAAATACTGTTCGAAGGACATAGCGTTTGCACTAGCCTCTACCTTCAATTCATTCAAGTTAGTATCATATTAATTTTTTGTAATTATTGTGTTATTGCATTCTGTATTGCAAGTATTTTTGAATAATAAAGTATAAGTATTTCAGTTCTGTATTTCTGTTATTTTATTGTTTCTAAATTGTTCTCCAACATGAAAATCATATTAGATATCACTTTCAATGTGTAGATCTCTATCATAAACTTCAAAAACTCTACCAACTCACATGTACTGAATCCCGTCAGATTTCTCATGCAATACTGATTCATCTTCAGGTCCTTGTAGCTTACGATTGGTAGCAAGGTACGTACTTCATCTTGAGGTCATTAATCATGACAAGGGCAGAAGGAGGAGGAAAGCTGGTGTTGGAAATTACGTGCTGAGACCTACAACTGAATGTTGCCCTGCTTCTTACAATCTTACCTTTCTTAGAAGCTCCCTCAGCCAGCCTTTCTTAGGCAACAGGTCCACCATCTAATGATAATTAGATAGCTAGCCATGGACCCTTTCGGCAAAACAACAGGGCAGCCGGATATGTAATTTCAATTTTAATTTGGGGGTATGTTCCAACGAGAGACATTCAAAGTCCTAAGAAAAATACAGAAGCTAATACTAAAACAGTACAAATACGCTACACAAATGACTCTCAAGTTTATTGTATCTAATGATTTTGCAAGTCCCTCTTCTATATCAAGGTCGATCTATTTGAACATATGGATGACAACTTCCAGATTTTGTTCAAGTTAAAAATTACCTTTAATTTGGACAAAATAAACATCAATTTCTTTCTTTAAAATGCCTCATCACAGTAATAATCCTATCTAAGACAATCTTCTCTGACAAATGAGGGCATTATTTAAAAAAAAAAAAAATTGTTTACATTCCAAGCTCTCTCGACCTCACTTTTCTCTCTCATCCATTCAAGTAGATAGGATTTGATTGAACCGCAGAAATTCTGTGCTGTTTGAGTTTGTTTTATGTGTTCAATTGATCTTGGTTTATGCAAGTTCACGGTTGACTCAAAACTCAAGACACACATAGTTAGAATGCAATCTACAACCACTCCACATCGAATATTAGTTTCAATACTTTATAGGCTTAATTAACAGGAAAACTAATAAAAATGACTTGAAAACTTAGTTTTAACAATAAGGATAAAATAAAAGGTAAAGTGAATAGTACCATGATTGATCTTTTAGTGTAAAAATATGGTTTTTCGTTAAAGTGAACAGTACCGTAGGTTTTTCGTTACAACTTCTCATTAATTTGTTTCTTTTTATCACGCGATATTTTGAAGCTCTAATTTATAAGAAGAGTATTTATATTCAGTGCAAAGCCTAAGTACAATTTAACTAAAGCCTAGCAATTGTTCTTATATATAAATGTCGATTGAGATCGATCAGATATTCATTTCTACTTGGATACTTTTACACAAACTTGTTCAATTATGCAGTACTATTAAAGTTAGGGATGTGCTTTCTATCTTTTTACTTCTCACACATCCATTGTTAACTTTTATCCTTTGATCTTTTTCAATTTATTTGTTCCAACAACTGAAAATTGAGAGGAGTATGTAAAAAGTAACAAGGGATGTGTAGATAGCACACCCCTAGCTAGAGTAATTGTGATTGCAACACTCCACTCAACATCCCAATAGACTATCTTTTTACTTGTTTTCTTTTCTTTAAAAGTGTTTCCTATGGTTAGATTTAGAAGTTTAGTAGAGGATGCACATGCACTCAAAACGACTCTTCATATTACTATACAACAGTTAATGTAGAGAAATGTTCTCTTTGGCCACTTAGTGATCAAAACATTCGGTCACTCACTTATAAATTTTATATGATTAGAAGTTGAGATTAACAATACATGTTAAGTGGCTGATATACTTGATTACTAGGTGATTAAGAGAACATGAATTCATCAATGTATAATTACCAGTACATGTTAAGTGGCTGATATGAGTCATATCAATCCTGAATTTTCTTGGATTCTTCAGCGAACAATTAAATTCTGCAATGTATGTATGACATAGGTGTACTTAAAAAACTTTCGCATATACACAACTAACTTGCATACATATGTTTTTCTAGATAAAAGTGGTATTGGAGAAAAGGGTGAATCAAGCTCAATACCTCTGTTGCATGCGATGAATGATCGAGCTAAATACTACTAATTAAACACTGAAGAATAAAAACTCGACATCCACAATTAGAGTTAAAAATTAATGATCATAAGAGCATTAGCACAATTTAGTTCAGTTTTGTGCTAGAAAGGCATGTCTATACTGACTTGAGTCAAGTGGGGGGATACAGTGGAGCTAGTATAAGTATTGGCCGATTAGTTTATTTATTAACTGGGAACTGGAGATTAAAGTTACAAATGGGGAAGGTGGGAGAACAACTTACATAACATTAACATGAGAAATGCTAAGGAAATTCTCAAAAGTATGACTCTCCGTGGATTCTCCTCCACCTTATGTTTTTGGCACAATTCCCCCACCAACATTATAAGAAGTTGTGCAAAAAATATGAGGTGGTAAAAAGTCCATAGAGAGTCTCATTTTGAGAGTCTTTTTAGAATTTCTCATATATCGTCACGCAAAGTTTTGTGTCAATAAATAAGGAAAATGATCCTCGTTGGATCCTTTTCCTAAGAATCTCGGGGATCGTGTAATCATGTCCGTTCATTGTACATCGTACGGTCAATTTTCGTTAAGTACTATTTATATTTAATTTTAAATTTAAATTTAAAATAATTTTTGACCACACGATGTACGATGAACGAACATGATTACATAATCCCCAAGATCCTTAAGAATGATACTCGTGTCATAATAACGATGTACTCGTGTTATCTAAATATTTTTAATTAAAAAAGGAAGGGTACGTAGGACGTCAGTTTCAAGGGAAACAGTAGTAGAATTGATTTGAGTGGGCACAGGAAACAAAAGAAAAGAAAAGATGCACGAGAAATGATTTTGCAATCGATTGCTTTATGATTGATGGAGAGGAGAGAGAAACCACACACAAAGACAACACTTTATACAGCAATTCCAACGCTTTATTGACAAAATAAAAAAGAAGGGCTACCTGTAGCTATCTAGGCTCCTGTGAATTATGTCTGTCTTTCTTTATGGTGAAATTATGAAAATTAGGGTTTTGCCACCGCGCCCCTCCCCTCTGAATTTGTTTGGGATTTGAGTTCTTTTGACTTTTTCTTGTTTCTCTTTCTTTCTTCTGCTTCTTATTATTCACACACAGCCCCCCGACCCCGAGGCAAATATTGAAATCAACCACCGCCCCATTGGGTTGGTCATAAATCAACAAAAGAGAGAAACAAACTAGAGAGAGAGAGAGAGAGAGAGAGAGAGAGAGAGTTGATAGCAGCATAAACTGGATGTCACTGAGCTTTCACATCTCATGGAATACCGAGAAGGGATGTAGACGTTCCTCTGCTTTATAGCAAGTTATGTGTATACATGCATACATGCATACTGGGAACCTGTCTTTCTCTCTTTCTTGCCTGCCTGCCTTCTCCTCTCCTTCTTCTCCTTCAGTCCTGCAACTTCCCTCAGTTTCTCCAGCTGACACCAAAATTAACTCCTTGCAGTCTTGTAACTCACATAATTTTAAAATAATGAATATCACACAATAGTTAGCCTACAACTTAATAACCAAATTGGTACCTTTAACCTGTTCCTCCATAGCATTCTACTTTGACAGTGTAATGTAATATGACATCTACAACATAAAATCCAAACTTGTTACATTATTCATTAAGTCATTTTGTGTTATTAATTATAACTTTATCATTATTTTGTTGCTTTAGACTATAAACTTTGACAACTATGGCTTGATTTTATCTTTACTTGTAATTCACATTGAATGTTAATGTTATGTTGTAAGATCATTAAACGCAAAAAAACTAGCACAAATATAAATAACGATAATGGATAATTCTTATTATTGTGTTGCTTTATACTATATCAAGATGTTCAAAATGTAACAATCAACCTTAATGGTGTTACAAACAAATACCATTTTCTAACCTCACCATATATAGTTAATATTGGACACCAATACCGTCTTTTTAAAAGGTACAGTAGAATTCCCATACAAAAAATAAGAATCAAATTGTTATTATTATCTTCTCTTGTACTAGTTAGTTCTAATTGTTCCCGGACAGATTAAACCAAAATTTTCTTTATTATTAAGAGGTGTCAGTCTGTCAGGTCAGGTTTGAATTGAGGAGTAACATTCGGGAGAGTGGCTGGAACCACCAGGTCCTCCCTTTTCCTTCCACAGGCTATACAGGGCGGGACCGCTACACCTACACACATAATTACTACTCGGACCCATCACTTATTCACATACACACCCATATTGAATTGCATGTTGTTGTTAATTTTATGAGGGCTGCTTCTTTTGGGGTCTAGATTCTCTTCAGATCTCCCTCATCAGAATTCTTTATAAAACTCAATCCTAACCGTTCACGAAAAGATCATTTTGCGTGTAGCGTGAAAAAGAAGAAGAAATTAAAATTGATTCGTGGCCTGACAAATTGCATGAACGATTAGCATTAGAATTTAGGAAATGATCTGAAAAGGGAGATCCGAAGAGAGAATCCAAGTCCTTGTTGTACACTTTGGTAAGCATGTTTTTTTTTTTTTTTTTTTTTAAGGTATAAATTTCACTAAACAATAGAATAAGATACATCATCGTTCATGAATTTATACACTCATGAGGGCAAAACCTTTGCAACACTTTCTGATAAACTTTCACACGACGTTACACCTTAGCAAAGAAGCCATGCTATGAGACAACACAGAGAAGTTGACATAGTTCTTTGCCAGGCACATACAACAAAACCACAACCTAAACAAAATAAACCAAAAAAAAGGTAGAGTTGGGCTATATGCTCAACTTAATTTAATTCATGTATAGAGTGAAGAATATAAGTATATATGGTTGGATAAGACATAAGACATTAGACATGCATGTTTGAATCCTTCTCCAATACAATTACAAACAGTTTCTTTCTTGTATTATTAATTAATTGCAAGGGACAGGAACTGATTAAAGAAAACTAAATTCTAAGGAGAATAGGAGTACGAGATTCCGTGAGTGTCTGTTTAGCCATTAAACAATTTTAACATGCACTTAGTTTGCCAAAATTTCTTAATTGATGCTTCAATTAAAAAACAATAAGAAGAAGCATCGATAAGATCAACCCTTAACAAGATCGAGCCTGGAGCGTACAAGTTGAGAAGTTATGGCTTACAAGTGCATAGGTAGAGAAATTCTGGCATGTGTCCATATGCTAGGACTTCTCGTATAGGCCAAGGTCGGACCAATTCATATGGACAAATAAAAATATTGGACCAGATCGATGCTAAGCCTGCCTAAGACATGAGCCAAGACCAACGGGCTAGACAGGTCCATGTGAGTAGGTTAGGTGCTTCCTTGCACCCTAATTAATGTGTCTAATGTCTCAATCGCTCGCCTAACCAAAAATTGCTGACTGGTAGGTTAATTATTCAAGTTTCAATGTACATATTGAAGAGAAAAATTAGCTACACATTTTAGATCAAGTTGAACTTGAAGTAGAAATAAGCATAGTACTCACCAAGAAATGAGAAAATCAATTCACCAAAACAGTGAAGCATATATTCACTCAAACTTTTTAATCATCATTAGGTCATTCAACAGTCTCTCAATGGCTTCATCATCGTGCCCACGTCCTTTCGTCTGCAGTTTGATCAGACAGGAAATTCATCACAATTTAGTTTTTGCAGACATACATACACCATATTAACATAATAAGAAAAGTAAAGATAAACAAAGTTGCCATATAACGCCAAATACTGAAAACTAATTAAAAACCAAAAGATCATCAAATGGGAACACGAAGTGGTGCGATGCTGAGATATAAATATTTGCCTTGTTGTAACCTGAGATATGTAGACATGAAATATGAGATATACAACACTACCTTGAGGGAAGGCACAACTGCCTTGGCTTCCTCCACAGTTTCAGGACAAAGATTTCCAATCACAGCAAGCTGCGGAGTAGAGAAAATATGAAGGCTATTATCTAAAACGAAGCGTAATTTGTTCTTTTGATTATTCGTCCATTACCTCGAATTCAGCCAACTGGTATCTACTGAGAACTCTGAATAATACTTAAGGATTGAACATGTATAAATGATATATAGTGAAAAGAAGAACACTATTATTAAATTAAGAAGTGCAGTTAGATAACCTATATCAATATTAAGTTTCTCCATTATAAAGGCATTGCATGCTTGTATTGAACCAACATGAATCCTAAAGATTTCACCAGACCATACATAAGCTAATTCAACAGCGTGACGATATCTGAAATTACATCATCAATGAAGGATACTCTCGAACTTGCTTCACAGAGCCCTGATTCGAGAAGCGACTGAAGCGCTTAACATACTGCAGTGATTTCTCCAGCACTCTTGCCATGAAAATAACAAGTGATCAGTAAATTTATAAGCCTGGACAAACAAAAAAATTGACGAGCACCCTTTCCATCTACCAGCTAACTATATATGAACTGATAATCCATAATTTTGTACAAGATTTTGGTGTCAAAGAGTACTAGAATTAAATCTTACTGGGGAAGTTGGTGCATTGATTCGCCTGACATATGCTTCATCTGATCACATCTGTGCTCAAGAAGAATGGCAACCTCACTATTCATCAGACACTTCGCCTTCAAAAAATCTGACAACCACAATCTCAATGTTACTAATCAATTATTCGCAACGCAAAACAAATCATGACCAGATATTACCATAAAATTGAATATTCAAACTATGTTTAAAATTGAATCCGGTGGTAAGTTAGAGAAATTGAGTGCTTGAAGGTCCAAAAGTGATGCTCTAGCGTGTTTTCTTTGAAAAAAGGTATTAATTTCACAGAATAATGTTCATCTTTGCACAAATTCAATTAATGCGCACAAACTATAGATAAAAATATATATATTCCATATCCTTCGTCTCACATCTTAAATTATTATATCTTTAAATTATGAACGCCATTGTTGTACAATGTCATGTTTACAGTGCCTATTGGTTTTGTGCCCTTTTGATTTTGATACACAAAAGTTTATGCCTAGGTCATGATCGAAAATCGCAATTGCAGCCAATTAAGAACTTTGAAAGAAATTGATAATAATTAATCAGATACCGTCTCCAAGTTTGAGTTCTGAAGCGTCTTCATCTTCTGCTCTTAGCATTTTTGAGAGAGCTATGGACGTTTGTTTCTTGACAATCAACGTGACCCCAATTAGATATGCTTTCTGGAACGTAAGCAAATCCCTAATGAGAAATTGAATTATGTGGGCTTTCAGCTGTTATATAAGGCTCTCGAGTGTCCGAACCGACCTCAGTTTTGGGCCGACTAAAAAAATAATAATTCGATTTTGGGTTTTAATGGCTGACGAAGGCCTACTTTAGCTCACATATTAGATTTTGGGCACCCAAACCATTAACCCTTTAGCTTATGACACAACGTCACAACCCAAGTTTGGTTTTAGGTTTATAATCGAATTATAGGTTAGGTCCAGTTGATTAGAACAATATGTCTTTCTTTAACATCTAATTTTATGTACCCGTCCTTTAGATTAAATAATTCTTTACTTTCATTACACACGATATTCTTACCCTAAGATAGATTAATGGGAGAGTGGTGAGCTTTTAACACGGAACATAATAGGTTGAAGAAGAACTTATCAAGCAATAGAAAAAGTTAACCAGATTCTTATGTTATGACATAAACGTATAGACTAGAGTTACTACAACACGTGTTCTTATTGCTTTTCGATTTTCATAATCTTGAAAGTGTGAAAAAAAATTTGAAAAACAAAACATAATGTGTTGCTGTATTATTATCGCGCTTCGCTAATTAACCATATGAGTTTCTGACTGGTCCGGACATAAATATTCATCCATCCAAGGACCAATATCACCAATCCAACAAGTGAAGGATATTTTGGCTAACTACTTTGGAGACGATGACATCTGCCCTGCCTGCCATACTACGAGTGGGGAGGCAAACTGGTTCTTTCCGATCTTGGATTTGGATCCTCCGAATATTCGAACGGTTCCAACATATATGCCCGCGCATATTCGCATCTCGTCATCCTACCTTTGCTGTGACGTCTGGATCGTTATCAATTCCTTCTCTGTTTTGGTGTAATAATTCACTCAAGTTGCAAAACCCTGACATTATCTTAGAACTGCCAACCATTTAGAATCCATGAAACTAAATATTCTCACGTTCTCCCTGCCAAACCCAATCAAATTTAACCAATATTTTTTTATACACAAAGAATCTTAAAAAACTAACAAATATTTCAAATTAACTAACATTTACGTGACAAACTGTATGTTCCGATATTAGAAGAGATTTCTAGTTTAAAATTATGAGGTATTTATTTTCACCAATTCACGCGCCAGTGAAAATATATTCCATGTTCAAGTTTCTTGAGCATGACTGGAGAATATTCTTCAGTATTCCTCACGTCGCATCGCGGAGTTCAAAGTTAATTGGAAACTAATCCCAACCCTTTTGCATCATCATCTTCATAATTATAATTAAGCATCTTTGTCTCCTACGTAATTATCAACCTTGTTGTATTTAAAGGCAGTGGGCTGTGACACTTTAATACGAGGAAGAAGATTACCTCCAAATATTCATCGAGTACACTTGGTTCGATTTTTCTCATAAACTCCATAGCCATCCATGGCTATTCCTTTTAAAAACTCTAGGACCTCTATTTTTTTCTTGATCCTCAGTTTTGCCCTACGTCTGGTACTTGCATCTGCAGAACTGCAGAGATTCGACCACCCCACCAAACCAGATGGATCACTCAGTTTCTTGGTGATTGGGGACTGGGGAAGAAGAGGAGATTTCAACCAGTCTCAAGTTGCCCTTCAGGTTTCTTTCCACAATTTCCAAACCTTGTTCTCATTCGTATAACATTCTTCTCATGATTTTCGACGGAATCAACCTTTTTGGAGTGCTAATAATAATTCGCTTTGGCACATGCACAACTACTTTTGTTGCAGATGGGAAAGATTGGAGAGAAACTTGACATAGATTTCGTGGTGTCGACGGGAGATAACTTTTACGACAACGGGCTCATCAGCGAGCATGACACAGAATTTGAAGAGTCATTTACCAATATCTATACAGAAAAGAGCCTGCAAAAGCAGTGGTATAGCGGTAAATGTCTCCTGCGATGATGTGAAGAGTTGTCCTACGTTCGAAAGTTAATGAAAAATGCTTATTGTTATTGATTACATTAATCTTAATTAATTTTTTACCTTGATAATAATTATCCTTGGTTTACTTTGAATGCCAGTGTTGGGGAACCATGATTACAGGGGAGATGCAGAGGCTCAACTGAGCCCCCTCCTCCGGAAAATCGATAGCAGATGGCTTTGCTTGAGGTCTTTCATTGTGAATACAGGTGTGCATAACATAAGAGCTCTTGAGTTTCCATCTTTTCTATACAATGAATTGAAATCCCTTGAAACTCGATCAAAACTTCATAAGCAATTGCTTCCTATATCCGTTTTCCTCCAGAACTAGCAGAGATTTTCTTCGTGGACACCACGCCTTTGGTGGATATGTACTTCACAAACGCAGACGAACATACTTACGATTGGCGCGGCATTGTCCCTCGAAAGGCTTACATTGCAAACTTGTTGAAGGTATAATCAATTTTCTGCTACAATTTTTAATTTGAATGTCGCCTAAAATGTGAGAAACTTAAAACGCATGGCAGTGCATATTTAGCGTGGGATACCGCCAGATTGACATCTTCATGAAAACCATTATGCGTATTGATATATCTGATGTGGTAATAGGATGTGGAGTTGACATTGAAGAAATCCTCTGCAAAGTGGAAGATTGTTGTTGGACACCATGCAATTAGAAGTGTAGGGCATCATGGTGACACACAGGAGCTTATAAACCAGCTTCTCCCAATCCTTCGGGTATGTATATCTATAAATCTTCGATACGAATAAGTTGTGATGAAACAATGTCATATGAAGAAAGCTAACTCTGCTAAATCCTTCATAAATCTCAGGCCAATGACGTTGATTTTTACATGAACGGGCATGATCATTGCCTAGAACACGTTAGTGACTTAGAAAGGTACAGAAGTTTAATTTAGGTAGTTTTCATGGTGTTGCTTAAAATTGGAAAGCCTTGTTTGGTACCTTGGACTGGATATTGGATAACTCACTAGCTTTGGAAGTTAACATTCATTTCTTGCTTCAACACATTGAATCTGGTGGTGATTATCCCATACAATCCAATCCTAAACACTAAACGAGAGTTGTGAAGTATAAGCTTAAGTTGTATGTGACGCCATGACGATGATGCTGATTGAAACTCCATTGTAAATGCAGCCCGATACAGTTTCTAACAAGCGGGGCAGGGTCTAAAGCATGGAGGGGAGATGTTAAGGAGCTGAACAAAGAAGGGCTCAACTTCTTTTATGATGGTCAAGGCTTTATGTCTGTGAAGTTGAATCCCACAGATGCAGAGATTGCATTTTATGATGTTTTTGGCAAGGTTTTACATAGACTGAATGCTTCCAAGCAGCTTCACCCCTCGATATAAATTAAGTTTTGTGGCTAGATGCTAGAGGGAATGCACTACAGCCGTATAGATTGTTGTTGCAAGGACGAAAATTGTAGTTGAATTCAATTCCCCAATTGTTCTTATTCTTAAATATGTACCTTACTTAGTGCATTGATCCTTATCAAATTCATCGGTTTTTTTTTTTTCTTTTTTTTTTGACAAGACGATATTCGAAATTACTTTAGGGTATGTTTGGATGAGGGTTTAACAAGACCCAAGGGATTGATACCAAGCTATGAATAAATAGACCACAAAATATAACATGGAGGAGAGTAGAGAAACCCTCCACGAGCATTACAAAAGCATGTGAGAGGAATTCACAATTCCCTCATATATGATCTTGTAGTGCTCATGGAGAGTTTCTCTAATTCCCTCCATGTTACATTTTATGATCTATTTCTTTATAATTTGACATCAATCCCTTGTGTCCTGTAAAACCTGTTGAACATCTTATATGTATTATGTATGCGTCTCAACTAACTTTATGTATTATTATACCGTTATTTTCTGCTATCATGTGCCAATTTTGGGCATATCTCAGAATTGAGGTGTGACTTGATTAGAAACTAAAAACACAAAATCAAGACATCATTTCAATTCTTCCTGGCTCTATAACAAAATATACTAAGACGTGTAAGATATTTTTAGTATTTGTATGACTCAGTATAAGTTATGGATGTGGACGAACTTAGGTGCTTAAGTTGATGTCGAATTATTAAGTTTGAAACAATATCAGTACTAAATCGAATATTATAATAAATTTACGTTGATTTGTAGCACAACTTACTTAAGTATTAAAATGATTGTTTTATCATCAAAAGACAATTACACACCTAGTGATTTGTAGAAAAGCTTATGCATCATGCATTCATTTTCTTCTGTATATTTGGACTTGAGCTAGCAAGTGATCGGTGTAGGACTGTCACTTGATTGCCGAACTATGATTCCAAAACCTGAAAGTGAGAGGAGAGAAAAAACAAGATATAGGAAGTTGCTAGGAAATTGGGAAGGTAGGAAGTTGCTGGGAAATTGGGAAGGAAAGCAACCCTAGTAGGCTAGAACCTAGACTTGTCGATGGGACCCAGCATCATTACATTTTGCACTGTAGATGCCGACTGGACTTGGAGTAACTTTATACGGATTCGTAGTGGGTCTACGTAGCATTCACTTTCCGATTTGTGCCTACATTTAATTCAGAATCCAATTGCGTTACGAATAGTGTATCGTACACTCATTTTTAATTTTTACAATCTTTTTTTAATTTTTGACTGTCGGATAAAATGAATTGAAGAAAATCAATAATAAAAAATTAATAAAGATGAATGGAAGGTAAATGGGTGTGTGAATAGTACTATCCTATGAATAATACTTGTGTGTTCTGACGAGGAATGCACATATACACGTTTTACAAATAACATAATTTAATTATATAAACTCTACAATCAGAATCGTTTATCTTCTTAATCTTCATTTGAATATCATTCCTACAAAAAAAATTGAAATCAAAGATCGGTTAGTCAATTAAATGTATCAAATAATTAGACGGCTCATATTGAATATGTTTCTTGGTACTTACATCATCGTTCTATTCCATACATTTGAATGATTAAATGATTTCTGATTCGAATACTTTTTGTAGGAATGATAGTTAAATAAAGATTAAGCAATCCAATGATTCTAATTATAAAATTTATATAGTAGATATACGTTATTCGAGATAAATGGGATATGTATATTATAAAAGAACGCATGTATTATCCTTGCATTATTACATTGGTGAGAGAGTGTTTAGTGTATCGAGAGCACGGTCTGATAAACTAAGTGTTATGATACAAGTGATTGGATACTTACAAAAAGGAAATTTCCAATATCTTATGTTATATACTTAATGGCAATCCCCATTTTTCTCCCAACCATGTTCCCATTTACAACAACGGATTTTCCTACCAATATGCATCAGGTAAAGACGAATAAGCAGTTTTCAAGTTAACTTTATGGATGAAAAGAATCTGTTAAAAATCACCAATTTTGTGCGCACAGCCAAATCCAGTTCTTGACCAGCGGTGGTGGGTCGAAGGCAAGGACAGGCGACGTTAAAGCGAAACGAAATGAATTCAAGTTCTACCATGACGGGCAAGGCTTCTTACTGCACACCTTACAGAGATTGATGCAAAACTTGCATTCTTTGACATGTTCGGCACAGTTCTGCATCGTCTGAATCTTTCCAAGCCTAACAAATTTCTTTACAGTTCCATGTAGAAGTGCAACAAAAGGAAAGACTCATAAATAAAATGATCAAATGTTCTTTTAATCCGTTGTATCGATAAGAAATGGTTGTCAGCGAAAATATATCAAAATTACAGGAAGTTTGACAATCCTACAAAGCCTTATTATTACACGGACAAAAGAAATTTTTTAACTGTTTATACACAGCAATTAGCACCAAAGATTTGGTATTTTTCACTAGGTCTACCCTCAATTATCCCATTTGAGAAGGGCAGTTGGGGCTCCAATGCACCACCGAGTTTTACCATGGCAGGAACGATCTTTAACTTGACATAACTCAGTTTGCAACAAAATGATACCTGGAATCCACATAGCTCTCGACGTCCCAAAGAAAAGAGCCAAAAGTCACAGATTCCAAAACAAGTCTCCTCAAACCACCAAAGCTAATCTTGATGAGATCATCCTTGGAGGAATCAACAGTCCCCTGAGGTGTGATGACAATATCGGGTCTCCCAAACAATGCCTCGGTGTGCTTTTCAATGATGCTAATGGCCTCTCTCGATCTAATTGTTGCATACCTATGAAGGGTCTCTCCATCAAATGACATCACATAGGTCCGTAAGCGGGAATGCTTGAGCGCATTGCCAAAACCCCCAGGACTAATGCCTCCGGCCAAGGAAGGGACTTCAGGATGGGAAGACACCCCTGCTTGCAAAGTCTCCCCTCCACTGCCAGGCCTCATGTCCTCCCCCACTGATTTGTGAATATCACCGTCTTCGGCACCCATTGCACCTGGAAGGATCTTCATTGTCTTCTCAAGCTGAAACCTCTGGTCAACCCGTTTGAGGAAGTACCCATACATGACAGAGGCTGCATAAACCTGCCCGATTTTGAGTTTGCTAATCTTTGCTAAAGAGGACGAGTCACCCAACCGATTTCCTAGGATGAGAGACAGGTGGTTTTGAATCATCTCGTACGCTTCAGGAGAGTGAAGCTGCTCGAGCTTCTCATCTTGAGTTGGCCATGAATCAACTTGGCCAGAAGGGTCTGAAGTTGGGCTAATGGCAGGTACTAGGGAAACATTAGCATCCATGAATTTCTGCACCACCAAAGCATACAAAATCTCTTCAAGAGCCTTTCTCCTTTCAGTAGCCTTAACCTCGGCGATCCTCCTGATATTAGAGAAGAAGTTAATAACATCTCACTCCAAAACTACAATTCTCCATTTAGTTGCACATACCAAATGGTGGCAAAGTCAAACTTTTTCATTCATTTATTCTGATTTTACCAAGGAAAACAGCATTAAAATTATGGTTCATTTACGCAGCTTAACTTGACTTAATGTAAACATAACTGGCTATTAGCTTATCACTCAATCTAGATTGCAACTAACCTGTACAAAACGAGGTCGGTACCAGAAGCGGAAGGCTCTTCCTTCTGTTCCTTCTTTTGCTCAGCATCGCGGTCAGTTTGAAGCTGTTCAAGCTGCTGGTCCACTGCACTAGGCACAAGGTGTGGGTGACTAATCATTATCTGAGAGAGGAACTGCCCAATTGGAGACTCCAGCTGAAGTGGGGCGATTGGAGAAGCAGAACCAGCTGAGTCCGGAGACGAAGATGCAGCTGCCGCCCTAACCACGAAGCCTCTCCTGCTTCCATATCCCATTCTCCTATGCCCCACCTTCGGTTGACAGATTGAAAACTGATGCAGCTAAACATGAAATCAGATCAAATATTACTCAACTACTACTCCAAATATTGCCACGGCTACAAATATTCCGAAAAAAATCGGATGAAATATCGACTAAAAATTGATTTTTTGCATAGACATTTAAGTCATATGCTATAAACAGCACAATTGAACTGCACCAACTAAAACCCCTAAAATCCCAATAAAATTGAAACTTTCTCAATTTAACAGAAACCCTAGAATTCTCATCAATTACCAGAGGAACTCATTACTCGCAAACTATTCGGGATCATGCAAAATTGAAAAGTAACAAGAACCCACGAATTCTCATCAATACCTTGATTGGCGAGTGAGTTTTGGGACCCAAACGCAGAAATCCGGGTCCATTGGCCGTCAAAATCCCCGGTCGGGCAATCAAATTGGAAGGCCTGTAGGCGGCGATTGATGATTGAAAAACACTCGATGTTGCTGCTGCTTCCATCTTTCAGCTCTGCGAACCCGAAACCCTATAATTTACAATTCGAACTGATAAAATTCCCCACAAGACAAATGAAATTCTTTTTCTATTTAGACAAATGAGTTATGATGTCTAATTATTACCGTCTAATTTAAGTAACAAAATAAAGATGAAAAAAGAGTGAGTAAAAGCTTAGTTTTAGCTACGTTTCTGAAACTTTAAAATTTAATCTTATTTTGCTTTTTAAAATTTAAAAGTTGTCATTTTATTTTTTTAAGTTAAAATTTACTTTATTTTGCTTTCCAAACTCGATTTTGATCTCATTGTGCATCCTCAAACTTAAAAATCATCTTTATAAAACTCAACTTTATTCCACGTTGACTTAGATATGTTAATCTCGTACGTAGGTAGGTGCATCGGGCTAATTAACTTTTTTATTTCATCTATTCAATGCTTTTTAAACTTAATATTCTAAATGTTGACGTATAATAAAAAATTATAATCAAATTTACTGCACATACAACACAATCTTTTTGAATGTTAGTCTCATGTATATTTTAGGATGCGTCCTATAAATTAAAGTAAAATTGACTTTTGAATTCTAAGACTTACTCTAACTCTTAGAGTAAAACTCAAATGTTAAGTTCTAAACTTACTTAATTTGCTCTAACCCTTGGGGCAAATATGAATTAAAACTCAAAACTCATTTATGGGTCAAATTTGGGCCATGATTGTTCCTGGGTTAGTGAGGTTGGTTCACCATATATGTATATTTTTTTTTAGTTTTATATTTATAAATTCATTGAATCCAACAGTTAAGATCTAATTTGATGAAATTCAACTGTAAAAAAAAAAAAAAAATCTAACAGTTTAAATCTAACGGCTAAAGTAATTAAAAAAAAAATTCTTTTATGTGTTTCATATTCTTTCATAATGTTTCACGAGTTTCATAGTGTCAGTTAGTGATTTTTCAATATTTGCCGAAATCAGAATTTTTTTAGATTAACATGTTCATAAAATTAAATTAAGATAGTCTACATAATTTTTTGTTTTAAAGTTACTTTAACAAAAAAAATTAACCTAAATTCATTTTTTAATAATTTAAGGTTAAAATTTTAACCCAGCAAAAAAGCTACTTTTAGATTAAAACTAAATTTTTTAGGTTTTAACAAAAGATTGAAGATGGTATAATGGAGCTTACCTAAAAATAAGTAAGTGAAAGAAAAAAGAATTGACTAATTTGTGGTAAACAAGTGAAAAGTCCAGCCGCCCCAAGGGACGTATTGTGATCTGTGAATCAGACAGAGACGGTGGAATTCAGTTAGCCATGAAGTTCCGGTACGCCATGGTGTGTTCGTCGAACCAGAACCGGAGCATGGAGGCTCACTCGCTCCTCAAGCGGCAGGGCTTCGACGTCGCGTCGTACGGCACCGGAGCCCACGTCAAGCTCCCTGGTCCCTCCCTCAGAGAACCCAATGTCTACGACTTTGGCACACCTTACAAGCAGATGTTCGACGATCTCCGGCGAAAAGACCCCGAACTGTATCCTCCTCCTCTAAACTTGTTCTTCTCTCGATTTTGTTCAATTGGGGTTTTCAAATTATGTATCTTTCTTGTTTCAATTGGGTTTTTTGAATTCTGGGTTTTGGGGAATATGATATTTTGGTGATGAAATAGATTCGTATAAATCCAGAAAATAGTACGAACAAAAGGTTTTGGTAGGAGCAAATTGGTTAACAGGAAAGAAAAAGAAGAACTTTGAGACTGTTGATGTATGCAACTGAGATTGTAGGTTCAAAGCTTCAATATTTGGAAATTAAGCGGGCAGTCTGATAGATTTTGTGTATGAACGTACCCTTGTGGCTTTTAAGAGTAAATTCGATATTTGTGGATTCGAGGTGTTTAGCGAAGAGTATAGAATAGTTGATGACGACGACTATTGATTGGTAGCTCTGTGTAGCAATGCTCGAGTATTGTGGGATGTATGAACTGGAATTTATGTGCGTACTTTGCGTTCTGAACTGTGTTGTTTTTTATGCAAAGTGTAACCTTGACGATAAGTACAGGTACAAGCGTAATGGCATCTTGCCTATGCTTAAAAGAAACTTGGGAGTCAAACTGGCACCTCAGCGATGGCAGGACAATGCTGCCGACGGTTCCTTTGATGTGGTGTTAACATTCGAAGAAAAGGTTTTTGACATGGTTATTGAAGGTTGGTTTCAACTCCCTTCTAATTTCGGCTTGTATCTTCTGGATTTCAATAATCCACAGTCATTCGATAATCAATTAATCGAATGCTCTTCTTTGTGTTGTTAGCGTTGTTTCTTGGCAATCTCTTTCTGTCAAGCTGTTGGAATATGACTTGCTGGTAGAGTTTGAGCTCTTAAGTTATAGGCATGCAATTTCTTTCAGCTTAACGTAATCATTGGAGATGGTAACAAGCAACGATTGATATTTGAAATGGATTCTTTTTCCATTTGGGAAAAATAAGAAAGTAAGAAACCTTGAGTTTATAGGTTCCTAGGATTATTAGAACTTATACATACAACAGAGATGCTGGTTCTAGGAACTTGTGGTTAATGAATCTCAAGGAAAAGATAAAGTTTAAACCTCAAGAGAGTTTTTGATAAAAAAAAAAAAAAAAAACATACTGGATGGTTGAAAGTTTCTGTTTAGTTGAGCATGTGGAAGAATTTATTTTGAACTGGAAAATTTTGAACTTTTAGGACACTGTTAAAACCTGAGTTGGACGGTATGGGAGAATGCCGAAATTTGTTGGCTTGAGTCTGCCTGCTTTATACGTGGTGATATTTTTCGCAGAGAAGGCTGTAGGTGGGAGAGACTCTTCTAATGCCTAAAAGATGGAAATTGAATAACTTAACTGGGTTTTGATCAGATTTCTCTATGGATTTGATTTCATAATCTTTCGCTTGAAATAACTCGCAAAACCAAATGAATCATACGGACTTATATTTGAACTTTGAACTTATAGTCCAAACTCTAACAGAAGCTTCAAAAGTATTGGCACCATCTGCTTTTGTTTGTCTTCTAGTTTTATGAAAACTAAAAGAAGATTTGTGCAGTTAATCTGTAACTTGAAGATGCCATCCTTGTTTACTTGTCTGACCCGTGTGCAACAATGTATAGATCTCAACAACCGGGACCATGCTCTTAGGAAATGTGTGCTGATAATCAACTTGGAGGTGAAAGATAACCACGAGGAGGCGGCTGTAGGAGCTCGTCTTGCTTTAGATCTTTGCCAAGAGGTCTGTATTTATGGTTGCATCGACACCCCATAATCTGTAATGCAAAACTGTAATGCTGACGGGTACATTATCGTTAATTTTTTTCCAGATTGAAGCAGCCGATTCGTGGGAGGAATCAATTGATGATATTGTATCTGGTTTTGAGAAACAGCAGCGACGGAAGTTAATGTATAGCATCTCATTTTATTGAAACTGTACTAGTAGTCTGTTAGGGAGATTTCTAAAAACCAAGACCCGGTGTTGCTGATAACTTATGTGCACCGACTGTTCTCCCTAAATGTAATTCTTGCTTAAGCACCAGTTTCGATAATATCTTGATTAGAGCGACTCTCCTACCGTACAGTTACTAATAAGAATAACGTTGTTGTGACGTCTCGTGCCAAATTTATCTCGACCATTTAACATTAGTAAGTCAATGTATAAGCGTATTTACTTTGGTTTCACCGTAAATAATCAACCGTCAGTTTCCAATGATACTTATTTTTAATTATTTGTAAACTCCAAAAACATCAATTTGAAATGTAAAAATATTGTCAACGATGACGTTGACGTTTCTCAACTCTTCTCCCCCACTCTCTAGCTTCCCCCCAACTGCTTTGTACAGCACAGCAATTACCTTTCATTTCATTTTCTCGAGCTTTTTTTCTCGGGAACCAAACACCCTGTGCCCCGCCATGGCTTCCGAACCGGAGGACGGGAAGAGCTGGGAGGACCTCCTCAGAAAGATGCTGCCTGCCGGCGCACCATTACCCGACGAAGAGCACCTCGACTACTCCAT
Organism: Pyrus communis; assembly: GCF_041283825.1. NCBI lineage: Eukaryota > Viridiplantae > Streptophyta > Magnoliopsida > Rosales > Rosaceae > Pyrus > Pyrus communis. The sequence goes on from NC_142578.1 coordinate 546,582, forward strand.
CGCCGTCGAATACGAAGGCTCTCCTCTGCCCTACGACCCGCCCAAGGTTGATCCGGTTAACCTCGACTCTCTCAATCTTTACTCTTCTTCCGTGACCGCTGGTTCGGTTCAAGCCCCGTCTTCGATTCCGGTGGCGTCGCCGGTCGGTCAGAAGGTCTCGCGGTTCAGTCGGATGAGGAACGGCGGCGTTGTGAAGGAGGCGAGTAGAACGACGTCGTCTTCGACTCCGATGACGCAACCGGAGCTGCGAAACAGCAGGGAAGGGTCGGAATTTGAAGGAGCTGAGGAAGGTTTCAGCTCTGAGTTGCCGGCTCAAGACTCGGACTTGGAGCACAAACCGATCGGCGGCGCCACCGGAGGAAAGAGGGCGGCTGTTGTGACTTTCAATGAACCAAGAGATTCGGAGAACGAGGACGAGGGTGAAGATAACGACTCGTCCCCGCAATCGAGCGCGGCCACCGAACAGGTGGGATCGCCGGTTGTAGGGGCCTCTTCGCCCGGGAGGCGATCGAGTAAGAGAGGGATTTGCAGCAGGTGCGGGAAAGGGAACAGATTGAAGGAGAGAGAGTGGTGTTTGGTGTGCGACGCCAAGTATTGCAGCAATTGCTTGCTGAAGGCGATGGGGTCGATGCCGGAGGGGAGGAAATGTGTGAGCTGCATTGGGCAGCAAATAGACGAGTCCAAGAGGTCGAACTTGGGGAAGTGTTCGAGGATCCTGTCGAGGGTTTGCAGCCCTTTGGAGATTCGGCAGATAATGAGGGGCGAGAAGGAGTGCCCCGCCAATCAGCTTCGGCCGGAGCAGTTGGTTGTGAATGGAAGCAAGCTGAGGGAAGAAGAACTGGCTGAGATTTTGGGATGTGAACTGCCTCCTCAGAAGTTGAAACCTGGGAGGTATTGGTACGATAAGGATTCCGGTCTTTGGGGAAAGGTGAGCTTTTTTTTTTTTTTGCAAATGGATGAGCATTTGCAGTAGGGTTTTTTGTGCTTATAGTCCTGTGTGCTTGATTTCAGGAGGGTGAGAAGCCGGATAGGATTATTAGCTCGAAACTCAATGTTGGGGGTAAGATTCGGTTTGATGCAAGCAATGGGAACACCAAAGTGTTCATGAATGGCCGAGAGATCACAAAGATTGAGCTGAGGGTGTTGAAGGTATTACCTAAATGTCCATAATGAATGAGTATGTCGGTAGTAGAGCTCTGTATTCAATACAAACAAATGCAACTATAATTTGGAAATCTAAACCTAAACCCCTGGTATGAAAAAGTGAATCCGTCAATCCAATGGTTGCAAATGTGAATTCCTACTATAGTATTTTCCATAATAAGTAAGTTTGTAAGATGATCATCTGTCTAGTTGAAAGTCTTCTAATGAAAGTTAACAATAAGAAGAAGCTTCTTCAAATTTTTTGGTGATTGCATAAATCATTTGATTACATAACACAAAGCTTATCATTTTCCTTTTCACTTGCTTCTCAGCTGGCCAAAGTGCAGTGCCCTCCGGATACTCATTTTTGGGTGTATGATGATGGTTCTTATGAGGAGGAAGGTCAGAATAACATTAAAGGGAATATATGGGGAAAGGTTCTTTCGTACCTTGAATGTTGGTTAATTGTTGTTTGGTGCACGTTTGAAATTGTGACAGATTATTGTGAGTCAAATTTTTATTCTCTTGCAGTTTGGTTTTTGGTAGGCAGGCATCCACTCGTTTCATTTGTTCATTATTCTCATTGCCTGTACCACCTGGTAATCAAAATGGGGCACAAGAAGATCCGATGACACCTTCAAGCAGGTCAGTCCGGGAATTCTGGGAACAGGGAAGAGTTCAGAAACTTCTGTTATTTGGCTCGGAGGGATCTGGAACTAGCACCATCTTCAAGCAGGTATTGCCCCCCTTCTCTTCAGGGTGCCTTGCATGGTACACGTCTTTTTGAGTTTACGTGTTTCCTAGTTTCTGCTCTAGTCAAGCAAGACTTGAATAGACTTGCTCTATCCGGTGTCTGGTTCCTCTTTGGTTTACAGTTATGCAACTACAAAATATTTAAAACTGCTTTCGCTAAATGCAAAGATCGTAGTAGTTGCATTTACCTTGTTTTCAATTCGACTCTTGACATATTTCATCAATTGACAATTAAAATGTGTTTCCTTTACCGTGATAGTGAACTTACCTTATCTTCCCATATGTCATTACATTGTTTGCAATCTTTACTGAAACCATTGGCTCTTTTTGACTGAACAACCCAAACTAGGAGTCTAGGAATTTAGCATGGTAAAACCATAGAAGTAACCAAGATGCTGCATGTTTTAATGGATCAAGAACATTATTGGAAGCAGGGGAAATCCAATTAGCTCAGTCGCTGATATATTGCAAGTATGGTAAATGTGGGCATTCACCTTGGAAAACATTAATTTAAACATTTAACGTAGATGTGCTGACATGTAGCATTGTGAGTCATTAGGTTTTGTGTGAATCATTTAGATTCAAAACCACGGGAAAACAAGGATATTAAAATAGGATTGGAGTCCATTTAATGTACTAACTTACCTTTTGTGGATAATCAAACTGCATGATACCTTGAAGACCGCTTAGCGAAAAGCCCCTAGGGCTTGGTGCTTTTGTTTTTGTTGTTTATTATTTCATTCGCTTTTTTTTGGTATTAGAACTTTGGAAGCTTTATTTCTTGGACAGTACAACATCTTAAAAATGCTTATGTCATCCTTCTTTTTCCCATGGAACAGGCTAAGCTCTTATATGGGAACAAGTTCACTTCCGAAGAGCTGCAGAACATCAAACTCATGATTCAGAGCAATATGTATAAGTATCTAAGTATATTACTTGAGGGCCGAGAACGTTTTGAAGAGGAAGCGTTGACGGAGAATAGGATATCTTTGTTGGCTGCTCATGAGTCCCCTTCAGGTCAACATGACCTTTTACCTTTTCTGTTTACAAAAAGACGGTAGCTGCTTGCTATGTCCATGTCCATCTTTGCAACAAAACTCTAGATCCATGATTGTTGTAGTTGTTTCTAACATACATACATTGCATTATGGTGGTCATGTCTGTTTTGTTTTTGCGTTAAATACTACTTCAAATACAGCTACCTGGACAGGGCTGGTAGTTTTTTTTTATTGATAGATGGGTCAACCTTCTCTTAGTCTGATTCTCTGCTGCTGCTGCTGGTCAAATTTTGTTTGTTTGTTTGTTAGAATCAAGTAGAACAGTGGCGTTGGCATCTCATTTTTTTTGTCTGTCCAAAAAGGAACAAATGCTTTCCCTTTTGTTGTTATTTACCCAAGGGAGTGGAAGTTTGGTGCTATTGGTTTCATCTTATGTCTAACATAATTTAAACTCATGATTGTCCCGTTGTCATTAATATTGAAGAAATGTTATACTGGTTGAAGAGGAAAATGTTTACATCTTAAGAGAGAGAATATTTTGCTTATTTGGTTCTCTGCTTGTAGGCATGAATGAACCTTAAGTCAGTGGTTGACTGTGAAATGAATTTATGTGAAACAGTAGTTGATGAAAGCGAGCAATGCATCTATGCAATCAACCAAAGGTTCAAGCACTTTTCTGACTGGTTACTGGATATCATGGCAACCGGAGACTTGGATGCATTCTTTCCTGCTGCGACACGTGAGTATGCTCCTATTGTGGATGAATTGTGGAGAGATTCTGCCATCCAGGAAACATACAAAAGGAGGGAGGAACTAGACTGCCTTCCTGAAGTTGCCAAATATTTCTTAGATCGGGTTAGTCATTACTCGTTTTCGCCTTACTCTTTCGGCTCCAAATTGCATGCCTGTTAAAACTTTATTTGGAAGATCAAAGTTTGTTAATCACAGAATTGATAGTATTCCTTTTATGGTATTTTCATATTTAGTTTATGATCTTTCACGTTTACTTTGAATTAATATTAAGACTATGTTTGGATTGAATATGGTTTAATTGGTTGATATATACGTGGGTGACATTTTAAGCAGGCTTGGATGCTTTGTCGCTAGCTAAACTAAATTTGCAATATTCATGTTTTATTCTTGTGCACGTTTGGTGTTTCATTTCTAACAGGCTATAGAAATATCAAGTAACGAGTATGAGCCCTCCGAGAAAGACATTTTATATGCTGAGGGCGTTACACAGAGCAATGGGCTTGCCTCTATGGAATTTTCATTTGATGACAGAAGTGCCACGTCTGCGCTATACAAAGAAAACTATGAATGTCCCCTTCCCTTGACTAAGTAATACCTTGATTCTTTCATCATCAGTCGAGCTTCCCATCTTGTGCTCATACTGTTATCTTTTTTTCTGTTTCCAATGAGACCATCAGTCTGTTGCTCACTGGATTTTATTGTCTCAGGTATCAACTAATTCGCATTAATTCCAAGGGACTGAGTGATGGTTGCAAATGGCTGGAAATGTTTGAAGATGTGAGGGCAGTGATTTTTTGTGTTGTGTTGAGTGACTATGATCAAATGTGGGCCCACGGTAATGGTCTTCTTCGTAATAAAATGCTGGCAAGCAGAGATTTGTTTGAGAGTTTGGTACGGCACCCTTGTTTCAGAGACACTCCGTTTGTGCTCTTTCTGAACAAATACGATGCCTTTGAAGGCAAGATAAACCAGGTTCCGTTGTCTGCCTGCGAGTGGCTAAAGGACTTCAGTCCTGTTAAGCGTCATGGTAATAGTCAGTCTCTGGCACAGCAAGCATATTATTACGTGGCGGTGAAATTCAAAGAGCTGTATTCATCCATAAGCGGCGAAAAGTTGTTTGTGGCGCAGACCCGAGCTCGGGAGGCTGCCTCAGTTGACGAGGCATTCAAGTACGTACGGGAGGTCCTCAAGTGGGATGAAGAAAAGAATGATAATTTCTTTGCAGTAAATGGGGACGACTCATTTTACAGCACGGAGATGAGTTCTTCTCCATATGTCAGGCAGGAATAGACCACGCTTCTCCGGGGCTCTGCAGGTGAGCACCATGTGAAGTGAAAAGTTGGACGGCGTGAACTTGTCACTGGGGAAACACCGAAACAGCTCCAACGAACATGGGGGGCTACGTGCTGCCGTTTGATTAGCTGATGGAAGGATGAGTAGCGAAGACAGTTCGGCTGCATTTCTCTGTTTCTTTGTTCTTTTCCTTCTTCTTTCCCAGGCCGGACTTGTTATTAACGTAGGCCGGATTTGTTTTCAACTTAGGCCGGATTTGTTTTCGTCTTCGGCCGGATTTGGTTTCAAGGTTCATTCACAATGTTGCTGGTTATGTACAGGATTAAAAATTGATTTGTAACGTAAGCTCATTTTTAAAGGGGTGGTATTTTTCTGTACAGCAAATTCAAAAGTGAATAAAAAGCCACTTTCATAAGGTTTTCTGTTTTTAGGTTAAAATTTCTATTTGCTTAATTCGAATTGAATGAGGACTCTCTCTGGATCATTTTTGTGAGAATCTTGAGAATCTTTTAATTACGTCTGTTTATCGTATATTGTACGGTCAGTTTTCGTTCAGTACTGTTTATATTTAATTTTAAATTAAAAAAATTAATAAAATTTCTGACCGCACGATATACAATTAACTGACGTTATTGAAGGATCTTGGAGATCCGAATTAACCTGGTTTAATTTTTTATTTATATTTTATGGGGTGGGAGTTTGAAATTGAATGGCCTATGACTCTGTCAAAGTCAAAACTGCTGTGAAGAAGGCAGCTGACACCTTTAGCCTGATATAGAGGAACCTAGCTAGGCTAGGAGGACCCGTTCTTACATAGTTAAGCTGACCGACTTTGTGTTCCTTTACATCACAGAGACCTAAAGAAAGACTAAAAAAATGAATAGAATAATAACCAATAATTCCAGTTATTACCATATTTATTGCCCTACTTGATCATTTTTGTAATAGATGGGATCTTGAGAGGAGAGAAACTTAACTTACAACAAAATATGTTATTGTGTTAGTATTTTTCTTTCGGTTAGAGTCTTTGTTCGGAGAAAAATTTCAGTAGGAGAAGTTTTGTTGGGAGAAAGTTTTTCAATAGGACAGCCTGACCAACAACTCTCGGAAGGGTGTGTAGTGAGAATTGTACTTATGTGAGGTCTAATGGGATGAGGAGTTCGTTCTGTCGTGAGAGTGTTAACCATCTAACTAGTAGGACTGTTTAAATGTCTTGTTTGTTAATTTTTCTAAACAAATGATAGAATAATTATACTAAATTCATTTGAACCATAAAAATAAAAAAAATAAAAACACTAAACTCAGTCATATTCCAAAGGGTAAAAAAAAGAAAAGAAAAGAGAACAACTAATTTGTTTGCTTGGTACAGTTTGATCCCGTGAGGAGTTAACTTTTACCGCTTCCTCCTTTGACGATTTACGGATTAAAAAACATTGAAAGCTTCAACGGTCAACATTCAAATACTATTACCAAAAAAGAGAAAAAAAGAAAACCTATTCCTCCTCCTACATCTTGAATTTCCTTTCTTTCTTTTTCAATTCTTTCCCACTTCTCGTACTTTGAACGCCGCGTGCGAAAGCCTCAAACTTGTAGTTCGGACAACAAATTTTGGTATATAAACTCCATCTCCTCCCTCCTATTTTTCCACAACCAAAAAAACCAACACCAACAAAACCAAAAGAAACAACTTCTCTAGTTTTCTGAATTTTCCTTCGTTATCTCTTTAACCTATAACTTCTGTTGTGTCAGTAAACTAGCTTGTACCAATGGTTTTAGGCTGGGGAAGGAGGAGAACCGGCCACCGTGCAGCGAAAAACCAGCCGGGGGACCTCGACATGGAAGCCCTGATCCCGAACCATTTCCTCTGCCCGATATCGCTTGACTTGATGAAGGATCCGGTCACATTGTCATCCGGAATAACCTACGATAGACAGAGCATCGACAAGTGGCTCGAAGGCGGGAACTTCACTTGCCCTGTGACAAATCAGTTGTTGAGAAGCTTTGATCAGATTCCCAACCATAGTCTCAGAAAAATGATTCAAGAATGGTGCACCGAAAACAAGCGCTATGGAATTGAACGTGTTCCAACTCCGCGAATTCCCGTCATGCCAATTGAGGTCTCCGAGATTCTTTTCAGTTTAGCGGACTCAGCTCGACGTTTGGATCACCAAGGGTGCGTCGAATGTGTGCGCAGAATCAAGAAATGGGCGGCCGAGAGCGAGCGAAACAAGCGCTGTATATTGGAGAATGGGGCTGCATCTGTACTCGCTGCAGCCTTTGATTCTTTCGCAAGTGATTGCGAAAGGAGAAATGCAACTGTGTGTGAAGAATTACTGTCTGCGCTGAGTTGGATGCTTCCGGCTTTCGATGAAGAGTCACACAAACACTTGGGATCCAAGGCATCGTTGCATTGCATGGTTTGGTTTCTCAAGGAAAGTGATGATCTTTCGGTGAAGCAAAACTCCATTCTAGCATTGAAAGAGCTTCTTTCTTGCGCTGATCGCACAAAACATGTTGAAGCGTTGGTGGAGATTGGTGGGGTGAATGACATTCTTTTCGAGCTCATCAGAGAGAAAATTTCGCCGGCGATTACCAAGGCATCTCTGACGGTAGTTTTGTACTTGATTTCATCATCTTCTTCCGCCGGTGAAAAGATCGAGTTAGCATTTTTGGAGATGGGATTGGTTTCGGTATTGCTGGAAATGCTTGTGGACTCGGAAAAGGGCGTAAGCGAGAGGGCATTGGCGGTTATCGACAGTCTTTGTGATTGCGAAGAAGGGAGGGAAAAGGCGTATGCTGATGCGCTAACTATACCAGTTTTAGTGAAGAAAATTTTAAGAATATCGGAAATGGCAACTGAGTATTCGATTTCAGCGATTTGGAAGCTGTGTAAATGTGCAAGCAGGCAAGATGAAAGAGTGCTGGTTGAGGCCCTTCAAGTCGGTACATTTCAGAAGCTCCTGTTGGTTTTACAGGTTCGTTGCGGGGATGATCACACGAAGGAGAAGACGAACGAGCTTCTGAAGCTCTTGAATCCTTACAGAGCTGGATTGGAATGCATAGAGTCCGTAGATTTTAAGAGTATTAGAAGGTCGTTTTGATGAACATTTTCAAAAGAAAACATACATATTCTTTGTGTTAATTAGTTCTTAGTTTTAGTTCCATCAATTGATGAGCTTTTGAAATGGTAAACATTGATTACTTTATTCTCCAGATTTGTTAATGCAATATGCTGCAAGTTGAATTGGAAAGTAAAATAGACTTTCAATCTCTTCTTTTCACATGTCACCGTATTATATCAATGATTATTGTTTCTGAAACACATGCTCGTTAGCCCTTTTGAAAGTACTTTTGTGATATCGAAATACTAAAGACACTATCGTGGGACTCTCTATAGATTCTCTGCTTGTTAGAGTATGAGTGTGATTCATAAGGTTTGGTAATAATCATTGTTGTCTCAGATTGCTATAGAGAAGTCTTAATATGTTTATGAGAGTTAATTAGACTTTGGTTTGGATTGAAACTCTATGATGATAAGCTTAAGAATAGAACTCGTACAAGGATTTTGTCTTGTATTCCTTGTAGGATTGTAATAGGGCAATCTATGTTTAGTATAAAAACATAAGCCACTGCTCTCACAAAACATACGCTCAATATTGAACTAATACCTATTGTTAGTTTGAGTACTTTTGGTTTTGCAAGAGAGGAGAAGGTGCACTGTTTGAAGTCTGATTTGGCTTCTTCTTCTGCTACTTTTATGGGTTAGTTTGTCATTATGTTTATCGAATTGTGATTTTAATACTTGTATAAATTTGTGGTTTATGAGCTTAATCTCTTAACTTGTAATTTTTGATAAGTTTAGTCTTACATGTGGTATCAAAGCCTAAGATTATTGCTCTTGAATTCAAGTTGAAAGTTTTAAAACTAAAACAGTAAAAGACGTGATGTTAATTAGCAAAGATCGAATTTTGTTTGTGAAGAAATCTGTAGGGCTTTTTCTAGAAAACCTTTCTTCACGGTTACGATCATTTTTGATACCATGTTACTTTGTTTGGGATCTGTAAAGATTTCATGAATTTTCTTCTGCTTCCTTATCTGGAATTATACTGGTATAATATGTCAAACTCCTAAATTTTCATCTTGGTATGAGTTTGAGTTTTCTAGGTTCACAAGAGTCAATTATCACAACAAATTGAACATTGTGCTTTTGTGGGTCAATTGGTCAATATTGTCTTTTTGAAATCTTGATCATCCAATTATAATTGAGATAAAGAAATAATAGAGAGGACGACTTTATGCAAAAGATTAGGTAGTGTTGTTTTCAAAATTATTTTGACGATTTCAATTTTGAAAAAGGGGGAAAATCGTGTTCTATCTAAACCATCTTTCTGCAAAAGATCAAGGGGTTGTTAAGGTTTGTGAATATATAACTAAACTGAGATTATGCAATTGGTGAGGAATTGGGAACCAATTGGTTCATATCTCCGGTTTCTTTATCGGCTGTGCAGTACATTATGCTTATGCTTAAGTAGGAGAATCATATGTTTGAATGTAAGCATAAGGCAAAGAGTTAGGCCGGCCATTATAATTCATTTGGTTGAATTATTTGTGTTACTTAATTTGTTTAAGTAATGAGAAGGATCCTAATATGTCGGTTAGCATTCAAAAGGAAACGAATTAGGTTTCCATATGGATTCTGATTAGTCATTCATTGTATTGGAATGATTTTTTTTTAGTTAATATAGTTGCTATACCACATCTTTTACTTAACTTGGTTGTGTTAAGTATAGCGCCTAGATAAGTGGGAGCAAATCAGTTTGGTTTTGCTATATTGGTTCACATAATTACAAAGTGTAAATTAAGTATTGTGACTTTTGAGTTAATTCTGCGATGTAACAAAAAAGATTCTTAAGTTCAATACTTTAAAATGCATAGGTAAGTTATATGTGAGGTTAAGCTTTTGTTCTCCAAAAGATTTGGTGGCTATATGAGTGGGAGTAGACGTCTTGGTTTACTTTTGAGCTTAGATACATTGCTATGAACATGAACTGGACATTGTGATTTGTAAATTAAATATGTATTTTGTGTTGCAGAGGCAATTATAAATTCATTGTTTTGGTTTATGTAAGCTGGTTGTGTCTATGTACTAGTGTGTTGATGAATGACTTATGTGATCACCTTTATATTGAATTTGAGATGATTATTCACTGTTATGAATTATACTCAAGTGGGAGAATGTTAGAGTATGAGTGTGATTCAATCCTTGTTGTCTCAGATTGCTATAGAGAAGTCTTAATATGTTTATGAGAGTTAATTCGACTTTGGTTTGGATTGAAACTCTATGTTGATAAGCTTAAGAATAGAATTCGTACAAGGATTTTGTCTTGTATTCCTTGTAGGATTGTAATAGGGCAATCTATGTTTAGTATAAAAACATAAGCCATTGCTCTCACAAAACATACGCTCAATATTGAACTAAGACCTATTGTTAGTTTGAGTACTTTTGGTTTTGCAAGAGAGGAGAAGGTGCACTGTTTGAAGTTTGATTTGGCTTCTTCTTCTACTGCTTTTACGGGTTAGTTTGTCATTATGTTTTGTGATTTTAATATTTGTATAAATTTGTGGTTCATGAGCTTAATCTCTTAACTTGTAATTTTTGATAAGTTTAGTCTTACACTGCCATCTCACAATTTAACGTTATTCTCGTGCCAACATTGTAAAACTTGTGTAAAAAAATATAGGGTGACAGAGAGTCCTACTTTAAAAGTCTCTTTAACATTTCTCTTTTTAATAAATATTACAGTTCTACATTGAGAAGTTCAAGTGCTTATAAAACACTTCTCCACAAAAGTGCTTGTACGGCCCAAAAATGCTAATAAGTTTTTGGCCAAATATTTTTCAGAAGCACTTTCGAATGCCAAAAACACTTTTAGCTATTTTAAAATCCGTTCAAAACATGTGTTATTCATTTAAGATGTTATATCAGCAGATCATAAGGACATGGTTTTTATATCAATTTAAGTTACCTCTTGTACGAAACATGTGTTATTCATTTAAAATCCGTTCAAAACATGTGTTATTCACTTTTATATCAATTTAAGTCACCTCTTGTATGAAAACGAAACTCGAAACACATCCTTTTTGTGTGTCTAGTTGTTGGCGCCGACTGATGAACCTGATTTTTTATGTACCTGTTTAAACTAAACCAAAACTTGTTTGGATAATAAGGACATGGTTTCATACCTACCAAAAGAAAGAAGATTGGAACACTTTTTATGATGTGAGTTGGGAACGACAAGGATGTCAATAATGTACTGCACATTTGTAATGTGTTTTCAATCTTTTCAACTTGTTAGCCGTTAGTGTTTTAGCCCCTCCTCTCCTCCGAGTGGGAATTCTGCACATGGTACAGTCCGCCCTCCTCCCCATGCAACACATTCTTAAAGACATGGAGAGCCCACAAAATCTGGCTAAAAATAATATTTTCTCAGTTAACATAAAATCTCGTAAAACATATCGTTAGCTCAGTAAATATACTAAATAATTAAAAATTGGAGGAAAATAGTTGCCAAGAAACCATTATCAAGCAGCAGGCATGTCTGTAAAAAAATTATGATTGTCAAGTTTTTTCAAGATATTTTGCGTATTTAATAAGATGAAGTATTATAAGTTATTAGAAAGCTGATGGTACAACAAAAATGATACAAAATAGTTTTTGTGATGGTTTTTATAAAAACTCGCAAAGCCGATAAAAACCTTGAATTATAGTTAAGTGTTTGTGAAAAACAGGAAATTCACAAGATCGTTTCCATAAGTAAAATGTTATAAACTTATAAGCCTATGCATAATATAATGTCCTGCATTAATTTTGAATGTTGTGCAAATTTTAAATCAAATCCTAATTGTTAAATTGGTCAGAATAAAATACCGTATCGATTAAGCATTGACAACCATCATCGAATGACGATATAGCAATTATAGTGATTAACTCAACAAATTTGGCCAATTGTCAAGAAATTAAAGCGTGTCATGGGTCAATGTAGACTCTGTGAAAACCAAGTCTGCGTACGTTGGAAGACCTCGTTTGAACATTTCAATTGAATTATTTGATTTTCTCTGCCACGAAGTGTAAACGAAACTTGCAGCATAACATACGCCGATGAAAACGAAGACCATGCCGAAATGCATCTGATGGTTCCATCAACCAAATTTAAAATTCTAACTGAGCTAGACGGGGCGCCGCCTGTTCCTACTGCCCCGTCACGCTCACGATCTTTTGATCCTCAACGAATCGCGGGAGATTAGAATTCATATACTCAAACAAACGATCAATGCCATAGTTTTCATATAATGTGGAAAACAAAGTATATTTCAGCTACACGAACAATGTATCAACAACATACACGACGGCTACAAATTACGCACACAAATTCAAGACATTACAGTATCACTAAAAGCAACATCGGTTTCTCATTTATGATGAAAAAATATTAACTCGGTTGTTTCCACTGCCAACGAAGGGCCTATATCCGAAAACCTACTTGTCCTTGTACCTCTTCTCCACTTCCTCCAAGTTCTGAATGTCCTTGCACAATTTACAGATGCGAAATAGACACCTGCGCCCAAAATTTGTAGATTGCTATCAAATGACAAGACATATATCAGAGGCCTTAAGTTTACCTTCTTCCTTTTTTCTTTTATGAATTAAAAACAAAAAGAAGGGGGCATTTCATATCTGGCTGACGTACCAGTAAAGCAGACATGCTGAAGCACAAAGAATTACATTCCTTTGAGCCTTGTACATCTGCATGGCATATTATTCGCAACAAAGGAGATGAGTCGAGAACAATTGAATATAACACGGATATAGAAAGAACTTGACTTTTGTATCTCTTTATTGGCAGAGGGGTAAATATGCAATCACTAGACTAGGCTGATCAGCTCTTTTGTCACCTAACTGAATCAAATATGATAAGACTAAACTACGTGCATCAAGTAAAAGTTCAAATAACTTTCCACGCATGAATGGTTCAAAGACAATGCACGAATGGAACCAATTTCCCTAATAAACAAAGAAATCCGCAAATTCCATCTTCTAAACCTTAAAAAAAGAAGGATGATGAACTTGGCTTTGAAACCTTTGTATCTTGATACCTAGAAATCCAAAACAATGGCAACTGTCGTTTTAGACGCGAGCATTATGTTGAGAAATTGTCAAACACTCATTTGCATGGACATATCTATTCTCAATCACTCTAAAGACATCCCAAAGCTGAATGTGCAACAAATTGCAACGCAAGAATTGGACCACATATCAAAATTTTCATGAAATGTACAGCCCAAATGTAGAGATATCTCGTACTAGAATATTTCCAAAAGCATAACCCTTTCTTCCCCCCCTCATCCACAAATTCCCACAAACAAAGAAAGTCCAACAAATGATAAAGAAGCAGGATTCAAGTTACCATCCTATTCCAAAACAACCTAACAATTTAATTCCCTACATTTCTGTATTCGGAGGACTAATTTAAGAAACAGATATGCATTATTGAGCATTTTGATTTTGAGTAAAACTAAGCACGAATATGTGATTATCTCGAAGGTTCCTAAATAAAAAATGCGGTTAATTATAATAAAGCTGCCAGGCAGCATTAGTGAATGGGGAGATCAAAATGTAATTTTCCTTTTTTGTTACAAGATTTCTACTTCAATAAGTTAATTTAGCTGGTTGATCAAGTTCAAGACCAGAAGGCATCATCTGATCAATTTGATCAAATATTAGAGCTTTAAAAGCAATGAAAACCACGGGGAGAGAGAGAGAGAGAGAGAGAGAGAGTAATGGGAAACTGACCGATTTCTCATAGCGGTCACGCTCAGAGGCAGTGCAGATATCAGAGGTGCAGGCCAACCGGTGCTCATTCTTCCAGTATATATCTACACATAATCAAACGAAACAATTGCAAAATCAAACATCAATGGGAACCCATTGTTACCAAAAATCAAACAAAAAAAGAAGAGAAATTGGGAAATCCAAAGCTATATAATGCCCTAAGAACGAGAAATTCGAAACCCCATTTCAAATGAGAGGCCAGATCGCAGACATAATTACAATTAAGGACAATATCAGTGTGATTGGAACGGAAACGGGAGCGAAATCGAGAAAAGAAACGAACCCAGGAGCTGAAATCCGGCGAAGGGGACGATGAAGAGGGCGGGTTGGAGGATTAGAGAGACCAGCGACACGAATCGATTCTTCAACAGCTTGGGCGCCGGAATGGTTAGGAGGAAGGCCAACGCCGCCTCTGCCGCCACCACGTACGTCAATATCATCCACTGCAACCCCATCTTCGCCTCCAATTCCTCTGCCTTTGCTTGCTTCGCTGTTACTTGCTCTACTTCTTCTGATTTTGCAGCTGCCTGAGGGCTTAATCACCAAGTAAAGCATATAGGAAAGAAGGAAGATTAGAAAAGTATCTCCCTCCCTCGGTATGGTTTGGTTTGGTTTGGTTTGTGTCTGATCGGATCGGTTGGGTTGGCCCAAAACCAACATCGTTTGGGCCACAGCCATTAGGCAGTTTTATGGTCCACTCCAAGCCCAAGCTATATTTTCAACTATAAATGGGCCTGATGCCCAAATTTGCAGTAAATCGAGAATGTAGTCTTGTCTATTGTTTGTGATGCTGTGCTATTTCTCATAGAGGTGATCAAGGAACATTAAACGTACATTAGTTGATATACAATTTAAAGGTAAAGGCCTATGAAATCTTAATTAGTCACTCAAGTGATAAAGAGAACGAGACTCTATAAGAACGAGACTCTATAAAGTCACACCTGGAAGGTGACGAAGCCATAAAGTGTGATGATGAGGATACTCACGTCCGTTTATCGTATATCGTACGGTCAAAAATCATTTTAAATATTTTTATTTTAAATTAAACATAAACAGTACTTGATGAAAACTGACCACACGATATATGATGAACAGACACGATTTAAGGATCTCTGGCATCCTCACAAAGAGGATCCAGAGAGGATCCTCATTCCAATTTTTATTGGTAGAGTACGTAGCACTCAGTGGCGGAGCTAGTATAGGGTCCTCGGTTGCCTTGACTCCAACAACTTGAAAAGCCATATGTATATTTGTTTTGTTTTGTATTTGGCTCCTATAAACACCTAAGACAAACTAAATTACAACCTCCTCTTCTTACTTCTTATATTTTCTTCTATCATATTTATCTTCCTTTTCTCTCTTCTTGTATGAAATACTTTAGTTGAAAAGCCTTGGCATCCTTCAACATTACTCTATAGGATCCTACATCTATCCTCGACAAACCTTTACAAATAATAGTAATTGTCGACATATGTTGACATAAACTTTTAGCATATGTTGATAGGAATTGTTATGTGCTTACTAAGTGGTCGACGAAATGATCCAATAAATTTTTTTTGATTGATATTATAATCTTATTATTTAAAAATTCTGACCACACCACTGTTTACGCTTGCACTTGCATGAGCAAGCAAATCACACGTGAAAACCATTAGAGAAGAGACAACAGAGAGAGATCAGCCCAATTAACATGGCAGCGGTATTACCAAACCCCTTCGGGCTGAAATCAAACAACCACAGTCACCATCATCAAATATCTCTTTTTCCATACTTTTTTTTTTTTTTTTCCTTCTCAAACTCATAATCAAACTAAACTAAGAAGAAGAATAAAATAAAACATAAATTCTCCAAAATAAAAAATAAAAAATAAAACATAAAAGCCTTCATGATAAGAAACGGACCTAGCATAACAAAGAAAAACTTTTTTTTAATTAATCTCATTTCTCCAAGGCAACGACTACACATACTTTTTCCTCTTTTATTTCATTCTAACAGTTGTAGACAATTTTCATCTCAGGTTTAAGGCTTGTGGGTGTACAATGAAAATTAGCTTCATCCACAGCAAGGAAGTGTTCACAACAGAGTTCAATCAAGAATCGAACTACCAAGTTGAAAATAAGAATTTATAATGAATATAAGAATTCTTCAACAATCTTGAAAACTCTTATCCATAAGGAGATATTTATAAAAATACAAAAAAAGCAATAATAAAAAATAAATCAAATAAAATCTCTAATTAAATAAAATCTCAAAAATATTTTCTTTTATATTTTCCAACATAAGGCACTGTTAAAAATCCTTACTCCATCAATCAAACAATAAAACAACGTGCTTGGATCTCCATTTATTAATTTCTTCTTTTTACCTAGCCAAGCTATACTTTTGGCCCGCAGTGGCTGGTCTCGTGTAGCACATTAGCATGTTGAATTTGTCTCACATTTTGGCCCGCAGTGGCTGGTCTCGTGTAGCACATTAGCATGTTGAATTGTGCTACATTCACATTCCAGCTGGTCCCGCCTTATCGCAAATACTTTTGGCCCGCAGTGGCTGGTCTCGTGTAGCACATTAGCATGTTGAATTTGTGCTACATACACATTCCAGCTGGTCTGCCTTATCGCAAATATTTTTGGCATATAGTTCATTACTGAAGAATCGAAGACGGTCCATTTGCATTCTAGACTTCTCCCTGCGCTACAAGCCAACAGACCTTGGATATCATACCATGCGGTGACTGGGACACTTTTCAATTGGAATTTTACATACAACAGGTGAGTTCAGTAGTAATTTTTCTATATATTCTCAATAGGTTTTCACACACATGCACACAAGATAATGGAATAGATGATTTAGGACACTGCTGTAGCTCCTTATATATATGAGCTAATCCAAATTAAGGAACTAATCTAGATCGTTTATTCTTTTAATCATCATTCAAAGATTCTCTTTGGAAACTTTTTCGATTTGGAGACCGCTTATAGTGAAATGAGAAGTCTAGAATGCAAATGTATCATGTTCATTGTAGATGCAAATTTCTTCCTCCTTGTTTTCGGACAAAATTGCACCTACAAAACAAACAACACAGGTCAAGGCCAAGAGCCTCACGCGTCCATGATGAATGGGGGGGCTTTGGCCGAAGAACCTCCGATGCCAAAGTTAGAATTTTGAGGGAAAAATGTTTAGAGAATTTAGCAAGAGAATTGGAATTGAGTTTTGGAGAAAATGAGGTGGTTTATATAGGGGTGTGGCCGGCTCCTTTGGGAGGAGGAGGACCGGCCACTTGGATGGTTTTTTGGGTGAGATTCATGATTTTGGGTGAGATTCATGATTTGTAGCTAATTAATAAATTAATTGAATAATAAATCAATTAATTAGTTAATTAATATAATTTGAAAGCAAAGATTTGGGGGTTACCTTGTGGAGAAGATTTGATGAGGATGGATGAAATAGGTTATAAATAAATATCTATTTTGGGCACTTTTGACTTGATTAAGGGATGATTGTCCATTGCTCGCGTGTAGGAGTTCCGGTATTTCTCGAGGGTAATTTTGTCATTTGCATCTTAAAATCCACGTGTCATCTTCATATTCTTCTTGATTATTTTTTGCTCCACATTCATATTTTTCCATAATCGATTATGTCAAAAGAAAAAAACAGTGAAAAAAAAAATGTTCGATGCAAATCTTTACCTGCCAATATAACTTATATAAGCATCGGAACAACGGGTCGAGACACATGAACCACGTTTAACATTATTATTTGAGGAATAGTACTCGTATCTTGTAATTAAAGAGAAGAGGATATTTAAAAAAAAAGAAAAAAAAAAAGAAAAAAGAAAAAAAAAAGAGAGGATAATAGTGCATCACCAATAAATGAAAGACAGGACATCAAAGATGAGATTACAGTTAAAAACAGCAGGTTCACGTGCTGCCTTTGATTTGCCTATAAATACCATATACCATGTTGGAGTTCGGCAAATCATCAAACATCCAATAGAAAGAGCAAAAGAGAGAGATTGAAAGTGAGAGATCAGAAATGGCATCACAATTGCCAAGCACTCTTGCCCTGAAATCAAACAGTAACAACAAATACTTGCGCTACATACACGAAGGTGACTTCCAAGGGTTTCTCCAATTCTCCGGAGACGATGTTGTGAGCCCATACACAAAATTGCACGTGGAGCCGGCCTCAAATGGTGGCAACAACGGCGGCCTAGGGCTGGTGAATATAAGATTCGCTTACAACAACAAATACTTGAGAAGACAAGACAAAGACCACTGGTGGATTGTAGCCGGGGCTGATGAACCAGTGGAAGATAAATCCCTTTGGTCATGCACACTCTGGGAGCCTCAGGTTGTCGTAGTAGACCACAACAACAACAACAAAGTCCTCCTCCGACTGCGCCACGTGCAACTGGGACACTACGCAAGGCCACTCTCGGCAAATGCCTTCCATTCGTGCCTGTTCGCATCCCAAAAGAATCCCGACACTCAAACCTATGAGGATGTCTTTTCAGTCACCGACTGGGAATCCTTGGTGATTTTCCCCAAACTTGTTGCCTTCAAAGGCGACAATGACCAATACCTCACCCCCAAATCCATCGATGGACACCCCCATCTGCAGTTCTCAGCCTCTGGTCTCATTGATACGTCGGTGGGGCACGAGGTCTTCACCGCAGGTGATGGAAGCGTTCGCATAAAGTCCACTCACACTCAAAATTTCTGGAGGCGTACTAGCACTAAAGATTGGATCTGGACAGCCACAAACGACGCCACCAACAAGGACTCTGACATGCTGTTTTGGCCAGTCAAACTCGAGGCTGCCGACCACAACAATACTGACAATATTAATGTTGTAGCTCTCCGCAACTTGGGCAACAACAACTACAGCAAGAGATTCACTACCGGGTCCAAGATTAGTTGTCTCTGTGCGAACGTGCCTACAATTACCGTAGAGGCGCACCTGGCAGTTGAAGAGCCTGTTCTGTCCAGAAAAATCTCTGATATCGGTTTCCGTCTCACCGATGCTAGGATCTATGATAAAAGCGAGATCGTCGTGGCCACTGGAATAGCCGAAAACCGCACCAAAGAACCCACATATGCAATCATCCCGCTGGTCTACATGGACACTAGGGCTAGTACTTGGAATTCCATTGTCGATCACGTCTCATTCACGTCCCTCATCCCAACCACCATAACTTCCGCCACTCTATTCATCGTAGACGAAAAGGACAACGTTAAAGTAGTGGGTGATCAGTTTACTGGAGTCTATGAGTGGGGAAAAGCTCGCACATCACAAACTACAATTGTGACTGAATTTCCGGTTGTTGTGAAGCCAATGACTCGGGTGAAGGTGAGCCTGATAGCAACAAAGGGTTCATGCGATGTTCCCTTCTTCTACTCTCAGAAAGACACTCTTGTTAGCACTGAGAAGAAAATCGTTACCTACTCCAAGGAGGGTGGCGTTTATACGGGTGTCTGTTTCTACAACTTGAAGCACAAGGAAGAAGAAGAACCACTGTGATCATATATAATTTGATCGATACTTGTGGGTAGCATCTCTAAAAGTATCACGCTTTGCATGCTTTGATGTGGATTCAATAAAACTGCATGCATGAATGCATATGTAAGCTAGCTACGATAAGTTATTTAATATCTATTACCAGAATAAATAAAACTGCATGCATGAATGCATATGTAAGTTATTTAATATCTATTACGAGAATAAATAAAACTGCATGCATGAATGCATATGTAAGCTAGCTACGATACGTTATTTAATATCTATTACGAGAATAAATAAAAGGGTGTGCTTCTCTTTCCTTTTACTATTGAGAGTCCTAGTCAGGTTTCACTTCCATGATTCAAGGGCTTTAATTAAATTGATCTGTCAAAACACAAATCAAACATATATATGTGCTTTACCCTCGCCATGTATGTTTCATTAGTTCTGAAACAACAAAGTTAAGAAACTGATGAGAAGGAGCTAGTGATTCACTACTAATTAGCGAGACACTCTTATTGTATTTAAGTTTCATGTGCTTAATGTTAATATGCTTATGTTGAGAGTACAAATCTCACATTCACATAGGAGAATTGAAGTATTTTCTAATAGTTTAAATGATTTTGGGCGGTCTCTCTCGTTGTCAATTGATTTTGGTACATGCATACATAGATTCATGGATTATTTATGCTGAAAATATGCTTTGTAAGCAGTAAGCACCACATTTGCTGAATATATATCTCTCTCAAAAAGCCAAACAAAAGCACTATAGTTTGGGGTTCACAATACTTATGCAGACTCTTCTCCCTTTATTAAGCAATTTGATATGTTACATGTGGATAACATAATAGGTTGTTAAAAAGAAACAGCTATTATGTTCAATTTGTCTCTTCTACTAAGCAGTTTGTTGATATCTTAACAAGGGTCTGTCTACACTCTATTTCAATCTCAATATCATAATCTTAGGCTTGAATCCCCTGAGCTTTAGAGGGATGTCAAGTCTATAAATCCTATGGATGTAATCATGCCAAGTGGCATTAGATTATAGAGCTTATTGTAACTAATTCTAGAAGCTGTTAGTAGTGGTTGTACATCAGTGTATCTATAACAAACATATTGATTGTAATCGTTCTGTCATTACTGAACAGATTAGTTGCTTCATGTTTTCTCTCTAAAACTCTTTGTTTTGTATTATTACATCCTCATCCAAAGGACATGTCAACTTTGTTTATATAGAAACCTCTTACACTCACAATTACAACATTACCCCTTAACCAACTCAATCCTTGTAACTACCTTAACTAATACTAACATGAACACCCAACCCAACCCCCACCGCCCCCCCCCCCCCCCCCCCCCAAACACCACAAAAAAAAACGAAGCTGGGAACTTCCAAGCTGAGATTGCTACAATGTCGAAGAAACATTGGGCTATGCAGTCCTTTAGTAAGAACATCTGCAAATTGTTCTTCTGTAGGAATATATTGCACAATTAGGTTCTTTTTTTTAACTTTCTCTCGAACAAAATGATAATATGTGTCTACGTGTTTCATTTGAGAATTAAAAACATGATTAGAACTTAAGGCTAATGCAAACATGGAGGTACTAAGATGTATTGATGAACATTCTTGAGCAGATATCGAATCCAAAACACATCATCTGCACAATGTGCTAGAGCCTTGTACTCCACCTCTGTCGAGTTTCTAGAAACTGTAGATTGTTTCTTAGACTGCCAAGAGATTGAATTGGAACCCAAACCACATATCCAGTAATTGATCTTTCAGTATTGATATCAGCCACTTAATCAGAATCAGAATAGTCAGTTATATGAAAGTCAGTTGACTCTGTGTATTTTGATCCACATTGCATTGTCCCTCGCAAGTATCTCAAAATTCTCTTAAAGAAATGTAAATGTAACTTTGAAGGATGTGTCATGAATTGGCATACTATATTAACAGAAAGAGCAATATCAAGCATAGTGAAGGTTAATTACTGAAAAGCACCTACAAGGCTTCTATGGTGACGTGGATCAGATAAAGGAGGACTTTCGGCCACAAGCAATTGTGTATGAGCCTTGGAAGGTATAGAAGTTGGTTTACAATGCTTAATTCTTGCATTTTTCAACAACTCCTTGGCATACTTGGATTGATTAACAAACATGGATCAATCTTGTTGGTATTAAATCAGCAATCCTAAGAAGTATGTAAGTCTGCCTATATTTTTTAGATCAAACACTCAACAAGGCTTGTAATCACTGATTAAACCTTTATAGGACTTGAACCAGTAGGGATTATATTATCAACATATAACAAAAGAAGTATAACATCTTCATCATCAATTTTAATAAACAAACTAGTACTAGACAATGATGCTTTGAAACCAAGTACAGGTAGATAACTTGTAAACTTGGAATTTCAAGTTTTAGGAGCTTGTTTGAGCCCGTAAAGTGACTTAACAAGTCTGTAAACATGATTTGGATATTTAGAATCCGTAAAGCCCTATCGTTGCTTCATTTAGACCTTCCTCAAGACCCACGAGGTTTTGAGAATTCATGTAAGACTTTTTATTGATATTCTTGAGGGTAAGCCCTCGTTTAGGCAATTTTTTGGGCCCCAATGTTATTTTTTTGGGTAAATTACACAAAACTACCTCAACTATGAGTCGAACGACACTATCATACCTCATTTTTTAAAATGACAATGTCATACCTCATCTTACAAATTTGTTCCAATGTTAGACCTCCCTCAGTTTTTCTGTTAATTTCTCTGTTAAATGTTGACGTGGCTAGAAGCGGAGCCCACTCACTAATTCAACTGGATTAAAAAATAATTAAATATATTTTTAATAATTAAATATTATAAAATTAAAATTATTTTTTATATAAAATTAAAATCCAACCTTCCCTACCCGTCCCACCAGTTGGATTAGTGAGTGGGCCTCGCTTCTAGCCATATCAACATTTAACAGAGAAGTTAACAGAAAAACTGACGGAGGTCTAACATTGGAACAACTTCGTAAGATGAGGTATGATATTGTCATTTTTAAAAGATGAGGAATGATAGTGTCGTTCGACCCATAGTTGAGATAGTTTTGTGTAATTTATCCTATTTTTTTCCTCACTTATTTTTTACGTTTTTTGTTTAAATATTGCATTTTATTTTTGTTGGAGATTCAAATATTCTATGGAAATACATATGTGGCTCAATTAATAGAATTTGCTTTCAAATGCCTTATAAAGTTTTCATTAATGCTTACCAAAAATATTTTGTGAAAATAATAAATTTTCATTTTTGACAATAAACGCGGGTACGTTGGTACAAAATTCATTATAAAATCTATTTGCTTTCAAATATCAACAGAAAGCAACAAGCCTATATGTACATTCCTCATATATAACAATAACTCATGTTGTCCCATAGTTCGGGTCTTACTACTTTGCCTGAAGTATGTAAATGGGGAGGAAAACCGTTGTCCTATAAAAGAGATCCCTCCCTCATATTAGAGAAAGGCAACCCTAGCTTCTCTACTATTTCAAAGTAACATGCCACTATGTAACTCACATTTACATAGTGAAACTGGATATGCACCAGTGTTGACATACCTCAACTTAAGGTGAACCACGATATATCCTGTATTCTTTCTGTTTGTGTAATTTACGATTGGATCCAAGTTTGTCCAAGATCCCACTCACTCAATTTTGTGCATTATATGTTACAAAGTTTCAAACAAAATACTCTGCAGTCATCGATTATATATGAAAGTTAGACAAACGCTTATTCATACCGTGCATGTAAAAATAAAATAACTATCTCTATAAAGTATAAACAAGGCTATAACTGGAACAAAAAAGTTTGAAAAATATATTGTTGACCCTAGAAATTATAAAGCCTACATGGTGCACATGTCGAGTAATTACGAGCTAGCTACGTTCTTCTTGCGAATATGAGCGTGCCAACTCGCAACCGATCTTGGTCGGGTGACTAAAATAGATGTGGTGACGGTGGTATCGAATGCGTTGCTGACTTCTGTATTGAAGGAATACGGCTAAGGAAAGATCATGTTTCAACCTTGAGTTCTAAAACCTGAAGACAAGGTTGCTTACATCACTGCAAAGCTCAGGATCTCCTGCACCAGGTTCAGCTCATCGACTATATTCGTGAGAATACAGGTCCATCAAATCGATATCAGGCTATAAAGACATGGGTACTCAAAGGAGATGAGTGTCTTTATGGTGAACGTGGTTCAACAATCTATATGCCGAGCTGCAAAATGCACATGAGAGTAACTAATCATAGAACACTTCACTTCATTAGGAAGCTAATGAAGTGACCCTTTTCGGTGAAAAAGTTAGAAACTCTTCATTGGCCAAGACTTGGATAGATGACCAATTAACGAGTAGAAGTGCTGTTTACTGATCTGAATTGAAGGTGCTTCTGATTTGCTTAGTTATACGGCTCTAGTGTTGTTCACTTATCTGAACTAGTTAAAGATGTTGCCGGTTGTCAACATAGTGTTGTTTACTTGTTCAAACTGAAGATGTGCTGGTGGGAGAGTTAGGATAGTGTTTTTCTCAAAGGGTATGATAAGGGTTTCGTATAGAGCAAGGGTTTTCGCATAGAGTGTTTTGAGTTGTTTGTTAAATTGAGTTGAATGGGCATTTTCTATTGCAGAACCTTCTATATTTATAGGTAACGCACCTGGGATAAACAAGCCTGCCTAAGTTGAGTTCTAAGAGGACTGTATTTGCTTGACATCTGCTTGAATATTCTCCTTATCCTTTTGTGGCCAAAACCCCATCTTCATCCAGTCTCAGCCTTTTTAGTTCCAAACTAGGACTCTAAATCTAATGTCATTATTACACTCATCCATCTTTATCTATCACACATACATTTCGATCATTTGGATAATTCGTATTTATCCAAGCTGAATCTGATATCTGGCAATTTCAATTCGTATAAGACTCGACTAGCCACCCACACTTGATCTCTTCATAATCCTTCCTTCATAAAGACTTGATCAAATTGATCTTATTTCAGGGCTAAAAGCCCACTGGCCTAGAAGATACACATTGAGTAGAGGTTCAAGATTCTCAGAAGGATCTTCTCAGCTCAAATTATTATTTCAGACCGAACATATACAAACAGATGAATGAGATTAATTATAAGTAAAAATACAAAAACTCACATTGGGAGTTATGGATAATCAAGCTCGAACTGATGAGTTCCACCACGTCAGGGTATTTTACCATTTCTTGCGTCAGTCCAATGAGGTCTCAGCCATCCCTGTTCATATTAATTAAAGAGAGAAACAAGGAGAAATGCTAATAACAAATAAGAACTATTGTTACTGTCTTATTGATTGATCATAAAGAAAATTGATCTTTTATAGTAAAGGATAATTTCCATTTTGTGACTCTAAAGTTATTCAATTTTCGGCTTTTTGTATCTAAATTTCTTTTCGTCTAACAATGAACTGCTGTACTGGTACGGTTATGAAAAAAAGGAAAAACATTTGCATTTGCCAAATGACTTATCCATGTGGATAACATATTATTATCATATAAATTTTTTTATTGAAATCGTTCAATTTATTAATTTTTATTTAAAGATCATTGTTACGTGAATTATTTGAATCGAAAATGATTTAATCTTCAAAACAACCTGTTGATCTGGCCGTGGCTGACCAGCGGGACGAAGGTAAAAGCAGTTGGTTTGCACATTGTTCAAGCCTGAGCTTGTTGGACCTGCAGACAAAGACAACAACAATGTGCTCTGCTAACTACGCCACGTGCAAACCGGTCTCTGTACAAGGTCATTCGTTGAAAACAGATTAGAACTACGCCTGAAAGAATTAAGTCCTGATCCCCAACAAGTGGATGTCTACAAGCCAGTCCCGTGCAAGAAGCCGTGTTGTAGAGGTTCAATAATATATGGTGGACGAATGTATTAATTCATGCGTATAATGATCTAGCTAGCAAGGTTATTAATTTGTAATTTTGGCCTCGCGACTTTTTCAATTTTTCCTCAGTATACCGAAGGCCATTCATTTGTCATAATATTTTCTATAGAGTAATGATATTCATACCATATTTTTGTATCACATTTTTATACCATATTATGTGATATTTGATGTGAACAGCCACATCATTTGAATTAATCAAAATTTTAAATTTAATTCATTATTTAA
This sequence comes from Pyrus communis, assembly GCF_041283825.1. Lineage (NCBI taxonomy): Eukaryota > Viridiplantae > Streptophyta > Magnoliopsida > Rosales > Rosaceae > Pyrus > Pyrus communis. Next base: position 572,096 of record NC_142578.1, read on the forward strand.
TAAACTAATAATTAAGAAAAACTAGTTAATTAAATGATGATTGTGGTATACGAGGAGTCTTTCTCCTTCATTTCCTTGAGTTTTGCAAAATTTTCAAATAATGTGGTTGTCCACGTCAGATACCACCTAAGATGGTATAAAAACATGGTATGAATATCATTACTCTTTTCCATACGTTTCAACTTTTCAAATCAAACAAAATGGTTGACTACCCATTACGTACCATTACTCGACCAAGATAAGTTTTCCATGATTTGCATATAATATTCAAAGTGTATCTTTTCAACCTTGGACAGTTTCAGCAAATATTACGTTAGTTTCTTTCTTTTGTCAGTTAAATAAGCAGGCCAAAAGTTGGAAAAAAAAAAAAAAAAAAAAAAAAAAGGCAGGCCAAAATGGGAGAGGGCAATGTTCGCACTCTTGGCTTAGGTCACATATCAAACATGCATTTGTTTTATCTGCGTACGTGACATTGTCCCTGAGAGAAATGGTCAGTTGTCCAACCAAATCTGGCGTCAGTTTAATGACTTGAGCTAATTAAACAACTCGCTGTTGAAGGCTTGCACATAATACATATATACCTCATCAACTTTTGATTTGTATTTTGTGGAAGGAGAGAAACTGAGAGAAAGATTAGTTAAAGACTAAGAGAGCGATAATTAAAGACCAAAAGAAGCTATTACACTTGCATAATCCAAAGTAACTCTTTTCCCCGATCGAGTTTCTTTTCAAGATCCGGTGTTGCATATAGAAACTTTCTAAGTTTCACTACAGGATCTACCTTTAAAAAACTACTAGAAGGGAAAGCATCTATATTCGAGTCCTTATTAATCACACAGTCGCAGAATCCCCCACCGATATTACCTTCCTTCTCATGGCCAGGCAGCCATGGCTGTCTTCACTACCATCTTCCATCCCCACTTTTAACTTCCTTCTCATGGCTAGGCAGCGATAGCTGTCTTCACCACCATCTTCCATCCCCACTTTTAACCAAGTCCGTTACCATCGTCTACTATAAATCCGTCACGATTTCTAAGGCTCCACTGTATTTTCTAACAAGTAATCCCCAGACTTTTATTTCTCGTCATAACCATAAGCACTTGTTAAGAAAAATTTTAACAAAATATTCTACACTAATCATGTGTTTTATGAAAGTTGACAATCACTTACTTAATTCTTAGAAATACATGCTATACCGATAAACAAGGCTGGAAACTAATGAACAAGGCAATGACATCAGTTATTTACCAAATCTTTCGTCACTGGCCTGGATGCCCATATCAATTAAATACTAAGAATAAATATTACTCTCTAATAGTTTATCGTATCGAAACAGATAAAAAAAAAATTATATAAGCAGATCAGGAAAAAAATGACCATAAATAGGATAGCTGGCTTATAAATAGTTTACCATATGCTCTCATGTGATCATAAAACAAAAAAAAAAAAAAAAAAAAAAAAAAAAAAAAAATTATTATTGGTATTTCAAATTCTCGTTATGCACTACAAATTTTTATATTAAAAAAAAAAAATACACACTTGTGAAGAGTGCACAAGGAAAATTTTGGAATGTCAATAAAATTTCTTTAAAAAAATATACATAATTTGAAGAGTGCTACTAATCCCACCCCATTGTCCTATTTTCCCACCCACCTTTTAATAAAATAGTAATAACATGTTTAATTTTCTAGAAAAAGACTTTTCAACCCCTATTTTGTTTCTCTCTCCCTCTTGCTTCACTCTTTGGTTTATCTCTTATCGCCTTCTACATCGACTGCTATGGCTTCTCCACCAACCGCCACCGTCTCTCTCTCGCCCCATGTTTACCATTTTAGTACATAAGTTCTCTCTCTTTGTCCCTAATAAGCGCCATGCACATGATGACACTTTTTAGGCGTCATAGAATTGTTTTTAATGGCATTTGACCAATATAACATCCCACATCGTCCAGGGGAGTGGATCTTGTAAGCCTTATATGTATATTCCCATCTCTACCTAGCACAAGGCCTTTTGGGAGTTCACTGGTTTCGGGTTCCATTGGAACTCTGAAGTTAAGCGAGTAGCGTGCGAGAGCAATCCCATGATGGGTGACCCACTAGGAAGTTCTTGTGTGAGTTCCCAAAAACAAAACCGTGAGGGCGTGGTCAGGGCCTAAAGCGGACAATATTATGCTACAGTGAAGTCGAGCCCGGGATGTGGTGGGGACTCGGGCCGAGATGTGACAACCAACGCTGTGAATCTCTCTCTCTTTGAATCTAGCGTTCATCCCATCTCACTCTCTTCGAATCTGGAATTTTTCTTTGGAATTCATTCGCACCTGCCTTCATAAATTCTTGCCATCTTCTGCAAAGGAACTGAAATGTAGAGGAATTGAAATTTTGCACTCTTTGAATTGAAATTCCTTTATTCTTTGAATTTGAAATCCCGACTATGGTGGCCATTTTTTCCCCAAAATCAATTTAAATAAGCTTGAATTTACCTGATTAGGGTTTGATTACTCTACATATTATTCTATGCAAATGATATCGTCTCATATTGGAGTACGATCATGGTGATTGCAAATTTTGGGTTTGTTTTATTAGATTAGGTCTCATCCAATTTTCAAGGCATCTCATTGTAGTGCCTTCAGAATTTTTCACAAATTTTTGGAATTTGGATATAGAAAATTTTTACAAAAATTTTGTTTTATTAGGTTAAGTTCCATCCAATCATCTATGTTGTCCTCTTGGTTATGAAAACGGAACAATGGAGCCGTGGTGAAGGTTATTTTAGGAATTATGGTGGGTGGAAAAATAGGATTTCAAAATTTTAAACCTTTATAGTGGGTGAGTTTATAATGTGGATGGGGAAATAAGATAATGAGGTGGGTCTATCAACACTCAATTTGAATCATTAGTGTGGACACATTATGTGAACATAGAAAAAAAAACCTATATACTAAACCATCATCTAACTTATGTAAACAACAAAAAAAAAAAGGCAAACTGCAGCTGGTAGCAATTTGCTTTTATAAATAGAACTAATATAGGTGGTTCCGAGAAGAGTAGATGAGAGAATTAAGAGGGATGGAAGAGAGAAATATATCATACCCCAATTAACATGGCAGCGCAAGTGGCCTTCTATCACATTAGTGGAGCAGAGTGTTACCCTGCACTACCGTGTGAGTTCGAACCCCATCGACTTCTTAATTTAACATCTAATCAAACAATTCTATCGTTCGACAAAAAAAAAAATTAACATGGCTCATAAAATTTCTACTAAAATCAAACAACAACAAAAAATACTTTCTCCGAAATTGAATAGTTTCGATTATAAAATTTCTACTATGAAAATATGTTTGTAAGTGGAGGAATGAGCTCATCTTATGCCGGCACTTCAAGTATTATCTTGCTCCGGAATTGAACAGTTACAATTATAAAATTTCTACTATTAAAATATGTTTGTAAGTGGAGGAATACTTGTATTATTCTTTGGATAATACTTGTATCCCCCATGACACCCTTTGCAAATAATGTATTTTCACTGGATAGTTTTAAAATTGAAGTTCAATTTTTTAATCTTCATTTGATGATTATCTCTCCAAAAAATCATTTGAATTAGAGATTGTTTATGCAGCCAAGTGTATGGAACAAAATCGACGGTATAAGTATCAAGTTTATAATTATGATGAACCGTCCATTTATTTAGTACTTTTGAATGACTAAACCATCTTCAATTCAAATGATTATATATAAATATTATCTTCAAAAATTGGGAAATATAAAGATTTTGATATAAATTTATATAATAAAGATACATTATTCATAGAGGTGAAATATGCGTCTTCACTAAAAGAAATGCAAGTATTATTCTTATTCTTTTACCAAATCGTTCGTTCCTTATTCTTTTACCAAATCGTTCGTCACTAAAATGAAATCAGCCATGTTTATATTAATTAAAGACTAAACCATTACTACTTTCCTAATAGCTAATAGTTGATAACCAATTTGTTCCCCCCTCCACACCCCTATTGGATGAGTATATAGGCTAAGTAATAGTTATTGCACGTGAGAAACATGTGCATGTATGGTTTACTAGATAAGATAGTATAAATAGCTTTTCCCTCTTTTATATTTGAGTAAGTTGTAATTTCAGAAATATTAAGAGAAAGATATAGAGAGTTTTCTTTTGGCTTCTTCTTCAAGCTTTCTTCCATTATCTTTCTTGATTTCTATGGAATCCATCTCTGTTGTTAATATGGTATCAAGAGTTGTTTTCTTGCTTGCGCAATGGTACTGGTTTAGTGTTTCCGCTGCTTCGACTGGTAAGCAGGTGGTATTACCTGGTCTTTGTATCTAGAAATGTGTTCTGTGTGTTAAAAACCCTAGAGAATTTAGTGTTCTTTCTTCTGAAATTTAGTTTGAATTGAAGTGATTTGAGTTGATTGAAGGCCGATGCCGTAATTTTCTGGTTAATCGAAGAGTTATATGTTGATTTGTTGAAAGGCCGAAGCCAAATTTGTTGCGAATTTTAGTTTCTTGAAGTAATTGAAGTAATTCAAGGCCGATTGCCATTGTTGAAGTATATATGTGATTCTTGCTTCTCTGTGAGTGTATAGTGATTGTTTTGCTAATTGGAAATTAGATCTGCAATTCTTGTTCATCTGGGGTTATTCACCGACTCAATTTGCATCTGGGTTGTTCTGGGTATTTTTTTTTTCTCGCATCGACATTGTTTGATTTCTTCTGTCTGGTTTCATACTATGGCAAATCAAGTGCGGATTGAAAGTTTGCTGGGTATGCTCATTATTAAATTGAATGATGACAATTTCATTAAATGGAGCTACCAATTTGGATCAGTTCTTCGTGGTTATGATTTCTTTGATCATTTTACTGGTGATTCTGTGTGCCCTCCCAAGTTTGTTATTACTTCTGAATTAGGAGTTACCAATGAGATCAATACTGCTTATAAAGAATGGGTTAAGATTGATATGGCATTGTTAAGTCTGTTACTTGCTACCCTCAGTGATGATGCTATAGAATATGTGGTAGGATGCAAGACTTCTCATGAGGCATGGACTGCTTTACAGGATAGATATATGTCAGTGTCTAAAGCTAGTGTAAATCATCTCAAAGCAGAGTTACATACAATGCAGAAAGGGGGCGATACTATTGATAAATATCTGTTGAGATTAAAGACCATTAAAGATCAATTACAGGCTGCTGGAGAGAAAGTATCAGACAATGATCTCATCATTGTTGCACTCACTGGTTTACCTTCTGATTATGATATGATTCGGACTGTTATTTTGGCTCAAGACTCAAACATTACACTTAAAGAGTTTCGGGCTCAACTAATTGGTGCAGAGAAGACAATTGAAACCAGAATGCAGTCTTTGGTACAAAGTATGTCTGCCATGTATGTCAATGCTCAAGCTTCTAATGATCATACTAGAGGGTCTTCCAATCAGTACCCTGTCTCTTCCAATTCATCCGGTAGTGCTTCTAATGTACCATTTTCTCCGGTTGTTGGTTCTGGTTATTCTGGCAGTTCATCATCTGGTCCAGGTTATCCTGGTAATCAATTTCAGTCAAGTGACTACTCAGGCAATAATATGTCTGGCAGATCATTCAATGGTAACAATTATCGGCCAAGAGGAAATGGAGGATATAGGCAGAAATTTAATGGCTCGAGATCTGGCAATTCTTGGCAGCAGTGGTCAGGAAATACATTCAACAGGTTTGAGCCTATTCCTGAGTGTCAGATTTGCTCGAGAAAGGGTCATGTAGCAGTTACTTGTCGTTTAAGGAATGATAATGGTATGAATGTGCCTGAATGTCAAATCTGTGGTAAACGGGGTCATATTGCCTTGAATTGTAGGCATCAGAGCAATTATGCTTATCAAGGTGCTCAACCATCTCCTTCCTTATCTGGCAATGTTGCTTATCAAGGGGTTTCTGTGTCTCCTCGTGGTGTTGATATGGGCATGGTTCCTCCTCAGTCCCAGTTTGTTAACCATAATTCATTTCCCCAGTTTTTTAATGTTCCTCAATCTTCTTCATTCATTTCTCCATCTGTGCCATCATCTTCTGCTGGTTTTCCAGCTATGAATGCTCAAGCCTCTGCAGCTACTTCCAATGGAGACTCTTGGATTCTTGATACTGGGGCTTCTCATCACATGACTCCAGATTTAACAGTTCTTGATCATTCTACACCATATGAAGGCACTGAGAAGATAATCGTTGGTAATGGTGAAGGTTTGGATGTCCAAAATATTGGTCATGGCACTCTACCGTCTTCCTCTCATATTTTACATCTTAAGAATGTCTTACATGTGCCAATGTTAAATGTTAATCTTTTATCTGTTAAGCAATTATGCCGAGACAATCATAGTTGGTTCATTTGCGATGACATTCGATTTTTTGTACAGGACAAGGCAACAGGGGCCATCCTCCATCAAGGCCAGAGTAGCATGAATGAGTTGTTCAGAGTTCCTGTGCATATTTTTCCAACACTGTTTCATAAAGGTGCAATTTCTTCTGCCTATTTGGGATGTAAAGTGCAATCTTCTTTGTGGCATCAGCGAAGTGGTCATCCATCAAATGCTATCTTAGCCACTATGCCTAAGAACTCCAATGTAGTTTGTTCTTCTGATCCCATTAGTACAGTTTGCTCTCATTGTCTTGAAGGAAAGATGAGTAGACTTCCATTTTCTGATAGGGTTGATATAGTAGATATACCTTTTCATAAGATTCATAGTGATGTATGGGGGCCTTCTCCAGTTGTTTCAGTTGAGGGGTTTCGCTATTATGTGTCGTTTATAGATGAAGCTACTCGATTTGTATGGATTTTTCCTATAATGAATAAATCAGAGGTTTTCAATTCATTTGTCAAATTTTGTGCTTATGTTGAGAACCAATTTCAGTCCAAGATTAAACTTTTCCAATCTGATGGAGGTGGAGAGTTTGTTAACACTGCATTTAAGGAATTTTTTACTACACATGGTATTTTACATCAGATTTCCTGTCCATACACACCTCAGCAGAATGGTATTGCTGAGAGGAAGCATAGACATCTGCTTGAGACAGCAATAACATTGTTATCTGTTGCTAAGTTACCACATAAGTTTTGGTCATTTGCTGTAGCCCATGCTGCATTTCTGATTAATAGGATGCCTAGCAAGACTCTTCATATGGATTCCCCTTTTGGAAAATTGTTTGGCAAGCAACCTGACCTGGTTCATTTGAAGGTTTTTGGTTCTGCAGTCTATCCATACCTCAAACCATATAATATTACTAAACTGCAATCCAGATCCACTCAGTGTGTTTTATTGGGATATCCTCGAGGGTATAAAGGTGCTTTGTGTTATAATATGTTCATTGGGAAAATTCTTATTTCTCGCCATGTTTATCATGATGAGACTGTGTTTCCTTACAAGAAAGATGTCACTGCAGCTGCTGGAACTATTCCTTCTTCTGGTTCCACTGGTCAGATGAAACCTATTCTTGTTAAGTTGTCGATTCCAATGGCACAGGTTGTTCATGATGGATATCCTCCAGATTTTCAGACTGTTTCAGCTTCACAACCTATCAGATCTGTTTCTTCAGGTTCTTTGGAAAATGCACAGGACTCTGTCTCCCCTGCTACTCTGTCCAGTCCTTCTTCTTTGTTGCCTGTCCTTCAACCACAACAGTCCCATGTGGAGTTCCCTCCTATTACCTCACCCACTTCCTCTCTGCCTGAGAATGTGTCTATATCCCAAGGTATTCAAACCAGATTGAGAACAGGTGCTATTACCAGAAAGGATTATTCTGCTTTGACTGCTATATTTCCAGAAGTGACATCCTTGACTCTTGAAGATAATTCTCATTTCTCAGGAGGTTTCACGTTTATTGCTGACATTGTGGATGTGTCTGAACCATCTAGTTTTAAACAAGCCTCTCATATACCTCAATGGCAGGTGGCCATGCAAGAAGAGTTTGATGCTCTTCAATCCCAAGGCACGTGGACCCTTGTTCCTAACTCCTGTGAGAAGAATGTGATTGGAAGCAAGTGGGTGTATAAAATTAAAAGAACTAGTGATGGATCTATATCTCGTTATAAAGCTCGGCTGGTGGCTCAAGGTTTTAACCAAGAAAAGGGGCTGGATTATACAGAAACCTTTAGTCCAGTTGTTCGTCATACTACAGTGTGTTTAGTGTTAGCATTAGCTGCAACCCATCACTGGGAACTTTGACAACTCGATGTGAAGAATGCATTTCTTCATGGCGACTTGCAGGAAGAAGTCTATATGAAGCAACCTCAAGGCTTTGTTCATCCTCACTTTCCTACGCATGTTTGCAAATTGGTTAAGTCTCTTTATGGCTTAAAGCAAGCTCCTCAAGCTTGGAATGATAAAATTACTAGTTATCTGCAAGCAATTGGTTTTGAAGCCTCTTTGTCTGATTCTAGCTTATTTGTTCAGACTGTTGGGACTGATGTTGTTATTCTGCTACTGTATGTCGATGACATTATCATTACAGGGTCTAATTCTCAAATGATTCAGTCTGTGATCACAACTCTTAATGCTGCTTTTGATTTGAAGGATATGGGTCGATTGTCTTATTTCCTCGGGCTTCAGATTACCTATAAATCTAATGGTGATCTGTTTATTAATCAAGCCAAATACACTAAAGATTTGATTCACAAGGCTGGAATGGATGACTGTAAACTGATGCGAGAATTATACGCACACAAATTAAACCCTCTTTTTGACAATTGTAGTAAGTATGTAAGTAGGGATCGTTCTGGACCGGGGATTAGGAGGGATTGTTAATCACTTGGATTTGACTCAAAAACGCTAAAAACACAATCTAAAACACTATACTAGACTCAAAGAATGCAAAACTAAACTTTAAAACACTAAGACAAACCAAAGACTCAAAATGCTTTAAAGCATAAACTAAATTGATTTCTAACTAAATTGAACAATAAGGTAAAGGGGGATTTAGGTTTTGATTAAACTAAATGACAGATTGTAAATTAAAGCATAAGGAAATGAAGTAAACACAAAATGAATGAATCAACAGCTAATAAAAAGAGATAGCACAAATGGAGATGAAGCTAGAGATTCGATTTCACCATTGCCAAGCCAAGTCCATGCTTGTTAAGTCAGATTATACTCATCCCTCTACTTATTTCTTGGGTTTGTTTCACTTAGATATGATCAGCCATATGATGTGTGGATTTGATCAAATGTCTCTAATCATGAGCCTAATTGTGATGTGCAACTTTGGTTCCTAATCAAGACTATGTAGTGCACAAGAAACTTTCACAAAACCAAAGGGAACACTCGGCAGGATGTTTGCAAAACATTCCCTTCATTCATTCACATATCTACCAAGATTATGCATGATGTGTGCTTTAATCTTGGCTAAACAACCTGTGGTTAATTCAAATGATGATCAAGCATTAAAATCAACACACAAAGTCACAATTAAATCGGAGAATGAAACAAGAAATAGATAGATTAAATGAGAATTCCGAATTAACTACATGGCAATCTTGCAAGGCTACATCGAATCCCTAGAGAGAGATTAGTTACACTTCATGTTTACAAAAGGTTTGACATAAAAATATATAACATGAGTGAACATAGGATTAAGAAGAAAGAACCCTTGAAGCAAAACTGATGTCGAAATCCTTTAAGAAGTGGGAGAGTGTATCTAATGGAATGAAGCCGAGAGGAAGTTCCTCATGGTACCAAAACAAAGAGAATCAAAGAAACACCTAAACATTCCAACAACTCAAACTTGAATTGTATGAACGTTTAGGCCCTCTTATCTTCCTCTTCGTCGTAGCACAAGGTCTAAGGGATGTTGTTGGTGTGTTGAATGGATTGGGGAATTATGGAAATGGATGAGGAGTGGTGTTTGGATTATAAGGGAATGGTAGCTCACGGCAATGAGGGAAGATTGGATGTGTTTGTGATGTGTTGTGTATGAAAATGAGATGTTATTTTTGTGTATGAATGCATGGGTTTTTATAGGGGGAATGGGAGAATATGTGGGTGATTGTTTAAGAGTGAATGTGGTTGTTATGATTGAGAGTGCATGTGGATGAAATGATGAAGTAGGAAGGTGGAAATGCATGTGTTGAATTGGTGGTGCAATGATGAAAGAGTAAGTGCATGTGTGTGTGAATGGTGGTAGCTAGGGTGAATTATGATGAATGCATGTGGAATAAAGATGGAGAAGGTTGTGTAATGATGAAGGATTAAGTGCATGTGTGTGTGAATGGTGTTTCTTGATGGTTTTGGGGTTGTGATGCATGTGAATGCATGTGGCTAAGGGTTGTTGATTGGGCTAGAGGTTTTGCATGGCTCAAAGGATTGTTTGATTGGGCTAGGCCCTTTGTTTTATGTCCAAAGTGCATACAAGGCTTTCAAATTCGTCCAACACTTTGGCTCCAAGCATATGCTATCCATTCCAAGCCCAATTTTGCTCCAAAATGCATCTTTTTGCTTCCTTAGCCATATGAACCTAAAAACACACGAAAATGGCTTAAACTACTAAAACAACTATGAATTAACAACATAGATGCACGAAAACAAGCTAAGTAAGTCGCCTAAATATGCTCCTATCAAATTCCCCCATACTTAGCTTTTGCTAGTCCTCGAGCAAAACAAAATAATAACAAATAAACAAAACGACACTAAACAAGTAAAACACAACCTAAACCTTCCAACAACCGTCTTAGGGATTTCCAATGCACATGACAAGTTAAAAATCATTATTCTCACAGATTTTAGCCATCTTTACACTTAAGTACATTCTTAATCATAGTCACCACATACTAGTTCACAATTAAGCAATTAAAACACATTTCAAATGTAGTAACATGCTTTAGAGAATTTACTCAATTCCTTACTAGAATGCACTCTATTTTCACACAGATTTTCTGACTACACACCCTACACTAGTTATATGTGAGAGATTGATGTAAACATGAAAGACTAGTATCTCACATATGTTATAACAAAGAAAGCATTTTCTGGATTTACAATAATGACATGAATATGATCTCATGAATGGAATGCTACTACTTAGAATGAGAACCAGTGATTCCATAAGCTCATATCAAATCCAAACTCCACATTATTGAACACATAACGATCAAGATAGAAGTCAAAGGGGTGTAACGGGGCTAGGGTATTGGTTAACAATGAAAGGTGAAGGATAAACAAACATTCTTAAAGCAATAGTGAGCAAAGTATTGAATTAGGCACTTAGAATTCCCTTTAGAGCGCGGAAAACAACTTTTAGACTAATAGGGGAAATTCAAACAACTCTTATTTTTCTTTTCTTTTTCTTTTTTTTTTTTCAATTTTTTTTTTTTTTTTTTTTTTTTTTTAGCCGTGCCTATGGCACAACAACTCTCATCAATAATCCTTCCCCCACACTTATTTTCTGCAACATATTAATCAAAAAGGAATTCATTTTCCGTCATGCTTACTATGCTTTAAGAACAAAGGCATCGATGGTCCTATTCTAGGCTAGGTAAGGATAACATGGGTTAACAAAGAACATAGGCTAAACAAGGCTCAAAGGGGTTAAAACTTACAACAAATACGAAATATGGGAAGTAAGGCTATTTGGCTATGGTGGCAACTACACAACTTTATCTTGATATATGTTATGCAATTCAATGCTTTGAATGAAATGGATATAAGTTCTAGCATTTAGTTCTAGCATGATACAATTGCATTCTAAGTAGCAACCAAGCAAGGAATAATGAGATCATGCAACAACTTTAGAAAACAAAGAATCATAGAAAATAACTCTCCAAAGAATGTTTAGGCTCAAGTCTCACAAGGTTGTAGCGTTCGTTTGAGTTCCTTCCTTCAAGCATGTTACAAAAACGAATTTTTCTTTTATGATTGCATGTGAAGTCATACATTATAACCATAACCAAGCATATACCAAGAGTAAATCAAACTTTCATCCATGTTTATAACTCTTTTTAACCGTCATGCAATTACAAACCAAATCCTTATCATTGTGTTGGAAGGTACCCTAAGACACAAACACACAAAAACGACTCAAAACACTCTTTTTAGGCTTTTCAAAACATTTTTTTCAAATTTTTATGTGATTTTCGGAGTTATAAAACAAAACACACTAAAACACTCTAAAACAATTTAAAAACACCTTAAAACAGCAAGGAACAACATTTGAAGTTATGGGTGATAAAATCCCACGAATTTGCATTAACAACATTAGTTACCCCCCACACTTAAATCAAACATTGTCCTCAATGTTTTAAGCATAGATTCACACAAAACATAAGTAAACACACAAAAAGCACTTAAACATACTAAACATGGCAAAATGTAATTAACAAAGAGAAGAGTTTAGGGACGCAAATCTGGTTATGGAGTGTAAATTCCCTCTTCTCCTTGGTGATTGCATTGAGGCATTGATCTTGGTGATTCCACAGGCTTTCTCTTGAACTGGTTTCCGCCCATCGTTGATTTTCCTTTGTGCTACATAATCTTGAACTGGGCAGCAGGATTCTTTTGGTCTTCCCCGAAGGTCTGAGCTTACCCCTTTTATCTGTTTCTTTGTTCAATCTTTGCAGGAGTGGTCCCTTCTCTGGAAGTGTATCAACCGTTGAAGATGACTACTCGAGAGCAATGCTAGGTAAGCAACCAGGAATAGATTCCAGGCAGTCGGAACCAGATCGGAAGACTGACTCCAAGTGCCGGCTGATTGCTTCTTTCACTTTGCCATGCGAGTAAGAACAAGGACAAAGAAAAAGACAGGGAAAGAGCATAATATGAGATACTTTTGCTTTTGACCTTGATGATATGAGATACCTTTGCTTTTGAAGAAGCGGTGAATGAATCAGCACATGTATTTGTTGTGCTGTTTCCTCCTGGGTCATCTGTACTCCAGGCATCTGGTATCATCTTTGGGGAAGAAGAAAGAATTGAGTATTTCGAAAGGCTTTGCTGGGAGTGCGCCCTCAGAGGTGAGGAAGAGTTGGGCATTTTCTTCAGGTCTGCCTTGCCATAAAAGATGAAGGTCGACATATATAGAGATAATAACAAGTGGTGGTACCATTCTTTTACCCTTGTCGACAGACGTTTTGATCCCGCAAATCCGGCTTTTTGAAATAGTGGCGCCTCTTCGATCTTTGAAGCCGCCTCTTCGATTTCTGAGCAGGCGCCCCTTCGATTTCTGAACGACGCCCCTTCGCTTTCTGAATGACACGTGGTAGTGCAGATGCGGCTCCTTTTGACAAAGCTGCACGCGTCTTCTGAAAAGCAGAGAAAGCGTCGCCGAACTTTGCGCTTGTCGGCTAAAGATGTGTAGTTGCGATGATGGCCTCCACGTGTTTTCAGCTTTGTCAGAAATCTTTTGACAAAGCTGAACGCGTTCTGAAAAGCCGAGGGAGCGTCGCCTAACTTACGCCGGAAAATCCGGCTCTTTGAATCGGTGGACGCGTCGCCTTAGCTTTTTATAGAGCTATCGATCACCGCCAACATACACACTCTGAAGATTTCCCATTCTTGAAAATCGTCTCCGGCCCTTCGAAATTTAACTCCATCCACTCTTTTTGAACACTTTTGAAAAATGGCAAACCCATCGAACCTTAGCTTGGAATTGAGCCTTAGCAGTGATACGGGCGCGCCGCGTCAAGGTAACGTATGGCGCCCTTCTTTCTTATCTTCTAACGGTCTTCTTACAGGTGAAGACTCCGTGATGCAGGACGCCACAACAGCTACAATAGTAGCTAGGAACCTCCTCACTCCAAAAGATAGTAGGCTGCTGTCAGGACGGTCCGATGAGTTGGCCGTTCAAGAGTCCCTCGCACTTAGTGTTCAGTGTGCGAGTTCTGTGTCCAACATGGGCCAACGCCTGCTTGCCCGCTCCCGTCAGGTGGAATCATTGATGGCAGAGGTGGAAAGTCTTAAGCAAGAGATCCAGCAGCTTAAGTACGAGAATAGAAGTTTGCATGTGCTTGCAAATAACTATTCGTCGGGCATGAAGAGGAAGCTTGATGAGCTGCAAGAATCTGAGGGTCGAATTCACAGTGACCGTCAAAGGCTTGCGGCTTATCGCCAGAGGCACCTTTTTCCTGGGTCATCCAGCGTTTGGCCAAGTATTGAGGCCTGGAATGCTCTAGCTCCGATGCCTCCCGCTTCGATGCCTCCTGCTTCGATGCCTTCTGCTCTGACGCCTTCTGATCCGACGCCTTCTGCTCCGACGCCTCGTAGTGGGGCTTCACGTAAACATCCTTTGTGAAGGCTCCATCTTTTTGCCATGTTTATTTTTATTCTATATTTTTTTTTATTTTTTTATTATGAACATGCTTTGCTTTATTCAGTGCATTGGGTTGCCTCCCAAGTAGCGCTTTCTTTTACGTCTTGCAGCCGGACGAAGAACCCAATCACTCCAGGATATGTTCACGAATCGGATGAAAACTCCGAGTCATAAACTAGTACCTAAAACAAGAAACAAAACAAGATTAAGAATCTGGAATAAAATAAAAAGATCAAACGAAAATAAAACAATCCAAGGGATTAGCAAATTTTCTAATCCCCGGCAACGGCGCCAAAATTTGATGCGAGAATTATACGCACACAAATTAAACCCTCTTTTTGACAATTGTAGTAAGTATGTCAGTAGGGATCGTTCTGGACCGGGGATTAGGAGGGATTGTTAATCACTTGGATTTGACTCAAAAACGCTAAAAACACAATCTAAAACACTATACTAGACTCAAAGAATGCAAAACTAAACTTTAAAACACTAAGACAAACCAAAGACTCAAAATGCTTTAAAGCATAAACTAAATTGATTTCTAACTAAATTGAACAATAAGGTAAAGGGGGATTTAGGTTTTGATTAAACTAAATGACAGATTGTAAATTAAAGCATAAGGAAATGAAGTAAACACAAAATGAATGAATCAACAGCTAATAAAAAGAGATAGCACAAATGGAGATGAAGCTAGAGATTCGATTTCACCATTGCCAAGCCAAGTCCATGCTTGTTAAGTCAGATTATACTCATCCCTCTACTTATTTCTTGGGTTTGTTTCACTTAGATATGATCAGCCATATGATGTGTGGATTTGATCAAATGTCTCTAATCATGAGCCTAATTGTGATGTGCAACTTTGGTTCCTAATCAAGACTATGTAGTGCACAAGAAACTTTCACAAAACCAAAGGGAACACTCGGCAGGATGTTTGCAAAACATTCCCTTCATTCATTCACATATCTACCAAGATTATGCATGATGTGTGCTTTAATCTTGGCTAAACAACCTGTGGTTAATTCAAATGATGATCAAGCATTAAAATCAACACACAAAGTCACAATTAAATCGGAGAATGAAACAAGAAATAGATAGATTAAATGAGAATTCCGAATTAACTACATGGCAATCTTGCAAGGCTACATCGAATCCCTAGAGAGAGATTAGTTACACTTCATGTTTACAAAAGGTTTGACATAAAAATATATAACATGAGTGAACATAGGATTAAGAAGAAAGAACCCTTGAAGCAAAACTGATGTCGAAATCCTTTAAGAAGTGGGAGAGTGTATCTAATGGAATGAAGCCGAGAGGAAGTTCCTCATGGTACCAAAACAAAGAGAATCAAAGAAACACCTAAACATTCCAACAACTCAAACTTGAATTGTATGAACGTTTAGGCCCTCTTATCTTCCTCTTCGTCGTAGCACAAGGTCTAAGGGATGTTGTTGGTGTGTTGAATGGATTGGGGAATTATGGAAATGGATGAGGAGTGGTGTTTGGATTATAAGGGAATGGTAGCTCACGGCAATGAGGGAAGATTGGATGTGTTTGTGATGTGTTGTGTATGAAAATGAGATGTTATTTTTGTGTATGAATGCATGGGTTTTTATAGGGGGAATGGGAGAATATGTGGGTGATTGTTTAAGAGTGAATGTGGTTGTTATGATTGAGAGTGCATGTGGATGAAATGATGAAGTAGGAAGGTGGAAATGCATGTGTTGAATTGGTGGTGCAATGATGAAAGAGTAAGTGCATGTGTGTGTGAATGGTGGTAGCTAGGGTGAATTATGATGAATGCATGTGGAATAAAGATGGAGAAGGTTGTGTAATGATGAAGGATTAAGTGCATGTGTGTGTGAATGGTGTTTCTTGATGGTTTTGGGGTTGTGATGCATGTGAATGCATGTGGCTAAGGGTTGTTGATTGGGCTAGAGGTTTTGCATGGCTCAAAGGATTGTTTGATTGGGCTAGGCCCTTTGTTTTATGTCCAAAGTGCATACAAGGCTTTCAAATTCGTCCAACACTTTGGCTCCAAGCATATGCTATCCATTCCAAGCCCAATTTTGCTCCAAAATGCATCTTTTTGCTTCCTTAGCCATATGAACCTAAAAACACACGAAAATGGCTTAAACTACTAAAACAACTATGAATTAACAACATAGATGCACGAAAACAAGCTAAGTAAGTCGCCTAAATATGCTCCTATCATAAACCATGCTCCACACCCTGCAAGCCTCATAATCAAGTGTTGTCCACTGAAGGTATCTTATTATCAGATCCTACCTTATATCGCAGCTTGGTTGGTGGCTTACAATATCTCACCTTTACCCGTCCTGATATTGCATTTGCTGTGAATACTGTGTGTCAATATATGAATGCTCCCACTGATATTCATCTTGCTATGGTTAAACGAATCATCCGTTTTCTCCAAGGTACTCTTCAATGTGGCTTAACATATATTTCTGGAGGTTCCCTTACAGTCACTGCCTATAGTGATTCCGATTGGGCCGCTGATTTGAACACTCGCCGATCTATCACTGGGTATGTTGTGTATCTTAGGCAGAATCCTATTTCCTGGCAATCTAAGAAACAGTCCTCAGTTTCCCGTAGTTCCACGGAGGCTGAATATCGTGCCCTCGCCAATACGATTGCTGATATTGCTTGGATTCGACTTATCCTCAAGGATTTACATGTCTTTGTGCCTTCTTCCCCAGTGCTCTATTGTGATAATCAATCAGCTATAGCATTGAGTTTAAATCCGGTTCAACACTCTCAGATTAAACACTTGGAGACAGACTTCCATTTCGTCCGTGAACTGGTTCAAAAGGGAGATTTGTCTGTGGAGTATTTGTGTACTAAGGATCAGATTGCTGATGTGTTGACAAAGGGCTTACATGGACCAGATTTTCTGCGCCATTGTTTCAATCTTAAGCTTGGGTACCCCAGCACAGATTGAGGGGGGGGTATTGGATGAGTATATAGGCTAAGTAATAGTTACTGCACGTGAGAAACATGTGCATGTATGGTTTACTAGATAAGATAGTATAAATAGCTTTTCCCTCTTTTATATTTGAGTAAGTTGTAATTTCAGAAATATTAAGAGAAAGATATAGAGAGTTTTCTTTTGGCTTCTTCTTCAAGCTTTCTTCCATTATCTTTCTTGATTTCTATGGAATCCATCTCTGTTGTTAATAACCCCCACACCACCCCTTCCCTCTCTATCCAAAATAAAAAATCAAAATCAAAATCAAAAACCAAAAAAGGATAGCTGACAACTGGTATCAATTTTCTTTTCTACAGTTAGGTGTGGGCTTTATAAGCAAGATAACAGCTGAAGAAGAGCAGTTGAAGAAATTGAGAGAGAAGAGAGAAAAAGATCATCCCAACTAAATTATAATTGAGGGAGAAAGGAGAAGGATATCTTTGCAAATAACATGGCAACTATACTACCAAGATCTTTTGCACTGAAATCAAACAACAACAAAAAATACTTGCGCTACATACATCAACGTATCGTGAATCTTGATGGGCTTGTCCAACTCTCCGAAGAGGATGTTAAGAGCGAGTACGCAAAGTTCCAAATGGAGCCGGCAGACAGCGATTACGGAGGACTCGTGCATATCAAATGCTGTTTCAACAACAAGTACTTGAGAAGGGCGAACGATCACCAGTACTGGATTGTAGCTGGAGCTTGTGAACCAGAAGAAGATAAAAAACATTGGTCCTGCACATTGTTCGAGCCTGTGGTTGTCCATTCAGACAACAAGGCAGTCTTCCGATTACTCCACGTGCAACTCGGGCACTTTGTGACGTCATTCACTG
Organism: Pyrus communis; assembly: GCF_041283825.1. Lineage (NCBI taxonomy): Eukaryota > Viridiplantae > Streptophyta > Magnoliopsida > Rosales > Rosaceae > Pyrus > Pyrus communis. Next base: position 590,206 of record NC_142578.1, read on the forward strand.
TTAACGACTTGAACCAGTGCCTCTTCGCAGAGACAAATACCCCCAACCTCCACAACGACATGGATGTGTACACAGTCGTCGACTTGGAACCGCTTGTACTACCGAGCCCCTTTGTGATGAAATCAAACAACAATAACAGGTACTTGCGCTACATGCTTGATCAAGAAAACAACATTCATCAGATTCTCCAATTCTCCGCACAGGATCGTACAAGCGAGTTCGCACAGTTCCAAGTGGAGCGGGCAAACAGTAGGGACCACCAAAATAACCATTACATTCATATCAAATGCTTGTACAACAACAAATACTTGAGAAGGATGGACATAAACAGGCCATTGATCCTTGCTGCGGCTGACGATGGAGACGAAAACACAGGCAGATGGACTTGCACATTGTTCAAGCCTGAGAGTGTCGGACCAACCAGCAACAACCACAACAACGTGCTCTGCCGACTACGCCATGTGGCAACTGGCCTCTATACAAAGCCATTTGTTGACAACAGATTAGAATTACGCCTGGGCGAAGAAAACCCTGACCCCCAAGAAGTTGATGTCTACACAGCCATTCGCACCCATACATGATATGATCATGTGACATCCTACGACTCCACAGGAGGGGAGGATGAAGCACAGCGCAATTGTGCTTCTCTAGAGAAAAACAAACCAGCCCTCGCGTTACTCCGGAGGAAGAACCCACACAATCCTCTTAGATTATGATTATGTTGCCTAATCACCAAGATATCTCAATTTGACATGAACTAGGATCTTCCTAGTTTAGAGACAAGTAACATCTATAATGGGCATAAGCCTAGTCTTACTGATTAAGGCTGTCTGACTACACTTGGTGTTCTGGCTAGTCATTCCCTGATAGTAGCCTAACTACTCTGATCAGACTAACTTGCTCTTATCTAAACAAAGTATTCTGACTACTCCGATCAGAGTAGCTTACTCCGACCAGACTAAATTCATTAGAGTAGCTTACTCCAATATGAATTCGTTCAAGGATAATGTAATATTACAGATAACACATTGGCTAGCGGCTAGTAATAAAATGTGTACTACATATTCGAGAAATGTATAAAAATTAATGTTAACCAGTTTCTTGAGAATGATCGGAGAACTCTGACAACTGAGAAGCTCTGGCGACTTCAAGCAATTTGATCAGTTTCTTATTTCCACCTATGTGGGCTTCATCAAGTGGAGTTCAAAAACAACCTGTTGATCTGGCCGTGGCTAACCAGCGGGACGAAGGCAAAAGCAGTTGGTTTTGCACATTGTTAAAGTCTGAGCTTGTTGGACCCGCAGACAAAGACAACAACAATGTGCTCTGCTAACTACGCCACGTGCAAATCGGTCTCTGTACAAGGTCATTCGTTGAAAACAGATTAGAACTACGCCTGAAAGAATTAAGTCCTGATCCCCAACAAGTGGATGTCTACACAGCCAGTCCCGTGCAAGAAGCCACTAGCCTTCCAGGACCATCATGATTTAATGTTTGTGGGTAGCGTTTCTAGAAATTCTTATGAGACTCCCAATAAACAGACATATCCTATCTATGTGGAATGGTATTTGTGTTGTAGAGGTTCAATAATGTATAGTGGACGAATGTATTAATTCATGCATATAATGATCTACCTACTAAGGTTCTTAATTTGTAATTTTGAACTCGCGACTTTTTCAATTTTTCCTCAGTATACCGAAGGCCATTCATTTGTCATAATATTTCCATACATTTCAACTTTTCAAATCAAACTAAATGGTTGATTACCCATTACGTACACCATTACTCGACCAAGATTAGTTTTCCATGATTTGCATATAATATTCAATGTGTGTCTTTACAACCTTAGACAGTTTCAGCAAATATTACGTTAGATTCTTTCTTTTGTCAGTTAAATAAGCAGGCCAAAAGTTGACCAAAAAACCAAAAAAAGCAGGCCAAAATGGGAGAGGGAAATGTTCGCACTCTTGGCTCAGGTTTTCGGATAAAAGCTCATTACCCATTTCATGAGGAGCCGAGGGCTCATATATATATATATATATATATATATATATATCATCATCATCATCATCATCATCATCATCATTTATAAAAAGATTCTCACAATCAGCAAGAAGCTGTTTGAGAGCTCGAATGCGTCTCTGCGTATGCCGTATCTGAAAATAAAAAAGGGAATAAAAAAGTCCTAACAAAAAAATTTGAAGACACGAGTGTATCAGAACTCTTGTTCCCAAAACCCATTAACATGAACCATTCGATCAAGGATAATGCAAAATACATAGTTGTTCGAGAAATGCAAATTAACGTTAACTAGTTTCTGGAGAGTGATCATAGTACTGTCGCAACTGGGAAGATCTGGTATTATAATAAAAAATAGTTTGAAGAAGACCACAAGATGATCCGGCCTGAACAAGGAGAAATTTTTCCAAGTGACGGGAACACCATGACACGTGGTGTTCCCTTACACATTAGGATTTAGTTTTTTATATTTATTAAAATATAAAATTAAAAAATATTCAAGATGTCAAATCCTAATGTGTGAGGGAACACCACGTGTCATGGTGTTCCCGTCACTTGTAAAAATTTCTCCTAAACAAGTCAGGTCGAGAATATTCAAATCGTACACCTGTCCTCTGAATCTTTAATAAAACACTTTCACGTTATACCAAACATGCATTTGTTTTATCTGCGTACGTGGCATTAAGGTGAAATATGCGTCTTCCCTAAAAGAATCTCCTTATTCTTTTACCAAACAGTTCGTCACTAAAATGAAATCAGCCACGTTTATATTATTAATTAAAGACTAACCATTACTACTTTCCTAATAGCTAATGGTTGACAATCACTCTTGAAAAGTACATATTAAATGAGTGTGGACACAAGTTGTGAACAGATGGAAACCATATAATTATAAACAATCTTTATCAGCTGCTTGCTGGCTTCATGGGAAAAAAAAGGGAACGCAACAAAATATAGGATAACTACCCTATAATATTAATGTGCTCAAATTTTATGGATAACAAGATTAAAACCAATTTGTTTTCCCCTCTCTTATTTATCTTTGTATCAAAATAAAAAATAAGAATAAAATACAAAAGGAAAATTTTATTCAAATCCGTTTGTTGTATCTATACACGCAACTTGTAAAATTTCTCTATCACATTTCCAAATTTGCCCTTAAATAAGTAATAATAAAATTATATTAAAACCCAAAACCCATGAACAACAAAACACTATTTTTATCTCTACACCCATCCATTTATTCATGTAAACTCAACTCAGACGTCAGTTACACTTTCACCGACGTTGTCGACGGCCACCATTCCCTTTCACCTTTTTTTCCTTTTCTTTTGTTTCTTGAATTTCCTTCGGTTTTTGGGGATTCAATCAACTCGTGTTCATGAATATGCTTAACTTCTATCTCACCCTTGTTTTTCAAGGACCTCAGACGAAGAGTATTTGCGGACAAAATTTCTTGTCTGGAGTCAAGATCTTCTCGTTCTATTCAATATAATCATCATCATCATCATACCTAGCCTTTATGAATCTTCCCTTGCTGTTTGATATGTGAAATTTAGCCCTACCAGCAGGTTTAGCTCTGCTTGCACAAATGCTTCCCATCCCCATGCTTGATTTACTCTATGATCATAGTGGAGAGGTATGGTGGCTGTCGAAAACATCGGGGAATTATCGCCGGCTCTTGGGCTAGGTTCACCGGAATGCATGGAAGGGGTGTAGAGATAGGAATAAAGAACTTTTTTGATGTGCATGAGTTTTAGGTCTTATCTAAATTTTATCTGCTATTAATTAAGGGCATAACTGGAAGTTTGGTGAAGAAAATTTATAAGTTAGGTGTAGAGATACATAAATAGGGTTCGAATAAAATTTCTCTTACTTTGATTTTCTGTTACAGGTGGTTATAGGACAGTTAGATTCACTAGTCTTGCCTCTGAACTTATCGCTCGGGTGATGCCAAACTATCTTCTGGGGGTTAATGCTAGTACATGGGCTTGGGGTTTTCCATGCTTTCCAACGGGTATTTTTCGATGGTTAGCTCAACTACTTCAACCATTTTCAAACACCTCATAGCATCTTCCGGAAGTTCGAGGGCGGACAAAATGTTGAAGAGTGCAGGGTGCTTCAAAAAGAATTTTAATGAAATGTGCTTCTATCGAAAGTGCTTAGAAACACAAGTGTTGTTTAAGTATACACTTGCGCTTGAAATTTGGCTGTGATGTATTTCAGCTAAGTACTTTTCCTTAAGGTTAATTGCACAGAGAGTTGCAAACTAACTTATTTTTCTTAGACAAAGAACTCCAACGAAGAGTAGTAGTATTAGAGAAAATAGATAAAGATTTATAATTACGATTTGTTGTAAATCATAAGAAGATAAAATATTTAAAACAAAAAAATCATTGGCGACCGGCAAAAATATATTTAGATTCTTTATTTTCGTCTTTTCTTAATTACAAAGAATTTTTTATTTTATAATGACGACTTTAAAAAGTGTTTTTGAAACATAAATAACAGATCTCGTGTCTTGATAACAAAATTAAAGCACCTAAAAGAAATGAAATGCTTTAATCCTCCAGATTATCGACGGTGTCGGTCTGTTTTAATATCAAATTATTATGGTTACTATAGGGATAAAAATTAAAATTACCACATAGAAGGTCAAGTTTTTTGGGCTGATATGGGCGGGTCGGGCCTTATATCCAGCATGCCCAGCCCAAAGCAGTGAAGATAACAACCGAGTACCATCTCTTCCACAACGACTTGTGGATTCTGGTAGTCGTGGTGGCTGATCGAGCAGGGGTAAAAACGAACGACAGTGGAAGAGGGAGGCGGAGGAGAAGCGAGAGATGGCCGGTCCCGGAAAGTGCTTGCTGGTGACTGGACCTCCGGTAAGCTATTCAACTTCCAGTCACTCTCAACTTTTGACTTCATATTTCTACTTGGTCAATGCATTTCTCAAAAGTGCTTTTGGGTGCTGCTGCTGCAGCTGATTTCGGGTGCAGGGTGTCGGAAAGGGATCTCTCTGGATCCCTTCCACCAAATCCAACTAAACCATCAATTCAGCCTTTAAAATTTGATTAAACGGTTAAAAATAAGGAATCCTATTAAAATTATAAGGGTAAATAACAAAAAACTACCTCAACTGTAGATCTCACGACACTATCATACCTCATCTTTTAAAATTAAAAATGTCATACCTCATTTTTAGAATTTGGTCCAATGTTATACATTCCGTTAGCTTGGTGTGAATTTCTCGGTTAAATGTTAACGTGACTTGATTCGAGACCCACTTTCTATTAAAAAATTATTAAAAATTAAAAAAAATCATTCAATATTTTTTAAATATTAAAATAATCATGAAAAGTTAAAAATAAATAAAATAAAAAACCCTCAGTTCGTCCCCTTCCTCCCTTCTCTCTCCTCTTCCCCATCTTCATCTTCTTCCCCCTTCCAGCAGACCAGAAAAAAAAAAAAAAAAAAAAAAAAAAAAAAAAAAAAAAGAAACCAATATGTCTTTCCCCGCACCCACCCTCAATTTGTCTTCCCCCACCCCCACCCCTACCTCCTTTTCTCCCCCACCTGAACCTAACCTGCAACCCAAAAAAAAACAAAAAACCATCTTCATCTTCCCTGACCCCTTTCCTTTCTTCCCCCTCCCGTCTTCCCTAAACCCTCCGCACCCACCCTGGCACCCACTACCTGCAACCCAAAAAAGAAAAAAGAAAAAAAAATGAAAAAAACCCAGATCTCGTTAAGGTGGAATCAGGAAACTTTCGCCAGGCCGATTCTACGGGTGGAGAACCTGGGCGCGGAGAAAATGGGGGGAATGGGTGTGGAGAGAAGAGGGTGGATGCGAGGGTGGGTGCGGGGAGAAAAAAAAAGGGGGGGGGGGTTGGAGCAGGGAAGACAAATTGTATTTTTTTTTTTTCTTCTTCTTTCTGGATTGCAGGAAGGAGGAAGAAGATGAAGATGGAGGAGAAGAGAGAGAAGGGGGGAAGAGGATGAACTGAGGGTTTTTTTTAAAAAAAAAAACTTTTCTTTATTATTTTAATATTTAAAAAATATTAAATGATTTTTTTAGTTTTTAATAATATTTTATTAATTTTTTAATAGAAAGTGGGCCCTGGATCAAGCTACATCAGCATTTAACTGAGAAATTCATGCCAAGCTAACAGAAGGTATAATAACATTGGACCAAATTCTAAAGATGAGGTATGATATTGTCAATTTTAAAAGATGAGGTATGATAGCGTCGTGAGACCAATAGTTGAGGTAGTTTTGTGTAATTTACCCAAATTATAATAATTTAAACCGTTTGATCAAATTTCAAATATCCAAATTTGTAACTCAAGTGGATTTGATGGAAAAGATTCGGAGATAATTCCTTTCCAGAGTGTCGGCAAAAGAATTGTTGCTGAATTCAAATTTCCACTAAAGTTCCTGTCCACATTGAAAAGTAGGTAAGAGTGGTAGAAATCACTTTTGAAAGTAGTCAAGAAAGTTGTTCTTTCAACTTGACCAAATAAGGTAGGAAGAAAAGTACGAGGATTGATATAACAAGGGAGAGTCCTTTGTCTGTACGATATTGCATATTCCAATCCTCTTAGAGACTCTTTTCTTTAGGTTACCATGTTTTAATTCTCCTATGGCCAATCAACTTGTCGCTTCTTCTTCCTTGCCTCCTTCATGGAGATATCATGTGTTTTTGAATTTTAGAGGAGAGGATACACGCACCAATTTTACAGATTATTTATATCACGCTTTGGTTGGTAAGGAAATCAAGACCTTCATTGATCGCGATCTTCCAAGAGGAGAAGAAATATCACTATCGCTCCTCAAAACAATTGAAGAGTCAAGAATTTCTCTTGTCATATTCTCTCAAAACTATGCATTTTCAAGGTGATGTTTGGAAGAGCTCGTCAAGATCCATCAATGTAGAGAATCAAAGCAACAAATAGTTTTGCCAGTTTTTTACAAGGAGGATCCGTCCCATGTACGAAATCAAGGGGGTCGTTATGGTGACGCCTTTATAGGCCATGAGAGAAAATTCGAAGACAAGGAGATGGTGCTTAGGTGGAAAAGAGCTCTTACAAAAGTAGCAAATTTGTCAGGATATCATGTCAAGGAGGAAGAGTAAGTACATTTCTTCCCCCTTACCGTGTATTTATATAGTTAATTTCCTACCATAATGTCATCAATTTAGTTTTGTGTTTAATTTTTACTCTTTAGATCTTTAGCAAGCGGCACATACTGGACTTTATTAGTAATTACTAGTGCATTTTGGATAGAAACAGAGAAAAAATTTCAAGTACACTTTTTGTTAATATCGTGTAATATTTCTCTCTGTTTGTTTTTACATTTCTGAAGTATAGCAAAAAAGATAGTTCACTGATTAAATGTGTTATTTGTTTTGAACTGCTAGCTACGAAGCTACAATAATCAACAACATTGTTAAGGATATCTTAGTCCGAGTCCGAGTACTTGATGGCACATATTTGAAAGGTTATGATGTCTGGGATGATGAGATCGAACAACAAAAAATACTTACGCTGAGATCAAACAACAACAAAAAATACTTGCGCTACATACATCAACGTATCGAGAATCTTGATGAGGTTGTCCAACTCTCCGAAGAGTATGTCAAAAGCGAGTACGCAAAGTTCCAAATGGAGCCAGCAGACAGCGGTTACGGAGGACTCGTGCATATCAAATGCTGGTTCAACAACAAGTACTTGAGAAGAGCAAACAATCACCAGTACTGGATTGTAGCTGGAGCTAACGAACCAGAGGAAGATAAAAAAACATTGGTCCTGCACATTGTTCAAGCATGTGGTTGTCCATTCAGACAACAAGGCAGTCTTCTGATTACCCCACGTGCAACTCGGGCACTTTGTGACGTCATTCACTGTTAACGACTTCAACCAGTGCCTCTTTGCAGGGAGCAACACCCCCAACCTCCACAACGACATGGATGTGTACACAGTCGTCGACTTGGAACCGCTTGTACTACCAAGGTCTTTTGCGCTGAAATCAAACAACAACAAAAAAATACTTGCACTTCATACATCAAAATGGTGGTTCCACAAAGCCTGCAAAGTTTACGTCATGTTGCTTGCAGCAGTAGACTTGTTTTTTCTTATTTAATTTGTAATTTCTCTTTCAAGTTTGTTCAATGAAATCAAAGCTTCTTAGCCATCACTTTGGCAGCAAACTTAAGTTTACAGTGTAAAAGTTAAACCAACATTTGGTATCAGAGCCCCCCACTGGGCCTGGTCAAAAAATCTCACATAGAAGCGGCAACTTTTGTCCTTGCAGTAGCTAGCATCCATGGCGTCTGGCAAGCTAGCAGAGAACTTCGTTCAGCCAACAATACCACGCTTTGATGGTCATCACGATCATTGGAGCATGTTGATGGAGAATTTCCTAAGGTCCAAAGAGTACTGGGATCTTGTGGAAACGGGATATACTATACCCAAAGAAAGTACGATTACAGTTGCGCAGCAACAGAAGCTTGAAGAAATGAAGTTGAAGGATTTAAAGGTAAAAAATTACCTATTCCAATCAATTGATCGTACGATTTTAGAGACTATTCTCCAGAAGGATACTTCCAAGCACATTTGGGACTCCATGAAGAAAAAATACCAAGGGTCAGCAAGAGTGAAGCGTGCACAGCTTCAGGCCCTAAAACGTGACTTTGAGAGTCTTCAAATGAAGAATGGAGAGTCTGTCATGGAGTATTTCGCAAGGACCATGGGGATTGCAAACAAAATGCGAATCTATGGTGACATGCTTGATGATGGCTCCATTGTAGAGAAGATCCTGAGATCTATGGCTCCAAAGTTCAACTACATAGTTTGCTCTATTGAAGAGTCAAACGGCACTACAAAGATGTCGATTGATGAGCTTCAAAGCTCTTTGTTGGTCCATGAGCAGCAATTTGTGTTATCCCTTGTTTGGTTGCTCAGAAACGCTTGTCCCCAGCCCTCCAAGTTTCCATCTTTCTTTCTTACCTTGCAATTTGTGTTATCCCCTGTTTGGTTGCTCAGAAATGAAAGAAAATTGAAAGAAGCATCAAAGTAATTAAATTTTAGTTAAAGAGAGTGAGTGAAAGAGGGAATTAGCATTTTTGTTAGTTAATGTGTTTGTTTGTATCATAAGTAATTGGAAATTCCTCTGCTTTCGTAATAATGTGTTATAGGTTGCGGATGTCAGAGTGGATGAATCAGAAGGGGATATGCATAATTTCACCGGTTGAGCATGCCGTGCAGCTAGATTTGATTGGGAAGGAAGAATTTTGCACAAATTGCTGTGAAATAAAGCCAGTTTGAGTCTGTGGGTCGAATTGTATTGGATATTGTTGCATCATGGAGCATGTGATTGCTGGGAAGCTGGGGAGGAAGATTGAGAGTGGGTCTTTCGGAGAACTCTATTTAGGTATGGTAATCAGTGCTTGATATCCCATGTTCCTAAGAAAATTATTCATTGTGTTAATTTAATGTGTTGTGTAATGAAATTGCTCTTCTGGTGTTAGGTGTAAATATACACAGTGGGGAGGCGATGGTTGTTAAGCTGGTATGTGATCGATCCTCAAATCGTAGTGTTAATTTATAACAAATTCACCATTTGAATTGGGTTGGTGTGTAGGTGTGGATTTTCAAGCTAAAAGATTTATGTGGACCAGTTTATCTTTTTTTTCTTTGCAAAAATAAAATTTGAATGTCGTCATTGAATTGTATTACTCATCAAGTTTCAGGGCATTTTGCGTTTGAAGGTTTCGAAACTGCTGTAAGCTAAATGGGTGTGAAACAAGATGGTGGCACTATTGACACTGTGCCTGCAATGAAACAAGTACGCCTGAAAATCAATTGAATATATTTTATTACGGAAATCAACTGGTTTATATTTTTTGTAGCAGTCCCACAAGATCTGCTTGCAGTCATGATTCTACTCAAATCTCATTGAAAATATGTTTTTTAGATGTTTTGTTAGGTGGAGATTTTCGAGTTTTGATATTTTGGTATTTTAGTTATGATAGCTCTGGATTAAGCTCTCACCTTTTGTACATTGCACCATTTAACTCACCAACATGAGAGCCGAACTTTAGGCTCTTATGTGCACACAATTTTCTTAAAAAGGGAATGAGAAAATGAAATGGGTAGTACCTTAATTTGCAGGAGAAGATTTCTGACGAGTTAGATAAGAGAGTGAAGAAGTTTCTTAGAGGAGCAGAAGCAAATTTGAAGGTATGGCCTAAAAACTTTGAGTTTTCATGAAACTTACACATGTTTATTTGTCACTGCATCCTTGGATTTTGTGTTTTCAGGGCTTGAAAGATAAGAAATTGAAGGGTCAACTTGCTGTTAAAGAAGAATTGTATGGAAAATCTGCACAAGCTGCTGCCAAGGCTGAGAAGGTGATTTGTTTTCCTTAATGTGATATGTTGGTTTGTTCAAACTTTAACGGAAGGGAAAATAATCTTACATAGAGTCATGCTTAAGCAGTAGACTGGATTTTGTACTCTCTTTTCCAGTCGTGTACTGTTGTATTGCATTTTTCTCTGATTTACTGGATTTAGTTTATACAAGCGATCTTCTACATGAAATCTTACTTCTCCTGTTCTTTTAGTCCATCTAATACTGATAACAATTGAAAAGTTGACGTTTTCAGTCATTTGTCTTAATTAATCAATGAATTAGTTTTTTACCGTACACAAAATTTTTAATTATAATTTTTGTGCCTTGATTTCATATTAGGCGCTTTATCTTCGAATGAAAACCACCATTTTCAACTTTTTTGGTAATGTTAGCCGGTGCTTCTCGAATTCTCTCTCTCTCTCTCTCTCTCTCTCTCTCTCTCTCTCTCTCTCTCATTTACCATCTTTTGATTCATAGCGGTTGCGGATCATAGCAACACTTTGTTTTGATTCGTAAACAAACTGTATAATTTTATCTTTGTCTTGGGTTATAGTATAACATTTAACGATTGAATTTGTAAGATGGTTTAGCAATTTTTTTCAAAAACTTACTATTCCTGCCAGATGCCCAAGTATTATGTCTTCTACTTTTCTGCTTCCCTTTTCTGTGTTTTTCCTCCAAGCAGTAGACTGATTACTTGAAACTATGATATTGATGACATATTACAATCTACAAATGGATGTTTCTTATAGCATGCATATCCATATATAGCAAGCAAAATTTGACTTCATTGGATCAGCTTCCGTTTTGTGCGGACGGTTAAAGCTGACATGCTTGGTGCTTCAAGTAAAGGTAGAGTTGTTTCAACTATAATGCATGTTTTCTTTTTCACATGAATGATAGAATTCCTAATTACTCAATCCTCTCATCTATGTCTATTGTATTACATTCAATTATTTGCTCAATCCTCTCATCTATGTCTATTGTATTACATTCAATTATTTGCTGAAACTTTTATGTTCTTAATATGGTCATTAATTTTAAATGATTGTTACTCCATACAAGCTTACTTTCCTTTGATATTAACATTTTCTAATAAAATGGTAGAAATCCACTTGCATTTGACAAATAATTGTCATCATTATAGCAGTACAATGCACATCCACATAATTGAGCATGGTAAAGAAAAAATTGATTACTTCTTATAGACATTTTTTTTCAATACTCCCAAACCTTCTTGCATTGTACAAAAGGTTCGGAATTTCTTTTTAAATGTGTCAATACATTATTATTATTTTTTCTTTTGTGCTTTGGCAATATGACTTATCTTGCCAAAAGATGTATGTGGGTTTTGAAGGTTCAGGGATCCCATTTTCTCAAGATTACTGGATTGGTCCTTACCTCCATGTGTTGTTGAGTCTATTGAGAGCTGGTATGCATGAGAACCTTAAGTAATCACTGCCATAAAAAAGTAGAAGTGATGACTCACACCAAGAATCAGTTATCTCATCAGCAGCTTTATTTTTATCTAAGATTGAATTTGATACATGTAGGTGTATATAGGTTAAATCAATTGTTAAGATGGCAATTTAATCATTTTTGAACGTCCGATATCTCCATCTCCCTGTTCTGGATTTTTACTTACTTGAAATGAATAGATTCTAGGCATTTCATTTAGCAAAATGAGCAGTGGATAGTGCTATTCACAGCAATATGGGCACTTTTCTTGGCAATATAGTGCTTAGCTTAAAATTAGAATGTGATTCAGTTGTATTGAATTTGTTCGATTAACCATTGGTCCATTTGTAGTTCATTTAATCTTTTGAATTAGTAAGCTACTGTGTTGTGTCCTTTAGATTTCTTAGTATGCTATTGATATGGAAAACATCATCTATTTATCGCCTGATATAAGAATAAAAGTAGACTTGGCATCCCTTTTGTGGCCTTTTTTGTGTTAGCAGATGCCATCAGATAGGCAAAAACATATAGGCTACAAAGTGCAATGAATGCTACAGGTTACTAAGTTTCACCATATGCCTTCATTGTGGCATTGCCCCTTCTGCGACAAGTAAGCATTATAATTTCACTTTGTGGAATAATATAGGGTTGTGTCATGCATGAAAACTATGAATCCATTTCATCATGCATTTCTTAGTTAAACTACTATGTTTTTGTTCAATTGACTGCAACTCATGCCGCGGTTTGCTTCACAAACCTCTACGATTAGTTTCCATACAGTATGTTGCAAGTTTGAGGATCTCTCTGCATCTTAATTTCTGCTCTCTCTAGTTGCTTCAAGTTTGTAATTTTATGTGCTACATTGCTACTTGATTTGATTATAAAAATATAAAACAAAATTCGTCCATGATTTACAAATTTGATTTCGATTTTTGATGTTTTTCCAGTGTAAGGCATATGTTGCACAAGCATGTAAATGGTACAAGTTATTTGGTTTTGGATAGTAAGCTTTGAGTTTTATAATCCTTGCAAGGGGATTGTGACTCAGGTGAACAAATTTACTGTAGGGGAAGTTATGCATGCATTCATTTAGGTACTTGTAGGAGAAGTTATGCATGCATTCTTTTGGCAATCCTTTCTTAGAGCCTGTAGTGATCCTGATATGAGCCTAACTTTGCCAGCAGAAGCATGACATTCATGAACTATTTTATTTCAATTGCTCCTTAAACATAAGAAGGCATACTAGCATAAACTCTTTGGCACAAGGTAGCATAAACTGCTTATCTTATCGATCTCATTCACTCATGTATCCCTCTATTTGTTCATAATTGTGTGGAATTTATTCAACTTAAATCTTCATTCATTCAATTACGCCTGAAACAAATGGTTCTCGTAGCAACGCGCGGACATATTTTCTAATCTATACTATTATAAAGTCGAGTGCTCAATTTGGTGAAACAAGCTTGGACAAAAAAATTTGGACTAAAACCCCCTTAAAACAAAAAAATTCACAACTGCAAAGGAAAAAAAGGAATATAATCTTCAAGGGAGTTTTCGTCAAATAATTAAAGAAAATAAAAATTAAAGAGATAAAAACCGGTGGCAGTTAATCGAAGCCAATCTTGCGACTCCACAGGAGGGGATGTGAAGCACAGAGCTATTGTGCTTCTCTAGAGAAAAACAAACCAGCCCTTGCGTTTCTCCGGAGGAAGAGCCCACCATTATTTAGGGAAGATGGGTCCCAGATAACTCCATTTTTTCCAAAAAAAAGAGAAAAGAAAAGATCATCCCCCTTTTTCAAGAGATTGGTGGTTTCACTATGTAGTTACAATCCTTTTAGATTATGATTACGTTGTCTAATTGTATTGAGAATTGAGAATGATTGCATATACCCAAACTAAGGTATTCGTAGAGATCTTGAGAGTATTTGTAGAGGAAGTAACCGTATTAAATCGAGAGAGTATCTAGAAGGGAATCTAGGATAAGACACAATCATCTTAGATTATAATTATGTTGCTTAATCGCCAAGATATCTTAATTTAACATGAACTAGGGCTTTCCTAGTTGGGAGACAAGTAACATCTATAATGGGCATAAGCTTAGTCTTACTGACTAAGATTGTACACTTAGTGTTCTGACTAGTCATTCCCTCATAGTAGCCTAACTACTATGATTAACTAGCTTGCTCTTATCTAAACTAAGTATTCTCACTGCTCCGATTAGACTAGCTTACTTCGACCAGACTAAGGGCTAGTTTGGGATTGCTGTGCTTTTTTTCAAAACTGTCTTTGCTGTGCTGTGAGAATAAACATTTATGAAAAAAAAAACAAGTAAGTGTTTGGTAAACTATAATGCTAAAAGTGCTTTTAGAAAAAAAAAAAAAAAAAAAAACAATGTCTGAGCGTTTGGTAAATTTTTTTTTTATAAAACTGTTATGACTGTGTAAAATGACTAATAAGGACATTAATCATTCATACAAGAATGTCTAATTTATCAGCAAATCACACAGAAAACTCATCAATCATTCATAGAAAAATAATAGATTGCAAAAACACAAACTAAAATCCATATGTTTATATATCCAATTTTTCAAAATAATAGAGAGGAAGGTGACTTCGCTTGCTGGTTCAGTTGATGTTGGTGTCACCGAAATCATCCTCGAAGCAGGTGAAGAAGTCAGCATCGACTAGCTTGCTTTCACCCATCTGGGTCTCACGAAACGCCTCCAGTTGGTTGACGAGACGTCCATGGCCATGGTAGAGCCGTGGTCTTCCATGCCTTTGAAGAAGTCCATCATCGTCGGCCTCATCACTTTGAAACCCAGATTACCCAGAATCAGATCACTCAGATTACCTAGAAATCTAAATCTTCCAATTATACCTTCCAATTATTCAATTTCAATATTCC